>NC_089491.1:55356438-55665228 GCF_036850765.1 Saccopteryx bilineata
ATGTGCCCTGACAGAGGATCAAGCCCACATTGTTTTCATATTGAGACAATGCTCTGACTAACTGAGTTACCCAGCCAGGCCTAAGACTCATTTCAAAATGCTGTCATTCAGTGCTGTAAAATTGTGGTGACACAGGCTCTTGTGTACTGCTGGTGAAGGTAAATCTCGGAGCAGCCTTTTAAAAATCAATATTAAAACTTATAGACTTCATTCTCCTTGACTTTATTAAGTCTACTTCTCAGAATTTTAACAAAGTAATCTTAAATGTTGAAAAACAAGCAAAGAAAAAACTACCTAAAAGTTTATCATTGATTAAGTAAATAGAGTATATCTATAGTATGACATGTTGTCACTAATTACATCACTGTTGGAAGAGTATTTACATACACAAAAGAAAACTACATTTTATCATTAAACAAAAAATACATAAAACTATACATTCATTATTTTTATCAACTCATCGTAAAACTATGAATAATGAAAAGACATGAAAATACTCACCAAAATTAATAGTTATTTTATGTCAATGATGGGTTATGGCTTTCATTTTCTTTAAGTTTTGAGTATTGTAAAATATTTTTCAACAAAAATATGTGAATTTCTTTTTTTCTTTTTTCTTTTTTTATATTAGTGAAAGAAGGGAAGGCAGAGACAGACCCCTGCATATGCCTGACTGGGATCCACCTAGCAAGCCCACTAGGGGGCGATGCTCTGCCCATCTGTGGCCCTTGCTATGTTGCAACCAGAGCCATTTTTTAGCACCTGAGGTGGAGGCCATAGAGCCATCCTCAGTGCTGAGGGCCAACTCACTCTAATTGAGCCATGGCTGCAGGAGGGGAGGAGAAGAGAGAGAGAGAGAAGCGAGAGGAGGAGAGGTGGAGAAGCAACGGTTGCTTCTCCTGTGTGCCCTGATCAGGAATTGAACCCAGGATTTCCACATGTCAGGCCAGTGCTCTACAACTGAGCCAACTGGCCAGGGCTGTGAGTTTCTTTTACAAAAAAATAAATATAGAAAAAGTACAACAGAAGTTAAAGAAGTTATTTAACTCAATGTCCTGTGCTTGTCTCTTAGATACCATCCTGCTTAGGGTAGCAGGATCAGGCCGTTCTTTGTGCAGAGAGGCCACCAAGAGGAACTGAGGTAGGTACCTGTCCTAGGCTGGCCCATCCAAAGGCTTCTTGCTGACATATTAGGCATTCCAGAAGGAAAGCTTCTATCAATGGGATTAATGCTAATTAGCAAAGGCAATGTTTTCTTTTACTTAATTTAAAATAGAGAATAGTGAGGCAGGAGACTGAATATTTGGTAACAAGATATAAGGTGAACAGCAAAAGGATAGGAAGTAAGAGAACCAAGAGACCATGAAAGAAAGACCAAGAGCATGGCAGGTCCCTATCACTGCCCCAGATCCTGACATCTGCATGTGATGTCAGATGTATCCAGATGTATCCTCATAACTCCCTCCCCAACACACACATGCAACACACATACACTCACACACATAACCTGGAAGTATCTCTTTTCTTCCCAACCCCAAGAACCCAAAGATATATCTTTTAAACAGGTCTCTGATTTGGAATTCCAACAATATTATCACAACATTCAAATGCTTTGCTCAAGACTTCTTGAATCCATGTCAGCTTCATCACGCTCCCAAAAGGCAGCAGTATTCTCCTAATCAAACGAAAGATACGGGCAAGGCACCTGGTTAACAGATTCAGAGACTAAACAGCAAGGACGGCATAAGAAGTATGGTGAAATACCAAGATAAAATGATACAGAATGAAATATTATGTAGCCCTACTATATTAGGCAAGACAAAGATCACCTGGACCATTTATTTCAACACAAATTCATTCAAGATACTGAGAAAATATATACAAAGTTCTTCACTAGTTTGTCAATTATCTAGAACAATAACATTTATATGATTCAAAAACAGCGATTTTGTTGACAGTTTTTGTCCTAAAATCAACAATAAAAAAAATGTGGCCTTCATGGAGAAAAATAAATTGCTTCTAATCACGAGAAACATTAATTCTGAGTCTTTCTTTTTCCCCAAGTGCACTTTGCTCTGGATAATCCATTCTTCTCTTCCAGAGCTCTGGGAGGTCACAGACACATTTGACAAATGCCCAGCTGGGTGGCCTGCAACATCGGTGGCCTCAGAGCAGCTCTGCTCTGTGTCAGTTCCAAAATCAAACCTTCAACCTTGGCCTCTTAGAACAATGTCACAATGTAATCTACCAAACTACAGAAAAAGAAAATCCACCCTGTTAGAAGTACATTTCCATTATTTTACAAGCACACAAACCTCTTAAATGTCATATGAGATGTGATATCTATATTACCAGGTGACTAGAGAAGCTCAGAGGGTACCCAGGGACCCCTGTCCTGTTTGCAGCAGGTGCAGCTGGAGGAATAAAAGCGTTTATGCATAATTTGGCCTGATGCAGACAAAGGGCATAGGGCAGCCCTCCCATACCAGCTGGTGTTGAGATTCAGATGCCTTAAAGGGATGCAGACTTGAATATAAGACTCTGCCCTATTGTTCCCTCACTGGGCGAACTGGGCCAGATGGAAGAGATGCACAGGGCAAGGCATATGGAAAGGGGCACAGAGGTTCCATGCCCTCTCCTGGTGCACCACTATCCCAGCACCTCGATCTTTTCGGCAACCCGGAAGCTCTCCAAACCCCAGAGCTCAGAGAATTTCATGCAGACTCCGCCCATAGGCATTATCAATTAATAGCTTAGTTCCCAGCCCTTCTCCCCCACCTGAAGAATGGCAAAAGTGGCTGAAAGTTTCAAGTTTCTAATCATGGTTTGGATTTTCTGGGGGTTAGCCTTCACCCTGAAGCTATCCACGTCCACCAAGAGTTGCTTCATTAGAACCAAAACTGTTCCTGTTACCCAAGAAATTCCAAGGAATTTAGGAGCTCTGTGTCAGGAACCAAGTCAAAGACCAAATATTAGAACAAAAGATGTTCCTAGCAACTTTATTGCTAGGAAATTATAAATTATAAAGGTATTAAGAGCTGTGTCCAGGAGCTCAGAATGAAGACCAAAGTAGATATTTCTTATTATATCACAATATCACACCAGCAGAAGCAAAAACACTATCCAGCCCCTTATACAAAAACTTTGCTGACTTTTAAAGTAAATAATTTCTAAAATCCCTTTCTAGTCTAAAATATGTAATTGGTCAAAAATTAGATACAGTTATTAAAGAATTATTTTTATATGAACACCTTACAAACAGAACTTAATACTTTAGAAATTAAACTCAGAAACTTTCATTCTAAAAATAAACATAGGAAGGTAATGCCTCATACACACACACATACACACACAAAATTTATTTATTTATCTGTTTTTATTTATTTGTTTGTTTGCTTGTTTGTTTGCTTTGTTTGTTTTCTATTCAGTGAGAAGAGGGGAGGCAGACACAGACTCCTGCATGTGCCCGACCAGGATTCACCTGGCAGGCCCACTAGGGGGCAGTGCTCTGCCCATCTGGGGCATTGCTCCATTGCTCAGCAATCCGGCTCAGTGCCTGGTGCCAACTGGCTCTAATTGAGCCATCGTACAGGAGGAGAAGAGAGATACAGAGAAAGAGAGAGAGAGAGAGAAGTAGGGGGGGGGGGGTCGAGAAGTAGGTGGGTGCTTCTCCTGTGTGCCCTGACAAGGAATCAAACTCAGGACATCCACATGCCACGCTGATACCCTACCACTCAGCCAATTGGCTAGGGCCACAGTATAAATTTAAATGCTTACTTTTTTAGAAGTGGAATTTTTTTAGAAATGAGATTGTATTATAGTTTAATTTTTTTTTTTTTTTTAGATTTCATCTATTCATTTTAGAGAGAGAAGAGAGAGAGAGAGAGAGAGAGAGAGAGAGAAAGGGGGAAGGGCAGAAAGCATCAACTCCCATATGTGCCTTGACTAGGCAAGCCCTGGGGTTTTGAACCAGCAACCTCAGCGTTCCAGGTCAATGCTTTATCCACTGTGCCACCACAGATCAGGCAATAGTTTAAATTTTTAAGCTATATTTTAATAATATCGGTGTAAATCAATTTGCAATGTATTTGTTTAATTACCTCTAAAATCTGAAAAACTTAAAGATAAATGATACTTGGGGAGGAAAAAAAAGTTTTCTTGAAATCTGAGATAATGATTCAAATGGGATATGTGTGATAAACTCACTAATAATATTCCTAGAGGTCAGCAACGGTGGGGCCATTTGGTTTTGGGTTGATGTCCATAATAATCAAAGGTTTGGAAATTATTGTGTTATATATTTGGACCTTTGCTTGTGGTGGGCTAGAGTCAGTCATCTACCATGAGGAAAGACATATGATGCCCATTGGACTAACGAGTCTGGGAAAACCCATTCTCTCTCTGCAAGTTTAGTTATTTGGGGTAGATCATAAATCTATGAATATTGTGAAATGCAGTTCAGGATCTTAGAGAGAATTCTGTCATTGCCACAACCTCCCTGACTTTCTTCAAACAAATCTCATTTCTCACAGTTGGAACCACTTCATTCTGAGCTGTAGGTTGGCCTACATGTGGCTCTTAGACAGTGGTTCTCACTGCTGTGTACAGAACAGAAACAGCAGTCTCATCTGGGTCCTTGAGAGTAAATTTTCTAGCTCAACCCAGGTCTTCTGAATTAGAAATCTTATGTTCCCACTTGCCTGTAGGGGATTCTGATGTATGCTTATGTTTCAGTACCAGTGAAATGATCTAGGCCAATCTTAGCCTCATGTACTAGAATGAGTCAACACCCTGAAGCTTTGCACTTTGATCCTAGTTGCCTATAGACAAATTCTGTCAAATATTTAAGTAGAACTTCAATTTCAGCCTACATGGTCCATTTTCCCAGGTTTTCATCCCTTCATGGGATACTTCTGACTATTTACTGGTTCTTTATTATGCTATCTTCCTGGACTGCTAAATAATGTCTCCTTCACAGTTTATCTTCTAATTCTATGTCCTGAACTCTCCTGTTAACTCCATTCTACCATAAGTGACCTTTCTAAGCCTGGGAGCACCATAAGTTCGTTATAAATGCCATAGACTGGCTCATGAATTAGTTGTGATGTGGCAGAGTTCTTGAAATTCTAGGGTTAAGCATTGCAGTGAAAATCAACATGATGAAAATCTAGTTAATGGCTTCAAAGTTGACCAGACATGGGTTAGAGTCTTAGCTCTACCATTAATCAGGTATAATTATAGTATACTCATATAAAGAATATGACACAACCATTTAAAAACTACATCATAAAAGAAGAGTTAACAGCATGGTCATAGGTGATAAAAGCAGGCAACTAGTCATTAACTATATTTTTAAATAAAAAAATATATTATTTATCTTAATAATGTATTTAAAATATACATTTATAATAATATATATCTTAAATGTGTCTATGAAAATCTATAGGGAATCTATAGTATTTTTTTATCTACATATAAATAAATAGTAATACCATGTCATTTAAATAATCCAAATAAGTAATGCCATGAGTGTTAGGATTACTTGTGATTTTTATTTTTGTATTTAACTCATACTCAATATTCCAGATCTTTTGTTTTCTTCCTGAATTGCCCATATTTCCCAGCCACTAAGCCCTGTTTTAGAACTGTACCGCCACTGAGAACTCTTTCTTCCATCTCAATCTTTTGAAATTCTAGTCATCCTTCAATACTTGGCTCAAGTGTCTCTTTCTCTGTCATGTCTGAATTTCTATTGCCCTCTCCTCTTCCCTTCCCAAAGTCATATAGCAAGTGGTTTCTCCAATGATATTTATATTTTTTGCTCTGTATCAACAATGGGAACTTGAGAGATTAAAGAGCAGTAAAGAGTTTGAGAAACTGGTGAATGAATAGAACTGGAGCGGGCAATGGTTTTTCAGCTCCAGCCTGTTTCTCCTGACAGGGAATATGGGCCTAATGTCTCCAGGCCTTCCATTATATTAAAAAAAGTAATAAATAAATCTATATTTTAATATAAACTTCTCAGTTTTAAAATATTAACTCATTAAAAACCAACAAACACTCTGCGGACCAAAGGAAAAAAATACCTCGAAGTTGAATCTAGCTTGTGGCCCAAATTTGCAACCTGTCCTCAGGCTTCCATCTCCTCCATCTCTGTGTCCCCTTATCACTCAGCACAGAGAGATTTGTTCATAATGTTTCATACCCAGTCAGTCTTCAATTGTGTAAGCTATTCATTTGGGGAGCCAACGAAAATCAGATTCATAGCAAAGATCCATCATCCAACCTTAATGATTTAAAACTTGTTTTAATGCTAAACTTCTCTCTGAAAAGCTTTTTAAATATACTATGAAAGAAAATTCTTTCTCTATGACCTAAAACAGAAACTTGTCTTCTTTCCTGTACTTTGTATTAACTCAAGAGCACTGTCAGCACGCAATGAATAATAAATTAGCCATTTAATTACAGCTTTTATGCATCCAGGTCATGTTGTATTGACTTCATATTTGAAGCGAAATCTTCTAGCACTTAAGAAGTAAGTGGTAAGGGATAAAAGTCAAGCATAAGCCAAGCAATAGTCTAACAACAACAAAATGGCAATTTTTATGTCTGCTTCAGAAGAGCTGAATCATACAAGAAAAATAAAAATGAAACCAAGCCAGCTGAATACCTCATAGCAGGGAATGGGAAAGCAATGTTACAGCATCCTGAAGCTATAACATTAGCTCATTGTCGTCCACCAAAGAGCATTACCTAACTGTTTTTGGCTCACCTGAGAGCCACTTTCCATGAGGGTGATAGAGATGACCTAAGAAGAAGTATGATCTCAAAGTCAGATAGCCAGGCATAAGATCTAGTCTACAGTCTTGAAAGCAGTTCTGAATTGTGTAGGACTTGTCCTGAGACCTTGGGCATGAGACGGGAGGGAGATCAGCAGTAAAGATTATTGCTTCATTAGTGAGAAGAGAAAGACCTTTGGCTCAAGAATACTAATCCAGAGCTGACTCCATGGGCATATGTTTAGAAGTAAACAAAATTCTGTCAATAGATGGTGTTGCCTTGATGGTGCTAGATTGCAGTTTCAACATTGAACCAGCCAGTCAACACTTAATGCTTGCCATGTGACAAGCATAGTTCTTTGCATAAAGTCCAAGACCTCTGCTTCATAGAGCTTTCATTTCAACAGAGGAAGACAGATAATAAACACTTTTTAAAAAGGAATTGTCTAATAGCTATACATCACCTGAAGAAAATAAAGCAGTGTGTTGAGAGTGTCAGGTAAGCTACATTAGAAGGGATGGTAAGAGAAGAGCTCTAAGGAAGTGACATATTATCTGAGTCCTTAATGATAATAAGGAATGAGTCATGTCAAATTCTAGGAATCTGCACCTTGGAAGGAAGAACAGCTAGCGACAATACAAGGACCATTTTGTGGCCTGACCAGGCAGTGGCTTAGTGGATAGAGCATCAGACTGGGACACAGAGGACATAGATTCAAAATCCTGAGGTTGCCAACATGAGTGCGGGCTCATCTGGTTTGAGCAAGGTTCACCAGCTTGAACCCAAGGTCGCTGGCTTGAGCAAGGGGTTACTCGGTCTGCTGTAGCCTCCCATCAAGGCACATATGAGAAAGCAATCAATGAACAACTAAGGTGCCACAACAAAGAATCGATGCTTCTCATCTTTCTCTTTTCCAGGCTGTCTGTCCCTATATGTCCCTCTCTCTGTCTCTCTGTCTCTGTCTCTGTCTCTCTCTCTCTCTCTCTCACACACACACACACACACACACAAAGGATGATCTTGTGTTTGAGCATAAGAAAGGATCCCAATGTTTATGGACATTACAAAGAAAGAGCAAAAATATTAAGAGATGAGCTCAAAGTAAAAGAAAAGAAATAGATCATAGGGTATAGAAAGCCCTAGACAAAGGTTTGGAATTCCTACTAAATAAGCCACTGGAAGATTTTAAGAAAATGAGTACAATCAATCCTTCAGGTATTATTTCCCAAGATGACTGTTTCATTAGCAAAAGAGAGACAGGGCATTCCTGGCAATGTGTTAGACCACAGAGTAGTAATATGTGCTCTGCTTCCACCTTCAAATTTTGTGGGTGACCTAGGGTTGAGTGTAGAGGGTCAGCTGGTAATGAAGTCAACACCAGTGGGGTTCAGAGAAATGTGTGCTGTTGTCATGGGGAAGGAAGTCAACTTGCTGTAATTCAACCCCACCACTTGCCAGAGCCCTTTCTTTTTTTTTTTAAACTGTTTTTTTTTTTCATTTTTTATTTTTACTTTATTTATTCATTTTTAGAGAGGAGAGAGAGAGGGAGAGAAAGAGACAGAGAAAGAGAGAGAAGAGAGAGAGACAGAGAGAGAGAAGGAGGGAGGAGCTGGAAGCATCAACTCCCATATGTACCTTGACCGGGCAAGCCCAGGGTTTCGAACCGGTGACCTCAGCATTTCCAGGTCGACGCTTTATCCACTGCGCCACCACAGGTCAGGCCGCCAGAGCCCTTTCAATGCCCCTGACCTTTCTCACAACTTCATCAAAAGCCCCCTGCTTGTGTCTCTGAGCTCTTATCAAACTGTGAGCTTTATAAAATAAGCACCCTATTTATTAAATCCTTCTATCTCCCAATGTACTGCACAAAGACTAGCAATGATTAAGTGTCTAGGAGTTTATTTCGTACCCTTCAAAGAATTAATACAATAAGCAGTTGACAGTACCCATTCTTCCCTGTTTACAAAAATGCCAGCAAGCTTCACAGGGAAGGAGCTGACTATGGAGATCCAAGATTTACTGAGTTCACCATCCATTGCTTTAGCCATCCTGTGCTATGAGAGTTTTATAAGCTGTGATACTTAAGTCTTACCCCCTTTGAATTAAAACCATACTCATTGGTCTTCATTTGGTCCCCCTTATCCATAGATTCATTTTATACAGTTTTAGTTATTCACAGTTAACTGTTCAAAAATACTAAATGGAAAACTCCAGAAATGAGCAAGTTTACATGTTTTAAGCTGTCCACTGTTCTAAGTGGTGTGATGAAATCTTGCACCGCCTGCTCTGTCCTGCTCAGGACGTGAATCATCACTCTGTCCAGTGTGTCCACCCTGCAGATGCTCCCCACCCCATAGTCACTTATCATAGCAATTGTTACAGTATTAAAGTGCTTGTGTTCAACTAACATTTTTACTTAACAATGACCACAAAACACCAGAATAGCGATGTTGGCAATTTGTATATACCTTAAAGAAGTCATGAAGTGCTTTCTTTAAGTAAAAAGGTATGTACATACAGGGAAAAAAAATAGTATATGTAGGGTTCAGTACTATCCGTGGTTTTAGCCATCCACTGGGGATCATGGAAGTTATTCTCTGTGGATAAGGGAAACGACTGTACTGACATCTAAAAAGGAGATCCCATCCTCTAAATTCTGAGATATCTTCTAGCATAGTGTGTGAAAATGATGAACCAGAAAAGAACAATCTGATAAAAGAAAACTGAAGATCATACTTACATATACATATTCTAAATCCCAGCACCAGCAGTAATTGCAAAATCTTACAAAACATGCATGGACAAAGTCTCCAATGAGGATTGTGACGTAGGTGGTCAATATATCAGAAACTGTCAGCCGTACAAATTCCTGTTGAGATATTATCTGTGTTAAAATTTGCATTTCTCTCTTTAAATGGTGCTAGTACTGACATCAAATTTATCATGTTTCTAGGTAGTATGAACATGGGATTCTATATAGTATGAACGTGGAAACTGCAATTAATGGTAAATAAATGAGTTAAGGATATTTAGCAAATGAAGACTGTTTCATCCTTATTTTGTTTGATGGAAAAGATAGAGAAAAACAAGACAAAACAACCTCATGGACAAGAACAACAGTGTGTGATGGTCAGGGGCTGGGGAAAGAAGTAGAGGAGGGTATAGGGGGATAAATGGTGATGGACAAACACTTGATTTGGGGGAGTGAACACATGAAACGGTGCACAGAGATGTATTGAGGAATCAAGCATCTGAAACCTTTATAATTATATTAACCAGTGTCACCCCAATAAAATTGAATTTAAACAATAATAAAAATAAATAAATAAAAAGTTTGATCCAAATAAAAAATAATAAAAATTAAAATAATTATTTTCTGTTCCAAAATCATTGTATCAATAATCTCTTTGCTGAGATACTTAAAAAAAAAATTTTTTTATTTATTGATTTTAGCGAGAGATGCAAGGAGAGAGAGAGAGAGAGAGAGGGAGAGGGAGGGAGAGAGAAGGAAGAACATTGATCTGTACTTGTATATGCCTTGGCCAGGGATTGAACCAGCAACCTCTGGACTTTGGAACTATGCTCTAACCAACCAAGCTATCCAGCCAGGGTGACTGAGAAACTTTTATAAACATGACACAAGAATCTCAAATAGGAAAATTGTTGGCCACACAGAAGTTCAAAATTTAATCTGGCAAATAGCAATTTGATAGTTAAAAGACAAATTTGGAAAAAGTACTTTCAGCATTAGGTATTAGCAGATTTTTTTTTTCTAATACACTAAAAACTTTTACAAATCATTATGACAATAGATGGGTGATCTAATCAGGAAAAAAAAAACTTAGCAAATGTCACAAATAAGAAATTCTCAGAATAAAATACACAATTACAACATATGAAAATGTTTAAACTCCATAATAATATAAATTAAAAATCTTGAGTTGTTGCCTCACAGAGTGATAAATATTTAAAAATCCATGCCTCTTCCTATTGACAAGAGTGTGGAGAAATAGGCACTATCAGAAAATGATGGTGACATTAGACAGGCACAGTGGTTGGGCAAATTTGTGAAGATTCATCACATTTCAAAGCATGTGAAATTTGATCAGGGAAATCCACTTCTAGAAATATATCCTACAGCAATATTAACAGAAGTGCACAAATCTGTACATATAATTATGAAAGTGTTATTTCTTCCAAGTAAGAATTGGAAACAAGTCAAATATGCTTAGGAGGAGATTAGATAAATAAAATAAGGTGTCTAGACAACAAAATATTGTGAGCTCTTAAAAGAAAGTATTATTGGCCTTGGCTGGTTAGCCCAGTCAATTAAGAGCATCATCCCGAAATGACAAGGTTGCATGTTGGATTTCCAGTCAGAGCACACTCCGGAAGCAATCAATGAATGCATGACTAAATGGAACAACAAATTAGTGCTCTCCTTCCTGGTCCTCTCTCTCTCTTTCTCTCTAAAAATCAATCAATAAAAATAATAATAATAAAAGAAAGTGCTATTGTGATTATGAATGCCCACCTATGTGAATATATACTAGAACTCACTTAGTCATATACTTTAAATTTATGAAACATATGGTATGTAAATTGCATCTCAATAAACTTGTTTAAAATGTGCTCAAACACTCTAAAAAAGTGCTAAACCTCTAGTAAAAAGCAGGTTTTTAAAAATATACAAAACGAGATAAATGGTACAAACTTATTTGTTAATAAAAATCCTGTGTGTGTGTGCGCGCGCGCGCGTGTGTGTGTGTGTGTGTGTGTGTGTGTGTGTATGCAGGTCTGGAAAACTAGATACCAGTTACCTCAGTGGTGTGAATTTAAATTTGTGTGTGAAGTGTGGATGCTGTGGGTTAGAGAGAAAGTTCACTACTTCTTTATGAAACTTACATGACAATAGGCAATAAATAAAACAATATATGTATAACTATACATTTTTATCGTATTTAACTTCTGCTTTTTTTTTCTGTCCATTCCCAATAATTTATGCCATAAGACTGAAAATACTGAATATCTAATAAGACATAATTATGTTAACCAGTGTCACCTGAATAAAATTCAATTAAAAATAAAAACTATATTTTTTGCTCCATAAGATGCACTCCCTCCCCCCCAAAAAAAATGGAGGGGAAAATGTCTGTGAATCTTATGGAGGAAAAAATATAGTACTTTATTAAATATTTTAGCACACCATTTGGTTCAGAATATTTTTTTCTTATTTTCCTCCTTAAAACCCTAGGTGTGTCTTATGGTCATGTATGTCTTATAGAGAGAAAAATATGGTAAATAAATAAATACATAAACAAAGATTTCTACACTCAAAAGGTGTGAGGTTACTGCATAATCAGAAAGTTTCTGTATAAGCTGACTCCTGTCTAGAACTCTGTATTCTTCTTGTATTTCTCTTCCCTCTTTAATTCCAGCCCCACTGGCTTTCTTTCAGACCTAAACGCCATACTTCTTCAGGTTACAGGACCTTTGTATGCAGTCTTTACTCAAGCTCTCTTACTTCATCTCATGACTCAGTCTGTGCCAAAAAATACCCATTACTGCATCATCACTAATTTAGGGAATTCTCTCTTTGCTGACAAGATGAGCTTCTTTATAAGAAGTTTTCAATTTCCATGCATTTTATTCTTGTAGTGCTTTGTTGACATTGTAAATTTGTAACTTTTGCATAATTATTTAATTACTGGCTTTATTTACCCCAAGATATTGTCATTTTCACAAAGGCAGAGAACTGATCTACCTTTGTTCCTGGTTGTACCTCTAGCATCTAGCACAATTCCTGGCATTCAGCATGCTCTTCATAAATATGGAATGGATGGCTAGATGATGGTAAATTCCTGCAGTTATTTCTGGCCATAACTTTTCTCTTTCTCATTCTTATTCTCCTTTTCATTCCCCAGGCAATTTGAGTTCAGATTCTAATAACCAGTGTCAATCAAAGGTAGGCTATGAGGGGTATTTTTAGGTTTCCACTGCCAGATTAGAAAGACTTCCTCAGGTAAGAGAAAAGTTCAGAGTGTTTTTGAAGTCCTCCCCAACTCCCTAAGAACACTCATTCCAATGGTGAAAATTCTATTTATTCCTGAGCAATGCAACATAAAAAGATTTAAACATTATATTAAAATTAAAAAAGTATTTATTCATATGTCATAGAAGGAATACACTGCTTTGTAAGAAAGGGAACTTCAAAAATGGTAGCCATCTCTGTGACATTGTCCAATCCCATATTTACCACGCTACCTCAGGATGGGAGCACCTTCTCCACACAGGCTTCCTGTTGAGCCCTGAGCTCTACACCTAATAACTACACTCAATGACATTTAGTTAAAATGTCTGGGCAGTTTTGATCAACAAACCTGAGAGGATCATTAG
The DNA here is from genome assembly GCF_036850765.1 of Saccopteryx bilineata. Taxonomy (NCBI): domain Eukaryota; kingdom Metazoa; phylum Chordata; class Mammalia; order Chiroptera; family Emballonuridae; genus Saccopteryx; species Saccopteryx bilineata. Next base: position 55,369,615 of record NC_089491.1, read on the forward strand.
CAGGTAAAGGAAAGACATTAGACCAGGGACATCACAATGGGCCTCAGACTGTAGTTGTTCCATGGCGGGAGTTTGGAGAATATGTGTTGATGTTGATTATGTTTCTGGGGAAGAGTTCAGCACTATAGCACTATGGACAAGGGCACAGACTCTAGACTCTGTAGAGCTCCAGTCATTGACTTCTTTTGACTTAGTTTTCTAAGTCATAGTCTCTTCATCTATAAAATATATAACTTATCTTAGAAGATGACTTAATAAGATAACTTATCTCTGAGGGTAATTTAATATTCAAGGAGGTAGTGCTTGGCACATTACAGGCATTCAATAAATTGTTATCTTCAGTTGTTGGCTGCTTTCTCTCCTGGCCTAAAATGCAGACCTCAATATATAGTTTCAAATAGCTGTCTCCTAAGGATGGCTCTGCTGCCTACCTATAACATGCCATGGGAGATGACACTGACTATATCTTGAGATTCCCTGGAGTGATATAGGAGCCACCAAAATATCTTATATTCAAATTCAAAAGGAGCTTTGAGTTCCATGGTATCCCTTTAGGAAAAACAAAGCAGTGTACATCCATAGAAAAGAAGAGGGAACACCTGGAATTTTCTCATAGAACAATGAAAGTGTGTTTGTAGGAGCATGCCCAACATTATATTCAAAACAGCTGCCTTCACTAATGCTTCTAGAGGCACCTTTTCTTTAAGTGGTTAAAATAACTGCTTTCAGGAGCATGAATATAGATATTGATCTTTTAAAAGCCAGAAGTTCCCAACGCTCAAGGTCTTTATGTCCACGGTGTTCTCTTTGTCCCCGTGGATTCCACCCCCCTTATCAACATTCCATTCAGAACCACAGTGTCTTCTGTCCTGGTGGCTCCTGCAGACTTTTCCATGAGTTCTGGGTGCTCCTTTAGAAAAAGTGAGGTGAGAGAGAAGGAGGAAACCTAACTACAAATGGCCTTAAGGAAAGATGATGAAGAAAGGAAGAGCAGCAATACCAACAGGATATTTTTAGAAAGAACAAGATAAGCATATGGTTCGGGGGCTCTGAGGAAGAAGAATTAAATAAGTTGTTGTAAGAAATTACCCACAAATTTGTGGTTTAAAACAGTACAAATTTAGTTCTTTTCATTTCCAGAACCCAGAAGTCTACAACCAAGATGCAATTATAAAAGGGGCAGAAAAGTCGAACTTACCTCAGTAGATGGATGTGAGGAGTGCATGAGATAATACACATGGAATTCACAGCCAGCACATGGTAAGCATTCAATAAATCTTAGCTATTTTTTATTTAGCAAGCAATAAAAAAACTAAGCCACACTTACTTATGAAAAAAATATTGACTCTGCTTTTTTTTTTAATCCACTAATTGTCATGCACTTCTGTTTGTGATATTACCTGTCCCACCATTGTTTCCCAGCAGGGTCCTCGAGGTACATCTGCAGGTTCCACAAAAAAGGGTGCCCCAGTGGTATTTCCAGTGAGTGTGGCATTGTAGGCTTTGATCATGTTGGCTTCCCATATGGTAATATTGACCCTTACTAGCTTTTCCTCTTCAATCTAGAAAGCAGAGAAATGAAGACAAAAATGAAGATTACACAGATTTCAAAGGCATGTTTTGCAATCTTGAGACTGGGAATGTAACAATGTGCTGATGGCAAGAACAATCCAGACACAAGATTTACCTTGTTGTAAATCTCATCCATCAAGGCAAGAATAAATACATAGAGGTTGCCTAAAAGAAGAGCAAAAATGCGTAGCAATAGCCATTTCAGAGCAATGAGGGGATGGTAGTCTTCCAGTTCAGCAAACAAGTCAAACAATGTCGGACAGAACATGCCCAGGAGGGACATGACCATGTTCATCTATAAGGAGACACAAGGCATAAACTAGGTTAATGGTATTTAGAAATGATTGCTTTCCTCCAGAATTGTGCTAGATTCCTTTGATCTTTTTATTAGACTAAAGAAGATTATCTTATGCATTTTTGTAATTCAATCTTAAAAAATATCAAAGACGATATCAACTCACATTCATAAGATTTCCTTGTATATGAGCTTGTGTGTGCCAGTAATAAGAGTGTTTCCTGGTATAATGAAGGATATGATTTACATCACTCTCTAGCCAAAGCACATGCACTGTTTTAGATGGTAACTGATTCTGATATGGTGATGTACTTTACAATAATATTTCCAAAAGAAATGGGAAAGAATCTACTTGAGGAATGAGGTGCAAGCAGGCAAGACTAATTTGTCAATCATCAGCATGTGGGCTAGTTGACTCAGTTAGAATGAATTCTCCTTGAGAATGGACTGAAGACTAAATACTGAATTTAAGGAAATGCAACTATTAGGAGCAAAACAAAGTGTTTTATTAAAGGAAACAGAAGACATTTAGAGAAATAAAAGAAGAACACATAGTGTGATGTTATTGAAGCCAAGGCAAGACAGTTTCAAATAGATGAACTGGTTTATAGTGTCAAAGGTAAGAGAACAATAAGAGAGAAAGGGCTGGAAGAGAAAAACAGAAAAGGAGAGAGAGAAATACAAGTAGAAAATGTGAGTTCTCTTGCCTGACCAGGCGGCGGCACAGTGAATAGAGTGTCGGACGGGACGTGGAGGACCCAGGTTTGAGACCCCGAGGTCGCCAGCTTAAGCGTGGGCTCATCAGGTTTGAGCAAGGCTCACCAGCTTGAGCCCAAGGTCGCTGGCTTGAGCAAGGGGTCACTCGGTCTACTGTAGCCCCCCGAGTCAAGGCACATATGAGAAATCAATCAATGAACAACTAAGGAACTGCAACGAAGAATTGATGCTTCTCATCTCTCTCCCTTCCTGTCTATTTGTCCCTATCTGTCTCTCTCTGACTCTCTCTGTCTCTGCCCAAAAAAAGAAAAAAGAAAATGTGAGCTCTTTTTCTCCCGATCGACTGGCACACTTATGATTATATTATTTGGCTAAATTAAGTCAAAGGAGAGAATCTAGGAATACTTTTATGATGGGGAGAAGAGCCTTCTTTAAATTAAAAAAAAAGGAAAAAAAAGATTTCAGATAACTAAGCAACTTCTTCCCTAAATACCTGGCTCAAATAGTTGCCAGCAAGCATTTCCTATTTCCCCCTGTGGACTCCATATTTGGAATGATTAGAAGTACCAGACTATATTTAGAAAATAGTTATCAATATAGTTCCTCCATTTTATTGAGTATTATACAAGAATGACCAGCAGGGGTTAAAAATCAGCATAACATAAAATTAGCATGATATAATTTCAACCTAAAGTAAAAACTTGGCAGATCCTGTGCAATCTTACATGAGATAAATATAATTCTGTTTCATCATAGTTATAAATTTATTCATAAATCATCATTATCACCATTGTTGGCTCCTAGGACTCAAGAGTCCCCTAAGATGGATATTAAACAGGTTCTTAAAAAGAATGACCCTTTTAATGATAATCAGCTATCAATTTTTTACTGTGTTTCATTCATACAAAAATATAGTGCATATGAACCATGGATGATAATTTTACATATAAATGCTATTACAACTATAAGAAAAAATTTTGAGGCAAACTTAGTTAAAACTTTTAGGTTTGTTTGTTTGTTTGTTTGTTTTAAGTAAATAAATCTCTCTACTGAATGATTTTTACAAAGTTCCATGAAATGTCTGTGTTGTTATAGTTCTGTGTGTGTGTGTGTATGCTGAAATCTAGGACTGAACAAATACAGTCTCTTAAATGAATGGTCTTCCATCTCCAGTGTTACCACTTCTGAAATACCTAGAATGTTTTTGTTTGGAATCTTTTGTTGTAAGTTATACCATTTTCTGTCCAAGTATTTTAAAGAAAATTCTATACTTACGGAAGACATTTTTTTTTTTTTTTGGTATAGAAGGCTCTGCAGAAATTTCAGTGTGGGAAATATAGACTAAATCTCCCCAAACTTTGAAAATGCTCAAGTTTTAAATGTCATCACATTGTATGCTGGAACATTTTATGAAAAGAGACAGGCCTTAGCAACAACATATAATCAATTTCCAACATATAATCATATCTATCCCTGACTTCCTTCCCTGACCTGCTAAATGGACAGATACTCTGAAGAAAAATCACAATCATAATATTTAATTTCTGGCAAAGAGCTGGCCTTCCTCATTTGAACAACATCCAGAGGGAAGGAAATAAGGCAGAGAAAGAGAAAACAGATAGTTAGATTGCTAGTGAAAAACAGAAAAAAGCCCAGACTTGCCCAAAGTGGGGAGGCAATCTGAAAGTGTCTGTTAGTTAAACACAGGAACCAAGGACATTATCATTGCTACTTTAAAGAATTCAGGCAATATTTGGATTTTTCAATGACACATGTAGAATCTACAATATAAGGTCATGAAAAGCATTTGGAGCTTGAAACCAAGAGTCCTAGATTTTAACTCTCACTTTTCTCCTTGGTTCTGTGATCACAAACGTATCATCTAATCTCCTAAAATTCATCAACTCCATCCATAAAATGTACTGGTTGTAATTACGTACGCTAATAGCTCATCCAACTATAACTTTAAAGAATGTCCCAAAATGAAAAATAGACAGACAGTAGATAGATTTGCAAAGCAGTCTGGAATACAGTGAAGATGTGGAACAGGATTAGCCAACTTCACAGGACAGAATGGAGGGGATAGGTAAAGAGTGGCCTTATTTAGTGTTCCACCACAGAAGCATAAGCCACAAAATCTCAAATGTCAGGTTCTAAGCACATAAAAAGCATGCAGAGACGAACTTCATTTTTTTCCCACCACCCAAGGGTGTCAGGATCTTGCTGTGCAAATTCCTGGGATCGCTTCACAGCCCAAAAGATGAGGTATCCACTCCCGGCAAGTGTTAGAAACACGAAGAAGTTAGCGAGAAACCTCAGGAACCTGATCAAGTGGACGTTTTCTTCTACTTGAGCTGCTCTTTCTTCTATTATAGCTTCCTATACCCAAGAAACAAGGAAAAGAAACAAATATCTGAGCTGTAAAAGAGTCATGAGCTCAAAAATTAATTTTACAAACATCAGTATGTGAAGAATGAAAAGAAACTTAAATCTCAGATTCTACAAACCAGTGAATATTGCCAGCAAGTAAGAACAACTGAGAGAAAGTAGGAATTCTTACAAAGAAACTCTGATCCATCTAAGTGGATAGTCTTCATTCTAAATTCTCTTCCGCTAATTTTTAAAACTACATGATAATACGTTAAAGTCATTTTAAATACTGAGCTAACTTATTCCTGTTAATAAGGAACATATTTGATTATCTAAAATATTTGATTCTGATTACTAGTGGTCCCCTGTTTTAAGCCAATGGCATTATTTTTATTACCAAATTTAAAGAAGAAATAATGCTATTGTGGGTCATCAGATACTTCCCAGTAATAATCAGAAATCTGCTCATATCCTAGGAGGCAGATGATGAGTTCATCTTTCTTTTGTCAAGAGACTTTGCTAGCTAGAACACAGACAATGGCTCCAGTTTTACTCTTAGAAATAAAAAATGTCTCTTAATGTTAGCATCTTTACCTTAAAGTTCATTGTGATAGAATTGAACTTGTTGTCTGCTGTTTCAGGGTTGCCAATCAGGTAGTCCCAGCTGCAGAACACCTTCCAACTAAAGTTGAAAGTGTTGTCATCACCCCCATCCTCACCGATATTTGCGGTCATCCTATAAAATCGGGAGTTTAATCCAGCAACCAGAATACAAAAAAAAAGGGGGGGGGGAGATGGTAGGTGGTGTCAAAACATCATAGGTATAGGTAAATTGGAGAAACAATATCTAAAAGACATTTTCAAACAAGGTTTTTAATTATCAAAACATTGAAGTTTAGTTTAAAATTTTGTTTTTGTTTTAATTTTTAAAACTATGTGTTTTGAGACTTTCAAGTTCAAAACACTATAAGCATTCATGATTTTAACAATTAGACAGGCTATATAAAAATACATATTTTTTGGCCCTGGCCGGTTGGCTCAGCGGTAGAGCGTCGGCCTAGCGTGCGGAGGACCCGGGTTCGATTCCGGCCAGGGCACACAGGAGAAGCGCCCATTTGCTTCTCCACCCCTCCACCGCGCTTTCCTCTCTGTCTCTCTCTTCCCCTTCCACAGCCAAGGCTCCATTGGAGCAGAGATGGCCCGGGCACTGGGGATGGCTCCTTGGCCTCTGCCCCAGGCGCTAGAGTGGCTCTGGTCGCGGCAGAGCGACCCCCCGGAGGGGCAGAGCATCGCCCCCTGGTGGGCAGAGCGTCGCCCCTGGTGGGCGTGCCGGGTGGATCCCGGTCGGGCGCATGCGGGAGTCTGTCTGACTGTCTCTCCCTGTTTCCAGCTTCAGAAAAATGAAAAAAAAAAAAAAATACATATTTTTTATTTGTTTTCTTAAATGGTCTGCTTAGCCTTGTCTACCTGGCTCTTAACTATTTTGTGGGATAAGGCTGTCGTTTGAAAAAAACTATTAGGTTCTTTCCTAGGGAGAAAAAAATATGGGTAGACTCTGAAACTGTTCTACACAACTTTAGTTGGTTACCAGATACCCTGAAGCCTAAGGATGGACTAACCCATGTCAGGTCAGGAAATAACTGTATATTCTTCAATTCCCCTAGAAACTCTTCCCAAAGAGTGATTACACTGAATATATGAAATTTCTCCATACTCTACAAATCTTGATCAAAAAATCAAGATTTTTATATAACCTTAAAGGCAAGTGATTACATATATTTTAAACAGTGAGTCTGGTGCCCAGCACCTATCCTAAATGTCATCTTTAAGCTGGTTAGAAAAGGCTGCCGGCCCTGGCCAGTTAGCTCAGCGGTAGAGCGTTAGCCTGGCGTGCGGGGGACCCAGGTTCGATTCCCGGCCAGGGCACATAGGAGAAGCGCCCATTTGCTTCTCCACCCCCACCCCCCACTCCTTCCTCTCTGTCTCTCTCTTCCCCTCCCGTAGTCAAGGCTCCATTGGAGCAAAGATGGCCCGGGCGCTGGGGATGGCTCCTTGGCCTCTGCCCCAGGCGCTAGAGTGGTTCTGGTCGTGGCAGAGCGACCCCCCCCCCAGGAGCAGAGCATTGCCCCTGGTGGGCGTGCCAGGTGGATCCTGGTCGGGCGCATGCGGGAGTCTGTCTGACTGTCTCTCCCCGTTTCCAGTTTCAGAAAAATACAAAAGAAAAGAAAAGAAAAGAAAAGAAAAGAAAAGAAAAGAAAAGAAAAGAAAAGAAAAGAAAAGAAAAGAAAAGAAAAGAAAAGAAAAGAAAAGAAAAGAAAAGGCTGCCATTGCCTCTAGGCCAGCATTACCCAACCCAGTCACCACCAGCAACGTGTGGTTACTGAGCACTTGCAATGTGATAGATTTCAAAGACTTAGAACCAAAAAAAAAAAAAAAAAAAATCTCAATGATAATTTTAATTATATTTTAAAATAATACATTTAATATATTGAGTTAAATAAAATATATTATTAAAATTAATTTTACTTGTATGTTTGTTTAGTACGGCTACTAAAAAATTTTAAGGAAGATGTGTGGCTCATCTTGTATTTCTTTGCACAATGCAGCTGTATCACCTTGAATTCACCCTCCGGAAAATTATTGTAACAAATACTGAAATCCATTACTGTACAACTGCATAACCATATGTGACAGCTCTGCCGTTGGGGCTATCAGGTGACCTCAACTCCTACCATGCTGGTTTTGTTTGATTCTTCAATATGTCTGAATTATAATCTTAACAAAATTATTATTAACTATCAATGACCACCAGCCAAATATGTTCTCAGTGCTTTCATCTATTAACTCATTTAGTCCTCATGGCCATCCTAAGACATAGGTGTTATTATAGTGCTAATAAGATAGGAAAGTAGAGAATAGACACTAGTGCAATTTTCAAATGTCTTTTCAGTGCATGGTAGAGCTGGCATTTGGATACACACAGACAAGCTGGGGAGCCCCAATACACAGCCTCTGCAGAGTCACTGAACGAAGCTGACTAACTTGACATACACAAACATGCTTCCCCAGAAACTATGGAGACTAAAGGACCAACTAGAAATGATTGATACTCATGAGGCCTTTGTAATATAACTGGCACCCTTGCCTTTAGTCTTGTAAAATCAAAATTGTTAAAGACTGGAAATCTGTTAGATTTGGGGATGTGGTAGTACTTTATCAGGTAGATAGATACCTAATCGAGAGGATCTCTGATTACATTGGAATTGGACCATTGATAAATATTTTGGATGTGGGGTCTTCATTAAGGCTTTTTTATGATAGTGATCTTTTGTGGAACCAGTAAGTGGGGCAAGGACAAGACACATAGCATGTTACAGACTATTCCAGAGAGCTCCCGCTCAGTGTGACTTGGATCCTCAGGCAGAGGCCCTTCCCTGAAATGAAGCAAATGGCCAATTCACCCTATGCAAAGTCAAATAAAAGGGGTGGGACATTGACTGAGGTATCTCAACTCCTTCTAAGCTAGTTCAGAGAACTGGCTAAAGGGTAGGTTATTCCCAGCTCCAAACAACTGTGCTAGGTTTCTGCAGCATCTGTGAGTATTACAAACACAGGGTGGGGAAAAGGTAGTTTACAATTGTGAGTATGTGAAATATAGAGTTTATACTTGTATTATTACAAGAAAGTTATAAAAACCTACTTTTGCCCCACCCTGCATATTTCAGGTGGGGGAAAAAATGAACTGCTGTTTCCTCATGTTCTAATAAATTCTTTTTCCAGACAAATCATGATTACACAGTTGATCATTATGGTCTCGTTGGGGGCCATTAGTTTTTGCTGTCTTATGCAGCTGAAATTTTTCAGATGAGTGATTATTCTGGCTTTAAAAAAATGAAAACAACAGATTCTGCCTATTGAAATGCTTTTGCAAGTCACAAACCTCTCTGTACACAAAAAGAGGGGTCAACAGCTGTTTCCCTGTTTTGTTTGCTACATTGATTCACACTTTGAAGTATAAAAAGGCACATTTAAAAAAATGTGCTTAAACACAGGATAGGCGTGGTTACCCAAAGGCTTAAAGACAAGATAGCCAGATTACCCAAAGGCCTGAGTTTGTGTTCAATAGTTTTGTTTGAAGGATGTAATTAGTGTCAGTATCAAAACTACATTTTAGCTCATAGACTCTGCATCCTCAAAATGTAAAACAGAAAAAAAAAATATATCCATTCTCCCATTTGATTCTTGGCTTCCCAAGAAGCCAATGAAACTTACGCTTTAAGGACAACCAGAAAGCTGTATCCAATGCACATGATCCCCACCAGAAAATAGGAGAGCGGCATTCTGAAATTCAACCATCCAATTGTCCGTTGATTGTTGTAATAGCCATAAAATAGGACGGAATATTGTGCCAAGCCCTAAAATCCAACAACAAAGCCACTTAGCAGATGTTGTGAAGAGCAACCCAAAGTAAAAAGGATCTATTTTTAATAGACATGACAAAATGACATTACTTTTCAAACTTGGGAGATGGCTCTGACTTGAGCCCTATTGTTTTGCTTTACAGAGTGAATGTTTCAGCTGCCACATTGATTGACAGTCTCTTGGTTTACTTGAAATTCAGAGGCTTCTAACTAGAGCCAATATTTAATCAAATATAAGTTTGCTCAGCTGCAGAGCCATTAACATGAAATGCCCATTGATTGAAACATCAAAATAGAAACAGACTATTAAACGAAATAGAAATAGATAGCAGACAGACTGACAACTGTCAGAGAAGAGGGGAATTTCAAGATTGGGTGAAAAAGGTGACAGGATTAGCAAAAAGAAAAAATACTCCTAGACATAGACATGGTGATTGCCAGAGGGAATGAAGGGGAAAAGAGAGGGGAGGGAGTATAGAGGGGATAAATGTTGATGGCAGGAGACTTCACTTGGGGTGGTGAACATACAATACAATATACAGATGATGTATTATAGAATTGTACACCTAAAACCTATATAATTTTATTAACAATGTCCCAATACAATTTTTAAAAACTGCATAGTATCATTAGATTTATAATTTTAAGAGCTTGCTTTCATTGGGAGGAGGATCTGACACACGCATCCTCATATTGTTATGGCAGGTTTCCACTTCCAGGCACCTGCGCCATGTTAGATTGGTTCTCTTCAACCACAGAAGCTGTGTCTTAGCTCAGGTGAGGAACAGGTGAGATGACATTGAACACAATCTTCACAACCTTCTGTTCACCAAGACTATTACAGCACTCTCCCGTAATAAGCATGTATATTTATATAATTACAGGCTCTTCCTAAAACTTACCCACCAGGGTTGGAATTGCCACATCCCCAAGCTACCTGAGTGGAACATATCAGAACACTGGCATATTCTGATGCTACTTTATAGTATTTTCATCTTTCTCTTTCTTTTGTTCACTGTGCTTTTCACTCTCAGCATAAAAGCATTGTTTCTGTATTACTATAAATCTACTTCCCCAGCTTCTCTCTGATTTCATGTCTCTGACAGAAACTTAAACTTACTGTGATTTATAAAGGGAGGAGACAATAACATGCCAATATGGGGCTTCCTCTTGAGGTGAAGTGAGTCATCCTTGAATCTTAGAAAATCCAACTGGCTGACTTTAACATCATTCATACCAAGCCAGGAACTTTGAAGCCACTACTGAATAAGGGAGGAGAGAAAGTAGGAGAGGAAAGGGCAGAAGAGAACGAAGTAGAGGAGGAAATGTCCTGGACGCTAATTTCCAAAGAAAGAATTAAGAGAAGTAACTTAGAAAATTGCCTCAAACAAAGATTATGCCTAGCTCAAAGCTGAGGCCAATAAAGATCTAGAAAAACTATTGCTTTCAAAATTTGTAGCAAATTTATTTTTTTAATACTTTGTAAAAATTAGCAGGAAAAAAAAATCTCCAGAAAAATCTCAGAAGACTTCATGGGATTAAGTAGGATCAGAATGAGATGGCAGTGATAGAGATAACCAGAGTTGTTTCTTGAGATTTATCTGCCTGTATCTGCATTTTTCACCTCAAGAAAATAATAAATCCAACCCCAAGAGAAAATTTGGGGTTAAACAAATAGTGGAAACCTCAAATAGGGGAAGCAAGTGGGCTAATCTCATGTCCAAGGTAGAAAACCAAATAGACCTGAATTGTCCAATTGTCCAAGACCCAAAAGCCATCCCAGGAAAATAATCATTGGGAGGATTTCCATGCACATGGTTCCATGGTATCTTCCTTCACATTCACCTAGGTGATGTCTCTGCTTCTCTCAGCTGTCTAATATCCAATCTCCTTCTACTCTGTCCAGAACCTTTAAACTGGCCCTCTTGTCCCCAGGGAACAATAACAAAACCTGGGACGTACACAGGCTCTTGGCTTCTTGTCTAGTTTAAAGATATCTTGAATTGCTTATTTTTTTTTCTCATACTATAAGGCATTCATTTTACAAACTCTTCTATTATTTTCTGCAACTGATTCTTCCCTTTTTTCCTTGCTACCATCCCGACGCTTGGGGACAATGGTTGCAGTAATAATATCAATCAATAAATTTTGTTGAGCACATTAGCATTTGCTGAAAACCTGACTTCATCTCACAGAATCCTCATGAGAACCCAATGAAGTTGCTGTTGTCAGGGGAAATAGCTTCCCTCAACTCTCGATGTGTTCTTCCATGCGCTAAAGACCGATAAATGTAACGCTCCCAGCCTTCCCCTCTGCCCATGGGCACGATATGAGCCACTGCTGGAGCTCCGCCTGAGAGAGCATATGCTATGTAGAGGAGGCCTGTCCTGGTCTCGGCTACTGGGTAGAAATGCTTGGCTGTGAAGCCCGCTTGCCCATAAAAAGATATCACATTCTTTAATATCTGCCTTAACAATAATAAAGGTGATATATTGACCTCCACCTTTGCCTTATTTCTGATTAATGCACAACCTGGTTGGACAGGGAGTGGGTGTTATTTACCACACACACACACACATACACACACTTTCCTGCCCAACTCAGATAAAAAATAATAATAACTGAGCCTTAGAGATGTGAAATGACTTATCCAAGTTCACACAGCTACCAAATGACAGGGTCTGAATCTGAACTGGAACGAGGTCTGTCCAATTCAAATCCCACATACCAAACCACAGTGGTATTCTGCTTCTCCTGTGTTGTCTTTGCCTACCAGGTCTTGTATCATGCTAGTGTCATCCCTCCCCAATAAAACAAGGAGACACGGAAACCCTACCAACTCAGTGGGCACTTTTTACCTAGAGCGCTGGATTGGTTTCTGGGAGTGTTAGGGCTTCTTGGGAAAGACCCAAGTACCCCATTTGCAAAGATTTCAGAGTATCTCATCTCCATAATCATAAGCATTACACCCTGACATCTTTTTCTAATTCATAATGACAGTATTAGGATTAAAAACACCTTTAAAATAGCATGAAAAGAGAAAGGAGATATATAACAAACATCTGTTGAACTTGTCAGTTTAGCCCAATAGCTACTGGGGCAGCTAGAACTTGTCTGGCATATGTTCCAGTCAACATATGTTCAGTGACTGGCACTTCATACATGTTAATCACTTTCAAAGTGGTAACGGTCCTGTTGTTGGAATTCTGATTATTTTACAAAGGCTTCTGCACTTTGCCTGTTACCACATATGCAGTCAATCGTGTAAATGAAACTTGTTCTACTGAAGAGCGCAATTTTAAAAAGCTTTATCCAATCCATCCTGAAGGGTGGTTTTAAACACAAGTTGAAAGGCTTTAAAAGGGTTCACTCCTCCCCTTCCACCCAGCTGGATCACACATTTTTTTTTTTTTGCCTTTTCTTAAAACTCCACACATTTTTTTTCTTCTTTTCTTAAAACTCCAACAGCAGACATCTGGAATCGACTAAAATAGCAATGACTCCTAGCCTAGCCAAGGTTCTATTTGGTTTCCATGTCAGCACGCACGGCTTCCCACGTGGGAGCACTCTCCCACCCTGAATCTGGTGACAAAGAAACTGCAGCAGTGCCAAGTTTCAAGTGAGTGCAGAAAATTCCTGTCCAACTCTGGGTTCCATGCTTCCACATCATCTATTAAGACTCTAATTTCTGTTTGAATGTTGCAGCTGGTCTAGGCTATAGTCACCAAACACCCTTCAACAAGAAAAGAAAATGTTTTGATGTAGTTGCTAGGAAACAACTCATGTATTAATTTAGCTAACTGACTTTTACGGAGTACTTACTATTTGCCAAACACTATATGTAGATGGAGAAGAAGACTGGATTATGGAGGCCCTGGAAAAATCTCTGCATGCAAAGTAACCTCTTCATAAGCACTTATCACCTGAAATTATATTAGAACTCCATCCCTTCGGAGTTTCTCATGACAACAAGTAGAGGAAAAGAAACACTCTGTCCCCAGGATGGTAAATGAGTTTCAACATCCTTAGCAACTTTATACTTATAGGTATTGTCAGATCATTATTTTGGGGAAAAAAAAATCACAAAGTCAAAACTGTTAAGGAAGCTGTAATTTGCATGCCTGCTAAGACGTGAGGGGGTACTATACCAGTCCGGGTATATATTTACTTCTTTTTGAGCTTTTATCAGTCATTTACACCTTAGTGTTAAAAATAAAAAATTTCAACCGTGGATGAAAGAGAGATAATGCCACCATATCTGATAGAGCAGGATACAGGAGAGAAGCAAGAAGTGACAGGCTAACAACACCCAAAATAAAGCTTAACTAACCTCACAAGAGCAGTCAGCCTGGCACTTACAGGCTACACGCTGAAATCCAGCCATGGCCACCCTCCTTCTCTCTCTGATCAGATTCAGCAAGCTTCCTCCTAATGCTCTTCTCACCTCTGAGCTGCCTTTCCTTTTGCTACAACCCTGATCGAGAGTTATGAAACAGATGCTATATGGCTCTTAACAAGGGAGCACATTGATTGTGAAGAGAAAGCTAGTCAGAACCTTAGATCTAGTTTTCAGTAGATGGAATAAACTTCTACCTGGCAACAAACATTGAAGCTGTGAAGTAAACAGTAGACAATTTCTCTTAGTGTCCATCTCTGTGCTGGTTCCTCATACCTCTGCCTCCATCCCCAACAGGTGACAGAGCTGCTGCCTCCCTTCCCCTTGCTGGTTTGTGGATACCTCACTGTCACAGTCAAGGCTCCCTCTTCTTACCTCTCCTTTCCAAACAAATCATTCAGAATTTGCATGGGAAATAGAGTTCCTGTTTACTAGATCCTCTCCGGATTCCAGTAAACTTTAACACTAAACCCTCCCTCCATGTGTCTCCATGTGCCTAGGACGCATATCTGTTAGTTTGAGACTATCACATTGTATGGCACATCCAATTAGACCATAGGTCCCTGTGGTCAGGGATTATATTATATATTAGTGATCTTTTTATTCCCAGCACCTGACATCTTGATTTGTGCTGTGGAATGACTGAATGAAAAGAGAAATTGCTTCTCGTGGTCATTAGCAATCCTCAGTTAGATTAAGTTTCTTTTAAATTTTCATCTAAACTGCCCTTTCTTAATTTTTTGCTGTCCACTTCCCATTTTAATAAAATGGGAGTAAATCATTCAAGACAGTAGCATGACAATCTCATGTTGGAATTTAATGAATCAAAACACCGAAAAAGTGTGAGAAATACTTAAGCTGGCAAAATGCCTTAATGTTTTCTACTGTCTAACAGTCTAAAGCTTTTACAAAATGAGACATCTCAGTGCTATGAAATGAGCTGCTATGTGTGATTTCTTCCAACATAGAAACACTAGTCTTATTTTGTTTCACAAGGTGGACATTAAAAGCATTGTATTATGGGGGATTGTAATGCCCAGACTTGTAAATCTGCCCATTAAATTCTTTGACATCATGCAAAATGAAGCATTGTGAATTCACACATGAAAAGAGATGGGTGTGGTCATTGGGACACAGCTTATACTTGGATTTACCTTAGCAATATCAATTTAAGAGTTTTTGAACAAATAAAATATTTTTAAAAAGTAGAGAAAATATTGAGACTACTTAGAAAAATAAATAAATTCAGAAGTTTTCAATCCCATGTAAGTAGCATACATTTTATTTCAAATATTTAAGGTTAGCAAATGTGATTAATTTCAAGTACAGTTTATAAACACATGACACTGGGGAACAATTTTTTTTTTCATTTTCTGTTGCATGAGGTTTTAAAACTGTTTCTATATATTTCTGCATCGCTGATCCCAAATCTAAAATCCATTTTTTGGTGCATGCTCTAGTTTTTATTCAATTTTAATTTCTTTTTCTTACAGTTAATGGTATGCATTGGTTTTTAAATTGGAGTTAAAGGGCAACAACTCTTGGATTGAACATAACCACAAGGCAATTAATGTTTTACAAACATCACTTTGACATAATTGTAGTTGTTTTTATATGTAAAAATTATTATCTGATAAAAACACCCCTTATTTTGTTTTAAGATTGAATCATGGCTTCTTCGAGTAGGCGTAAGTGTAAGAATAGTCCTGATACCTTCTGTTATATATGTGGCTATTTCACAATTCAATGTCAAAGGCGCAATATTTCATCATTTGTGACACATGCATATATTGCCTATTTTCAAGTTTCCCTTGGCGATCAAGACAAGAATTGGGCTTCTCATATTGTGTGGTAATTGTGAGAAAATGCTTCTTGACTGGACAAAAGGAAAACGCAAAGGAACGCCTTTTGGTATTCCCATGGTTTGGCGTGAACCTAAAAACCACAGCAGTGACTGTTATTTCTGTCTGATGCATACAAAGGGCATCAGCAAGAAAAAACAGCATATGATCGTATATCCTAATATTCCTTCAGCAATACGAGCTTCCCAGACTCTGAGACACTCCCGGTTCCAGTTTTCAATGATTATCTTTCTTCTAAGGACGAAGAAAGTGAACATGGTGATCAAGTGTATTTTAATAAGATGCATGAGGAAATAGTTGTAGATTCTGAAGGGTCTTCTGATGCCAAGCAGTCATTAACCCCTCAGCAGTTTAGCCAACCCAAATTAAATGACTTAGTAAGAGAGTTGGGCCTATCAAGAAAAGCAGCTGAGTTATTAGCCTCAAGTCTTCAAGAAAAGAATGTACTTCACTGGTCAGCTAAAGTATCCCATTTCAGGAAGTGTGAACAAATTTTTGTGGACTTTTTTTCCGAAGACAAACACTTTATTTACTGTCATGATATCAGTAGTCTTCTCAGCCAGCTAGGTGTTACCACTTACAGTCCAACAAAATGATGACTATTTCTTGACAGCTCTAAATGGAGTCTGAAATGTGTTCTCCTACACAACGGTACTGTTTATGCAGCGGTTCCAATTGGTTATTCAACTCATCTGAGAGAAGATTATAATGACATAAAAATTGTCCTCGACTTTCTGAACTATAAGGAGCATAACTGGATCATTTGAGTAGATCTTAAAATGATAAATTTCCTGCTAGGACAACAGACAGGTTTCAAGAAGTATTCTTGCTTGCTTTCTGTGTTTGTGGGACAGCTGAGCTCAGGAGAAACACTGGACACATAAGGAGTGGCCGAAACGTGAAGCTCTGAAAGTAGGGATGCAAAATATTATGAATGAACCTGTAATTAATCTAGACAGAATCATTTTCCCCCCACTTCACATCAAACTTGGCTTAATAAAGCAGTTTGTTCAGGCTTTGAATAGAGAAAGTGAATGCTTTCAACATATTATTTCTGCTTTTCCTGCCTTGTCTTTTGAGAAGATAAAAGCAAGTGTATTCGATGGACCTCAAATTTGAACCCTCATATGTGACAAAGAATTTGCCAGGAAGATGAATAAGTAGGAGAAAGCCGCATGGCAGTCTTTTGTGGCAGTTACGAAGAACTTCCTTGGCAACAAAAAAGCAGAAAACTATGAACTTCTGGTTCAAAGGATGCTGTTGGCTTTCCACGACATTGAATGTAACATGAGTGTTAAGATTCACCGCCTGAACAGTCACCTTGATAAGTTTCCTAAAAATCTTGGAGCTGTTAGTGATGAACAGACTACTGCTGGAGCATCAAACGAGATTGTCCTCAACAAGTACACAAACGCAAGAGCTACAAACGCAAATTTTTGCCTCAATTGAATAAAATTTAAATAAGTTTTGTGCAAATTTTATGATTGTTTTAATATGTTCTATTTTGAAATTGTAGACAAATTTTGATGCAATCATGTCTTTTAGTGTATTCGTGTATTTACTGCATTATATAAATTATTATATTTTCACAAAGATAATGCCCAAGAAGACATTCTACTTCATTATGTTAAACTCAATGTTGAAAATGTTACAATAAGGTGAAAACCTATTAAAGACCTCAGTCTTTAATCTAGGGACAGCTAGTATTTACATATCAGCAAATTCCACCCAGGTAAATTGAGCTCTTCCAAACAGTCTTAGTCTCCTACTTGCTCATAATGATAGACTGTCCCTGAGTGTCACATTCATCTTGTCTTTCTCCATTCTGTTGAGATTTCAAAATCTCAATCTGATAATGCCATTTTCCACCTACTACCCACTTAAATTATTTTTAATTTCTCTAGAAAAAAAAAACTATCATGGCCTAGATTCTAGAAGGTTCCACATGGTTTGATATTCTTCTACCTCTCTAATACTATCTGCCCCTGACTGCTACTGCAACTAATGTTGTTTTGGTTAGTTTAGGAAACCTAAAATGATTTGCCCCTTTCCAAAGGATTCCTTGAAAATAAAGATGCATTTGAACTGCTGAAATATTCCTAAAAAAAGATATGTTATTCCACATATAACTCATAAAAAGTATCTCTTCTAAATGTGGTCAGTATATAAAGAAATGAAGGAACTTAAGACAGCTGAGATATGTCTAAGAGAATACGCTATCACTTTGGAAAATCATTACTTAAAAGAACTGGTGATGCTGGTAAAATAAGGAACTGAACTGCTATTCATTAACATTCAGAATGTCTGTGACAGTCTTCCTCATGTACAGACCTCACGAAGGAGCTGGATGTGGCAAGGTGGGCAGGGCAAAGGAGTAGGCCTTGAATGATATATTAGAGTAAAACGATTTGACTTTAAAGTCAGCCACATTTTAGCTTGAATCTCTGTGTCTCGTCTAATTATAATTACTGTTTTTGGCAAACTTACTTTTCTGAGTCCCAATTCCTTCAATAATGACTATTGATCTTTGTCTTGAAGGGTCATAAAATGTAAAATATGGGCCTGATTAACACATTTATAGGTGTTCATTTTCCCTTCCTGCCCAACAGAGCTTCCCTCAACTCCCATATCTGTGAAGACCAGCAGAAAGGGGAGAAAAAGCTGATGCACTATTTCTCCATATACACTGTACAAGATGCCCTCAAGCTGGAAAGCCAAATGCATTTCCCTTTGTTTATAACTAAAATCTTTATCCATGTGATTTCACTGAGATCAGCTCAATCTTCTTCCAGATTCTACCTCAGTTCCTCACTCTCTCTCCCTACAAGAATATCAAAACTATATAGCCTCTTCCTCTTTACTATTTCTGCATCATCCTTGTATCTGCAAATATCTTGCCAACACATGAATCTTCTTACTGACTTAAACTCCTTCTTCTAATTCAACAGCCTCAAATGATACCATTTCTGCTAATTTGATTCATAGCATATCTATGAGATAATCTCCCTAGTTCCTACTATTTTCATAAAATATATTTCCCCCTGATCAGTAAGATCAATCACTAGCTAGTCAATAAAAGGATTAAAAATATGCTGCTTTGTAAATGGTGACCTCGAGAAGCCATAAGACTGACTGACTTAGCATATATCAAATGATATTTGTCTGCTATTAATTAAAGGGAATTTGGACAAGTCTGATACATGGTTCTAAGTGACAGAACACAGCTTCCAAGGAGTTACTCCTTGTGGGAGAAGAGTTAGGGGAAAGTCTCATGTTTCCAACATAAAGCTCAACAAAGAAGCAACTGCTTACAACCTCCCCCACCTCCATCCTAAAGGTTTTTCTAACTCTTCCCATATTACAGCCTCCTCTACCAAAAAGGTTATACTTTATAGAACATTAACCGTGTTCTATAAATCTTTTCTGCTTCTCTTCTTGTGTATCTGTATGGCATTACTTAGCTAAGCTAGCACATTAATCTTCTTAGATGCAGCAAATCAATCCATGGCCCAGTTAGACTGTTCAGGCACCAGTCATCTCTGTCATGGGCCTGAAACATGTCTTTTTGCCTGGCATTTCTGGAAGTGCAGAATTCTGAGTTCTCAGTGATCTCAAGGACGTTTGGTCAATGATTTCCTCCATGATGGCATGATAATGGAATCCTGGGCTGCCCACTTAGATCATCTCATTCTTTATGAGGTAATTGTTCAGATGACCAAGTAAAGGCCTCAGGCAAGAATAAGTATCAAACCTGTCCTTTTATTTGAGAAGCTAATTTGGGAATTGCATGTTTACTATAAAAGTTGAAAATGGAATCCAACTGTTTCAACTACTTCTTTTCCCTTTATGAGGAAGATATAGTATTAAACGAGCCAGTCTGTGTTCCAGGAAAATTCAGTGAGAAGTCTGTTTGAAATTAACGCAGGAAAATTACTGAGAGGAACAGGACATAGAAAGAGCACTAGAAAAAGAGTCACTCATTAGCCATAAGATCCTGAACATGTTTCTGTGACTCAGTTTCCCTAACTTTATAATGTGGGACATGGGATAGAAAATCTATAAGGAAACTTCTATCTCTAAAAATCTTGTATTTTCTGATACATGTCAAACAATTGAGTGGTTTCAGTCTGAGAAAAAATTTTAAAAGCCTATAACTGAATAATATTACCTTTATTTTGTCTTGACCTTTTGACATTCTCTCATTCCCTTAGAATCCTATTCAGGCAGGCTTAAAATTATAAAGGAAACTGAATATAGTAGAAGCCACCTCTTCTTTATCTTTCACAACTGATTCATATCTTTCAAGTCTAAAATGTTCATTTTTTTCCCCAAACTTTTAATCTCAGTTATTGGATACATGTGTATATGCTTATACTTCAGAAATATGTTTAAATGTCAAAAAGCCTTTTGTTTATCTCTTTAGTTCTCTTTTTCTCTAATATGACCAAACATCAGGAAATGTCAATGATATTACTAGTTATTATTACCTGGACTTGAAGTGTATTATAAGAAACCAAAAGAGTTTCAGGGAAGCATAGTAATAATTTTAGTTTTTGAAATTTAAGTAAGAGAGGCTGGTAAGGAGGAAGAGAGAGAGGTGGGAGAAGTCAGAAATAATAGAAAGGGGAAATAAAGGTTAAGAAGGAAAAGCTAACTCAGAGGCCAGGTACTCTAGGGAACCCAGACTTTCCCAAGCAAAATGTCACCCACTTCCTCGAGCTCCCAGGTTCTTTTTCTTCATTTTGCTAACTCAGCACATAACATATTGATTGCATACTAGTTGCTTCTGTATCTTTCTTCTTCTGTCATGAGTACCTCGAGGTCAAGAATCATGTCACATTCATCTTTGTAAAACCAGCACATATTTATATTCCATAATAAATGCTGAATTGAAATGAAAATGCCAACAGGGGTGATTTAAAATTCCAGATGTCACAGAGTGGGTTTCCACCATTGTGCTTATTCTCCCTTTTTCCTTGTTTACTCACAGACTGGGAACGTTCCTAAAGCTCACATTTTCTGGTATGGCGTGCCTACATTAATTTCTGTGGTTCTTATCTCAAGGTTCTACATATGCTCCCCCTTACTCAGATTGCCAGTCAACAGGATTCACTAAGCCTCTACTGGCTGAGGATATAAGGGTGTCAGAGAAGATGCAGTAGGTATGTCCCCTATTTAGGAAGCTCACAAGTTAAAGGGGTTGAGAACAGAATTCAAAACATCTGGGAAATAGACATAGTAACTCTACGAATATTAACACTGCTTATTGTTTTTTCTCTCCTTTCTTCATTCCCCAGTCAATGCAAGATTTTATTCTCATTTACTACTTTTCAATAATTCCTTGACTCATCAATTTCCCAATCTTTACCTGGCTAATTTTCCACCCTCAACACTTTCAAAATCTCCAGACTGGTCACTATTCTAAGAAGAACATGTGTCACAGACTTGAGGAAATAATTTTTCAATGGACAGGGATGAGTCTCTACCACAATAATAAACCCCACCCAGAGAAGCTCAAAGTACTACAATGGAGTAATCCTCATTTGGGTACCATAATCAAGTGACTCTCATTTTAGTATTATTTATAAATTAAAATTTAGTATTGCTTGGTATTTAGTATTTAGCTTTATTTGGTATTGACTATTCAGTAATACTAAATAGACTTGTTTAGGAAGTGAAGAGGTTAATAGGTAATGAAAAAGCTCTAATTTCCTAAGAACCCAACAGGATTTTCCAAAAATCACTTTTGCAAACTTTTCCTTTGTTCTTTTTCAAAGCCAGAGTTAAGAATATTTGCTTGAAGTCTTTGAACTCTGAGCTCACCTTCATTCAGTAATCTATGTTCCCATTTAATCGTATTATCATATTCCTAAACTCTATTCACATTTTTCTTTTCTTTCCTTCTTTCTCTCTTTCTCTTTTTCTTTCTTTCTTTCTCTCTCTCTCTCTCTCTCTCTTTCTTTCTTTCTTTCTTTTTCTAACAGGGACAAAAACATCTCTGTTAAGACTTTCACCATCCCCAGCAAAGGAAGCCATGGAGTTTCAGAATAATGAAATATATATTCTCCTCCCAATGCAGTGGTCTAGAGATACTTACGTTGAAGTCATACAATACACCAAAATTTGCTGCAGACGCCTCTTCAGCTCTGGGAACTGTTTTTCTAGGTATACTGCCATATGGCAAACCCCAGAGGTACTATATGAAAAAGCAAAGAAAGCTGTTAACAATTGGAAAGAAAGTCTGAACCACACATGTGATCACAAATCATTTTGTTTAAAAGCACTTCTGAAGCCTTTTCATGAGGACTCTGGATCTACATGTGGAGTCCCATTTCCTGGGAATCTACTATTAAACTCAGAGTTAAAAGCAAAAGGAGTGTTAAAGATCCTGCCTTCTGAGTTCAGTGGAACGCCAGTAGTTGGGCCAACCATGCTGTGCAGAAGGCTACCCACCACTACCTTCAAACTGGTCTCAGCCCTCACTGGTTTGCTTAGTGATAGAGTGTCGGCCCAGAGTGTGGATGTCTTGGGTTTGATTCCTAGTCAGGGCAAATAGGAGAAGCACCCAGCTGCTACTCCACCCCTCCCTTTCTCCTTTCTCTCTATCTCTCTCTTCCCCTCCAGCAGCCATTAGTTCATTGGCCAGGTACTGAGGATAGCTCCATGGAGTCTCTGCCTTCAGCACTAAAAATAGATCTTTTGCAAGCATGACCCCAGATGGGCAGAGTATTGGCCTCAGACAAGGGTTGCCAGATGGATCCCAGTCAGTGCACATGTGGGAATCTGTCTTTCTATTTCCCCTCCTCTCACTTGGAAAAAAAATTAAAAAAAAAAACCCAAAACTGGTCTCATTCAGGGGATGTCTGGAAAAGACTGAAGTGGCCTTTGGGGGAACTTTAGTATTCTAGACAACGATACTCCCCACATCCTTATATGGGATAGAAGAAGAAGCTCTCCCTCATGTCAAGAAAGAAGATTCTCAAAAGAAATCACTCAGAATTTGATAGTGATAACAGAGGGAAGATTGACCGCCCCATGATTGTGAAACCTGCCTCACCATTAATTTACATTTACTGCCTTGGTCTTGTGCTAGCAGATTAGAAAAGAAGTTATTAGGGTCAGAGCCATCCAGTAAGGGGGCAAGAATACTATCCTATAGGAGACTTGGTGAGAACTGGAAAAAGCACTCCGCTAGTCCCAGGGTACATACGTGGCTTGCCAAGCAGATGCTTCTTACACGAGATAAAAATTTTCCTTCCCTGGGGCTAGGGGGTTAAGAATGAATGTGGGTGGAAATATGGGGCAAAGCCTGACTGGGCAAGGACTGGAAATCAGCCTCTACTCCCTCCTTCCACACAAGTTGCCCCTCTGGCTTCCTGGGACTGAACAGAACAAAGGGAAAGTTCTACCAGTTCTATCTCACCCAAAGCTGGGGTCACAGAGGACTGGAAGGATCATGGTTTGCTCAGGAACACAGGAACTTTGGGCAAAAGGGCATATGAACCAGAGAAACACTGAGTGAGGTTGCTAGGTGGAAGGATCTGAAAAATGGAGACTTGGTACCATGAGGTGACCAGCCCTGGACTCTATGGTTCTGTGAAGTTAGCGCAAAGTATACACCTATTCTCTTTTGCTCTTTTACTGGAGTTAGTCATCATTGCCCAGAAAACAGGATGCCCGTCAGCACCTAACACAACCTGTTAAACAATATCCAAAGCCAATATGCTTCCAAGTTATAGGAATATATCCAATTGAACACATATTAGCTCCCTCCACTACATACTATTAGAGATTCTGCAGTTTTGTAGAGTCAGAACGAATAAGCTACAACCTTTCATTTTCTCCACATGGAGGCAGCATGGTGTGGGGAAAACAGTAAATGCTACTGATAAACCTCTGTGGATAGATATCCTGAGTCTGACACTAAGGCGTGTCATGGTAGCCAGTGTTGAAGTTTCTAGTTTCTTTACAGAGATGAACAAAAATAAAGCTCAGGTTAATTTGAAATAGATAAAAATACTCACATTCTGTTGCATTGCCTAAAAGTTTTTGCTTAGGAGAAGAACTATACAGGACTTCTGTCTATGTCCACTGTCTTCTATGAGCCAGACAGCTGTAGAATCCCCAGGTTATCTCAGGGATTATCAAACTAGTGGATTGGGGTACAAAATCTTGGGACAAAAGATAAAATCATGGATCTTAATCCCAGATCAACTTTGTTGGACAAATAAGTTTGTAAATATGATATATATATATGTTTGCTCGATTATAGTTTGTATTGGATGTAGAGAAAAGGCTGTAAGCAAGCAGGGTCCTAATAGCCTAAGGCTTTGTTTTAAGACTAAGCTTTCTCCCACACCCTTGACTGTTGCATTTTAGGGGATGGTTCACTCTTATGAGGTATCCCAATTATGCCTCAGATAAGTGACTTTGTATCAGAGACTTCCTTGTTTGTATATTGGATTAAAGGTTTTGATTCCTACACTATAAAATGGGGCAGAGGAGCCCATGCTGGAGCAGAGCAGAGAAAGGCCATGCCACGTGGGAAGAGAGGAGAAGCAGCCAAGATGGCGGAGTGCTAAAGGAGAAGCCAGTTAGTGCAGAGTTTGTGCAGAGAGAAGGAGATGGGGAACAGAGGTGAGTAAGACTGGTGAGGTACAAACCTTTGATTCTAGGAAACTCAGATAAGTCAATGGCTTTGGGAGCCCTGAATGGAAAGGGAAGTGTTTTACCACTGTGTGTATTTCTTGCCCGCTGGGTGCAAGGTAGGATTAAAGCTAATGGCCCACCAGTTCTTGGCTCTGTTGTTTCATTACTGTCTGTCCAAATCAAATGCGAACTTGCATGGGCCAGTCAGCTGTGATGGTGGTCATGACTACAGGCTTTACAAACTTTAAGAAAAACAAAATTCACTCTGGAATGCTAGCTGAAGCCAATAAGCATTATGGACTGCATTCTCACACTTTTTTAAATGAGAAAACAAATAGTCTACCTCATAAATTTGTTGTGAGTCTCACTAAGTGGAAGAAATTAAAATGTATTGCACTTATAACCATCTTGGGAATCTGACAGAAGCCAAGCACCTTTCTATATAAAAATGTAAATGTAAACATACAGATGACATTTTACATGTGATTTTAGGAAGGTCATGCACTCTCTGCAGCAAGGATTCGGACTTTTAACCCATGGGCACCATTTTGAAGATTAACTTTGCCACAAACACCATGACTGTATGGGTGGATGTAGCCAGTTAGTTGTTCTACATTTAAAGAAAAAAGAGCTTTTCTAGGAGAGTAATTGCAAGAGAAACTAGTTGCAGCATTTGTTTTTATAAACTGGAAGTCAGATTCAGTCTTACCTCTGGCAACATGATGAGGCCAAATGTCAATACGAAGAGAACCATATTTACTCCATACATCCATCTCATGAAGAGGAAGTATGAAGCCACCGATGAGCCAAACTGACCTATTATAAAGAAAATTAAAATGTTGAGGACTTTTGATGAAAATGGAGGCATAAACGTGGTACTCCAACCAGCCCACAACCACATCAAATTTACAACTAACCCACAGAACAGCCATCATTCAGAACCACCTGAAATCTAGCTAGATGAAAGTCTTACAACTAGGAACTTAAAGAAGAAGCCACATCAAGACTGGCAGGAGGAGAGGAGACATGGAACAAGCTGGTGTTCACACTCACATGTGGCAGATTTCAAAGGGAATATCTCAGCTGCAGAGGTCCCCACTGAGGAGCAAGGGGTCTCAGCCCTATACTAGGCACCTCAGCCCAGGGTTCCAGAGCCAGAAGAAGGAGTCCCTATAACTGCTGGCTGCAAAACCAGCAGGGATTGTGGCTGAGCAAGACGGAGAGCTGCAGGAGTCCCAGGCGGTTCCTCTTAAAGAACCCGTGCATGGACTTATACTCACTCCCTCTGAGCTCCAGCACTGGGACAGCAGCTTAAAAGGAGCCAGGAACATACAAAGAGTAATAGAGTTGTCTGACATCAAGGGGACAGCTTTCTGCCAGACAAAAGTGCTGGCAGAGGTCATTGTTTCTTTTCTTAGCCCTGCCCACAGAGATGGCAGGCAGGCGCCATATCTGAGTCTCCATCAATCTAGCTAACATTGTATGTCCCCTACTGGTGATTCCCTGAGGCCCTCTCCCACCCAACTTGCAGGCCCACCCAAGCTGTTTCCAGTGACATTTCCATATGAATGGCCTGTCTTGGCTCATGCTTCAGACTTCCCTAAAATCTTTCAAACAAGCAGCATCAGCTTTAACATGCCCTGTCCCTCTCTCCAAACCAGCACTAGCAGCAGCCAGCCTTGGTTTGCAGCTTATCCTTGCCTGGAAACCTCTAAGACCAGCACGAATAGCAGCCATCTGCAGATCACTTTGTAGCTCATGCCAGGGGGCCCCAGGTAAAACATAGATGGCACTGATGTTGGCCTGCACCTCTCAGAGCTAGAGCACCCAGTGGACAGCTTCAGACCGCAGCAAAGTACCACCTAACTACCCCCACAAGGGACACATTTAATGGGTAGACTGAGCAGCCACAAGATCTCCACCAAAGTAAGTCCTACTCTCTGAGATGGACCCCTGCACAACTGATCTTCCTTTATGGTTGGTGATCAAAGTCAGTCCTGGCAGCCAGTGGCCTGGGAGTAAATCTCTCTCATTGACATGTCAAAATCAGTCAAGGCTCAGCTCTAAGAGGAGGGTGTACACATCCCATAGGGGGGAAGGAAAGTGCATTGCACCTGGAGTGACCAGCTCAGGTGAGGGGAGAAGCTGTGCTATTGTATTCTACAGGACACCTACTAGATTAGGCTATTCTACCAAGTCTACCTAATATATGGAAACAAACACAGGAAAGCTGTAAAAAACAAAAACAAAAAAACATGTCCCTAATGAAAGAACAGAAAAGAACTACAGAAAAAGAACAAAATAGAGACAAGGAGGCTACTAGATGCAGAGTTCAAAACACTGGTTTCCGTGAACTTAGGGGAAAAGTAGATGATCTTTGGTAGTTCATCACCACAAAGCCAGTATTACATAAAATGTCAAAATATCGTCTTTAAGAAGAAGAAGAGGGGAAGAAAAACATTAACAATAAAATGGCAATGAATAGTGTAAAGCCAATAGCCATAGCCACCATCACAGCTGCATGGCCCATGCAGGTTCACATTTGATTTGGACAGACGGTAATGAAACAATGGAGCCAAGAAGTGGTGGGCTATTATCTTTAATCCTAGCTCACACCCAGTGGGCAAGAAATACACATAGTGGAAAAACACTTCCCTTTCCATTCAGGGCTCTCAAAGCCACTGACTCATCCGAGTTTCCTAGAATAAAAGGTTTTTACCTCACCAGCCTTATTCACCTCTGTTCCCCATCTCCTTCTCTCTGCACAAATTCTGCACAAACTGGCTTCTCCTTCAGCACTTTGCCATCTTGGCTGCCTGTCTGCTGCAATGCTAATTTCAGAAACCAAGAGAGTGAGTCACTGATCTCCCTTATTTTATAGTGTAGAAATTAAAGCCTTTAAGCCAGTATACAAATAAGAAAGTCTCTGATAAAAAGCCACTTCTCTGAGGCATAAATGGGATTCCTCATAAGAGTGCACTACCCCACACCATGCAACAGTCAAAGGTGTGGGCGAAAGCTTAGTTTTAAAAAGATCTTAGTATTAGAAGGGCAGGAAAGGCTTAGTCTTAAAACTAAGACTTAGGCTATAATGACATTGCCAGCTTACAGCCTGTCTCCCACACCCAATGCAAACTATAAGTGAGCAAGCAAATATATCATATTTGCAAACTTATTTGACCCACAAATAGATATCAACAATTAAATCTGGAAAGCAAAGTAAGTGAATAGACAAAACAGAAGTGAACTTGTAGATGCAGAGAAAATTTTGGTGGTTGCCAGGTGCGATGGGTGAAAAGGTGAAGGCACTGAGAAGTGCAGATTGATTGTTGTAAATGGTCATGGGAATGTGGAGTGCAACATGGGGAGTACTATTCTATTATATGTTGTATACATGTGATATAAATTTATATCATATATAATATATTACATATATGCATGTGTATAATAGATGATACATATGGATATATCCATATAGTATATATAATAGGACATATAATTCTATTACTATGAAAATTATATATGTACAATTATAGTTAGGTAGGTTCTACAGAAAGGAGGATAAAATATTGAGAGAGGTCGCTTTAGATAGATTGGTCACAAAGGTATATCAGAAAAGGTAACATCTGAGCAGAGATTTGAGGTTGGAGAAAGAGGCAGAAATGCCCCCTGATGGTAAGCAGCTCAAACAGAGGCAAGAGCAAGAACAAGTATCACAGGGAGGTAAGAGATCAGGACAACTGAGGAGCAAACCTAGGGCCTGTAATTGGATCACTGTGAACAAGAAGACAAAGCACATGTGTAAGGCACCCTTAAGCAAGATAAACAGTAAGGATTTTACTTTAAGTGTGATGAGAAGTCACTGACAGGTATTAAGCAATAGTTGGGTAGTTGGGGCAGTTATGATCTTTAAGAAATCACTTCAGCTCTGAGGACTAAATTGGGAGGGACAGGCAATAATATTTTGTCAACTTGCACCTGCTCCAAACAACAAAAAGTTAATGATCTCTTCAATGTTTTTTGAATGAGGAGAAACATAAAAGCATTCTCTTAAATCAGAGAATGAAAGAGGAAGAAAACACAGGAGTTTGAAGTCTCAGGCTGAGATTTCATCAATTGACAAAAGCCAAAGTTTCTTTGAATATCTCTTAAGGTTCAGCATCAAGTTGTTAGTTTTCCCAGTACTCCCAATTCTGATTTTCAGTTACCCAAGAAGAACAATGAACGTCTTGGACCACCTGCTGCATCAACCTCTTTGTCCCGTCTCACTCAGCAAACACCTCCAGTGACCATGGTTTCCTTGGGCCCTCTGTCTTAGAAACATTACAGGAGGAGGACGTTTGTGTGCACACGGCAGCCTCTGCTTACTGGGATGAAGCCAAGCTCATGTGAGAGTCATACCTCTATTTCTGAAACTTAGTCTACTCTTTAGGTACTATCCTATATCCATAGTACAAAGGCAGTTTTTATAGAAACTTAAAAGGAAATCAATGTCTAAGTAGACATTTTAGAAGAAATAATTTGAAATCTGAATATTTGGATCCACTTTACTTTGCAGAAGGGTACAGAGTTCTACCAGATTTCTGAGTATGTGGCATAAGCACGCCTCCTCCCTCCCCCAGTTCCCCACCCTTAACCCAGTTTCTGTAACCAGATGCACTGGCCTGTGTGCAACAAGGCAAAAGCAGATCCGCCCCCCTCAGGACATCTGATCCACCTGGCTCCCAGTGTTTTCATACTGTTTCATGGCTGTTATCAATGTTCTCTGGTAACGACTACCTGAGGACTGCCTCAGCCAAGCTCACTCATAATGTTTTATTGAAAGTAGTGGACTTTCAGCTTGTTGATCATTACAGTTACTCATTAACTAGAGAAGAAGCTTGTCTCTAGGTGGCTAGCATAAGCTTTTTCTTGGAATCACACTTGAGATCCTCTAGTGTAGAGTCCCAAGCACAGAACATGGGCCCTTTCTTCTAGCTTTCATGCCTTTCTTTTCCTTTCTTCCTCCCTCCCTCCCTCCCTTCCTCCTTTCCTTCCTTCCTTCCTTCCTTCCTTCCTTCCTTCCTTCCTTCCTTCCTTCCTTCCTTCCTTCCTTCCTCCCTTCCTTCCTCCCTCCCTTCCTTCCTTCCCTCTTTCTTTTTACAGTATTGTTCTATTTAGCACCATAGCCCACCCTCTCCCAGTCCCCAATACACAAACTCTGGCAAATGAATTTTGTAAGTTGAGTATAGAGTGTGGATATACCTAAAAGGTAAAAAGAGAGGAGCTAATTAAAATGTTTCAGAAACTATACCCTCCTCTATATAATCCATATATACTATAGATGAAATATACTTTAGAGTCCAAAGCTTCCAAACTCTAATTTTCAGACTTGAAAGTGGCTTTACAATGATTTTATTTGGAAATAGAGAAGTGGCATCTATCACTTTTCTTTGTTAAATCCCAAGTGTAGAGAAAATGAATTGCAGGGAAACATATTTTATTAAAACCAGAATGAATGTGAGAAAGACCCAGACACAGGTAAAAAAAACCCCAGAGGAATCCAGAAAACAATGTTCCTACGACATGACACCTACCAACGGCAGAGGGGCAAGGACAATGCCAAAACAAAGAGTTTAGAGAAGAGAAAACAAATCAATTGGTTAACATTAAGAATTCATAGGCCCTGGCTGGTTGGCTCAGTGGTAGAGCGTCGGCCTGGTGTGCAGCAGTCCCAGGTTTGATTCCTGGCCAAGGCACACAGGAGAAGCGCCCATCTGCTTCTCCACCCCTCCCCTTCTCCTTCCTCTCTGTCTCTCTCTTCCCCTCCTATAGCCAAGGCTCCACTGGAGTAAAGTTTGCCCCGGCACTGAGGATGGCTCTGTGACCTCTGCCTCAGGCGCTAGAATGGCTCTGATTGCAGCAGAACGACTCCCCAAGATAGGCAGAGCATTGCCCCCTGGTGGGCATGCCAGGTGGATCCCGGTCGGGTGCATATGGGAGTTTGTCTGACTGCCTCCCCGTTTCCAGCTTTGGAAAAATACAAAAAAAGAATTCATAGGACCTTTCCCTGTCTCAGCATAAAAGTGAAAAAGAAATCTTCTCTCTTCCTGTCCACTTATCCTAGCGGGTCTCTCCTACTGGAGGTTGTTGACTAAAACTGCATTGACTAAAAACTGAAACCTAATATAGTGTAGCTAAAAGAGCATGATTAAAAAGAACAGTCATTTCCATGTACTTAATCTCTCAGATAAAACTTATTTATTCTTGTGAGGAACAAGAATGAGAAATAATAATACTAACAATCACAGCTAACACACATATGTTGATGGTCAATTATGTGCACTAGGAAATTTATCAGCATCAACTCATTTCCCTGCCTCTTGAATCTGGTGAGGTTAAGTATTATAGTCCCACTGCGTGGATGGGAAATTAAAAACTGAAACACAGACACTGACTGAACCAAGACTTCATTGGTAATAATAACAGCTACCATTTAATGAATCTTTGTTTAAAACACCTATTAGATATCTGCATATTAATTCATATTCATTTAACTATCATCAAATCCCTGGAAGAAGAGAATTTTTTCACTCCCATTTTACAGAGACTTAGGCTGATAGGTTACATAACTAGTAAACAATGGAGCCAGGTAATCTTGAGCTCTTGTTTGATATTTCTCCTCAAGTAGAATCACAGTTCAATTAAAATTTTTTAAAAATGCTATATACAGGGTGGGGCAAAAGTAGGCTTACAGTTGTGCATATGGCAAATAATATAGTAATTAATAAATAATACAAGAATAAACTTTGTGTTTCATGTACTCAAAACTGTAAGCCTACTTTTGCCCCACCCTGTAGAATTAGCATGCAATGAATGTGTGTATGGCTGGAAGGATATAGATACTATCCATCAATCAGCTAAGGCCAATTGGATTCACACATTTGGATGGCGTCCCTAAAAGACAAATTCATTGTTCTTTAATCTAACTAATAAATGCTGTTTCCATTGAGTATTAGTAATATAATAAAACAGAGTCTTTGGTATTTTCCTGAATTTTCTTGTGTTTCTTTTAAATTAAGGTTAAAGTTTCATCTCCCCCTCTGGTTATTTATTATTAAGGCAAAGTAATTTGTAGTCTGTCATCATATATAATTTTCTCCCAAGCAGATGGGTAATAAGATAAGCAGATAAATGTGAGCATTTCTAAATGGGAAAACACTAATTAAATCATCTGCTGTCTGAGTACACTATAAATGCCATCTTGTTAGGCTGGGGTACAAAGTAGTTTCTTTCAGACTGGTCTAGGGACAAAGAGTTAAATGTAGCAGATTTAATTTGTATTTTCTGGATCCCTTCAGCTAACAAAGAAACATGAGGATTAAACCTGTGCTTATGGTTGCCTATCTGAAGATATTTCTAGTCTGAAAAACAGGCCAATTTTACCTTAATTTTGATGTTGTATTCTACTAGAAAGAAGCAGATTTTGATTCTTTTGATTCTGAGTAAGATTTGTTATCTCCAGTTTAGAAGAGATTCAATGATTTAATCCATGGCTTTAATAGTAATGTTAGTATTACAATAGGGAGATATTATATTTCCCAGGAGTACAAATGTAAAGCATCTTCAGTAAAATATGCAGTGGCATGCAGTTAATGGTGTGAATTAATCTGGGCAACCCTGGGGGTTTATGTGTGGTCCCTTTACAAGGCTGGCATGATAGTAAAACTCCATGGCATCCCCATGTGATACAGAATTTCACAGCATCCCTTTGTGATAAATGTTATCCAATCTATTTTTTTACATGAAAAAAAGTTGGGGTCATCAGGTGAGTACCTGGGCCATGCTGGTAAAGGGGATCCAGTTCTTACTAGAATCAAGATGGAAACAACATAAGATTTAGGCTTAATCTGAGTTCCCCTCTTGATTTTGTCCATGATTGCACAGAGCTTTGTGGAAACTAAGTGAAGGGTGGTAATTGAGGACTATTTTAAAACCACATTTGAAAAATATTTGTTCAATATTTATTTAGAGATTGAACAGAGAATAAGGACAAGTTGTATTTGAAAAATTATTGGGAGTGGAGCTCAAAAGATCTTCTTTTAAACATGCCATTTACCATAATCCATAAGCATCTTCATTATTTAATTGATTATGTTTTATGATCTGTCTAAACACACACACATTAACTCATTTGGATGTAAAATCAATGAAAACAGAGTCTTTAGTCATGCTTGTCAGCACAGCATCCCCAGTGCCTAGGATCATACCTGATAATGGTAGGAACTAAGCAAGTGAGTATTTGCTCAATTAACTAATCAAAAATCAAGTTTGTTCAGAAGATTAAATGAGGTATTATATGTTAGATGATTCTGATTTCAAAATAAAATTAATATTTCTCAATCTTTTGTAAGATTAAATGGTCATTTCTTTAAGAGAAAACTAATATGTATTTAATTTATTATGTTGACATGGTTTCAAGTGTCCCACTCAATATAATACCATATACACACCACATTGTGTCCCCCGATTGTGTTAGTTTTATAATATAAAATATATATTTTATAAATAGGGTACATCTTTAACCTA
Source organism: Saccopteryx bilineata (assembly GCF_036850765.1). Classification (NCBI taxonomy): domain Eukaryota; kingdom Metazoa; phylum Chordata; class Mammalia; order Chiroptera; family Emballonuridae; genus Saccopteryx; species Saccopteryx bilineata. The sequence goes on from NC_089491.1 coordinate 55,402,465, forward strand.
CATTTTTCTGAAAAGAATTTGCAAGAAAGTAAATTATTTTTAAAAATAGAAATGTTTTCCATTAAACAGTTGCAATATTTATACTCAAAAGTATATAAACATCCTATATTTTCATATGCATCTAAACTAATGGTAAATTATAAATTATAGAATGTTGGGTTGAAAATGGCCTTGTGTAGTAACTAGTTAAACTCTAAATTTTGTGGAAATTCCAAATGGGAAAACAGGACCAGAGCTATAAAAGGATTGCCCAAACTACAGAGTCATTAGGAATAAAAAGACTTCAACCTTTACAAAACCAATTCCATGTCCCACTTGTTCCATTCAGTTCAGCTTCAAGAATTATCACAGACGCATGCTTTCCTTATCTTTGGTTATTTTCTATGGGATGGTTAGTCCAACCCAATGACGCTGCTAGTATACTCTTAGAAACGTTTTAGACTTTTCAACTCAATGGCCTCAAAGCATATGGCCTGCTTAAAGCTACTATTAAATTATATAATTCAAGAATCTTATAAAATGTGAAATGTATAAACAAATAATTCACTTCAAAATAAATACATGGTAATATCTATTATGGAAAATAATCCCCCAAATAGGATAACTATTAAAGAAATCTGCCACTATTCATCTTGCTATTGACCTGGTAGAATGCTCCCTAGGACCTGGTGCAAAAGAAAAAAAATTATAGTATCTTCTTCAAAGTAAAAATCAGCATGGCACATTGGGAAAAGTGCAAGCTTGGGGCCCAGACAGACTTTACCTTGTATCTCAGCTCCTCTGTTAACAAATTCTGGACAGTTATTAAGCCACAACTCTAAAATAGAAATGCTAAAGGGCATATTGCAGATTCATTAAAGATTAAATGAAAATATCAGTAAACTCATGGTGGCACTCAATAAATGATGGTTGTGGTAATTGTTGATAGAACAGAAAATAAGAATATATTCTCCACAGTAAGGCAAGCGCCATTAAAACTGAAGAAAATAGGACAACCTAAGCAAATCGTAAATTATACATAGAAGGGAAAATAATCCACATTTTCTTGAGTTGTCCAGTTCCAAATTTTCTGGGAGAAGAAGAGAGAAAGAAAGATAACTGTAAATATTATCAAGTGGCTCTCAATTTGACTGTTTCACTGCAACACACATGCTAGATGGTGGTCATAGGTGTAACTCATTTTTGTGTATAATTTCTAAGAGTAAAAATAATTCCATCTGTATCTATTCCACTCAAGCCAGGCTACTGCAACACAAGTTAGCATGACATTATTATTTACATAGGCTGGAACCTGCTCTAATTTACCTTAAACATAAGTAAATAGCAAATATGTATGTATTTTTAATTATTATTAATTACAAATTTATTGGGATACATCTTATAACTGATCAAGAATCAACCCTATCATTTTCAGAAATAAGTGGACTGCAACCCAGTGGGATCAAATGACCAGTTCAGTCAGAATCAACAGCTAATGTATGGCAAAGCAAGAACAAAACTGTATCAGGATCTTAATGTTCCAAACAGCCCTCTGTTCCTCACTGCTTCCCAAGGTACCATATTTCAGCTGCACGGTTAAAACCTAAGGATTCTGTGATGGTCTGATTTTTTGTTGTTGTGTCTAAATTTCTTCTGTTTCTTAGAACAGTAGATATTTGAATGATTTGTCTATATTTAATTTTACTCAACACATATTTATTAAGGCCAAACATACTAGGTCTGGTGATCTAGAAATGAACAAAACAAAATTTCTGCATTCCTATCTTTTGGAAGAAATGAATACAAATAAAAAAAAATAATACTAAAAATTCAATTAAAATACAGTATTTTAGATAAGTATAAGAGTTAAGGAAATGAAAATAAAGCAAGAAAAGAATAGTATAGAAATATGTTGGAGGAAGTGCAGTTAATGAGCTGATATACTTTAATTACTACCACTTAATAATGAGAGACAATGGACTGAGGAATAGTCACTCCTAAAGCACACACAACACAAGCATATCAGTGGTGAAATATTCATCCATTGTGACATCTCCTAAATGAGGCTCCGTTTTAATTATGCAATGCCACATTTAACCAGCAGGGGAACCAAGCCATGGAAGAAAATCAGACCCTAGTCACAATCTTTACAAACCATAATATGGCAAGACTGCTCAAAAATGTTTTTAAAAATGTTATCACTTTTTTTTATATTCTTTGTTTTTAAAAATAATTTATTATTATACTTATAATATATATTTTTAATTTATTTTGTTTTATTTTAAGCAGGTCTTCAATTGAGTATATCCTCCTGCCTTCCCTGTACACTATGAATGGTATATAAAATGAAGGTACAATATGATATTCAGATAGCAAGTTTCTGGATGATTATTGCTTATTCTACTTCAAAGTTCCAAAAATGAGGCTTTAAGATTTACTCATTCTTGTTTAACAATCATTTCAATTATTGTCTAACACGCGAGTATATACAAGGTAAAATAAAAGTAGATTTACAGTTGTTTGTATGGAAAACAACATTAATTAATAAACAATAATACAAGAATAAACTGTGTTTCACGTACTCAAAACGGTAATCCTAATTTTGCCCCACCCTATATATTTTCAATGTCATGTTCATTGCCAAAATAACATCTCTGCCCCCCCCCAATGATATGCTAATGTCATTGTATACAATACCCACTTCCCTGTGTAGGAGAGAGGACAAGGTGAGAAGGAGAATGGTTGTGTCTAATGCAGGAAGTGTGACTGGGATCTCCAGTTCTGTGATTGGGCAGTGCTAGCAAGTCTTCATAGTGAGCAGAAAGATGTAAATAATAAGTTTGTTTGTTTGTTTTCTTGTTTTTAATTTTTGCCACTAAAAAAGGCATCTGATAAGCTTATGAGACATTTATCAAGGACAACTTTCCCATCCAATGAGATCTGTTGAGCACTTACTTTCAATTGCCTTGATTCTATTTTCCCATGGGACACAAGCAGCTTTGAAGATTTCAAAATCACGGAGAAATTTTGCCCATTTCTGAAAAGGAAGCCAAGAACATCAGTAAAATCCAACCTCTTGTTTGTCAAAATGTTCATCCCCCGCCCCCACCCCAAGATATCACAAGATCCAGTATTGAGCTTGGGAAGAGCTCTCTGGAGCCACATGTAGCTGTTTGTATAAAGGAAAACAGACTTGCCTTCCTGTTCTCCACTCTCCCCCAGACCAATTATAGTTCAAAAAAATTTTAAGGATTTTTGTTTTACAGAAAATATTCTTTAAAAGATTTATTTATTCTGCCAGATATAAGAAAGCAGGGACTAAATTTCACTTAATAAGCAAATGGTATTGATAATCAAATAAATATTCAATGTATGAAGAAATTAATGAAATGTAAATAAGATATAATTCCTGTCTTAAAGGGCTTCTGGTTCTACTAGACTATGCTGTATATAAACAGGAAATTTGAATACAGGATAGGCAGTGCTATGACATGGGACACTCATTTTGGTAGCAGTAGAGCATTGAGCTAAATGTAAAGGCATGGTATCATAGGAACAGGAAGAAGAAAAAGAACCATAAATTTGTTTTTATAAATGGACTTCCTTACATTTTACTTTACAATGTTGGGCCATCCATAGTCAAGAGGACTAGTCGGAAGAATGGGAATGGGGCCGATAATTTGCATCTGTGTACCTTACGCTGTGATAATATGTGAGCTGAAAAGGCACATAAAGCCGATATAACAGTATGAGACAAGTCTAAAGTTCAAGAGATAAACCAAACTAGAAATATGCTAAATGTCCATCTAAAGTAGAATGAATAAATAAATTTGGTATCTTCCTATAATGGAATATAACACATCATATAAAATGAACTATAGTTCCTATAACATAGATGTATCTCATGAACATAGTATTGCATCAGAAAAGTCAGAAACAAAAGCATAAATACTATATGATTTCTCTTATTTAAACTATAAAAATAACAAAAATAACTTATGGTATATGTCATAAATATATAACATATATTTTATAGTTGATATAAACTTTATTTACAAAATTTCACCTTTATGGGAATACATTTAGCTTACAGATTGTATAATTTTCATAAAGAGGGAATAATAACACCATGTACACATCTTGCTGTGATAATTAAATATAACTTTATAGAAGAATTAAATCAGTCCTTGTCATATACTAAATAGTAAATAAATCTTAGTTTCTTTTCTATCTTTTCCAAAACCCATATTTCATTGATATACAATTTGTATTTTTTTTTATTTTCTACCCAACTTATAGTTTATGCTCCTGGTAGAGAAGAGCTATATATATCTATCTATATATATCTATATCTATATATATATGTGTATATATATGCACACATATATATATATGTTACTTGTAGACATTTTGAAAAAAGTTTTTGATCCAGAACCCCTTCATTACCAGGGGACGAAAATAAAAGGGGCAGTCTTTCACATTGGGAGTGATAAATCATACAAGTTAAGTCTTTTGTCATAAATCAATGTTTCTGAACTTGTTTTGCATTTTAACTCCTCTAAGGAGCCTTTTTGAACATTTTTTTTCCCTGAATCATCAATCACAACCCCAACCCGAATTTTAATACCATAAATATACTATATATATATGTACTCTGTATGTTAATGTGCTTTATACATATAAAGTGTAAGTTTTTTTTCTCTTTCTCAGAACATAACCAATTTTCTCCCCTTTGAGGGTCAATGTGGCCTCCATTGAGAATATATGGCATCGTTCAAAGTGAGTTAGGAAAATACTCACCTTGGCCATCATCATCTTAAATGCAAACCATCGTTTTCCTTTTCCTTTCCCAAGAGCTCCTTCATTTTCATTCACAAATTTTTTTGCTTCTCTAAGAAAAGAAAACAAAATATGGATTATGCAAGGGTGGGTAGAGATGAATAGAATGTAGAGGTAGTAGATATTTGATTTTATTCATTTTTTAGTCTTATTTCTTCTAGACCCTTCTAGACCCTTAACAAGTGAATCAAAACCATTTTATAACCTAGAAATTTTTCATGAAAGTTTAAGCTTGTTCATTTTGGCCAGGGAGAATAAGATAGTCTTGTCTCACGTGTTTATCAGCTGAAGTCACTGTAAAGCAAGGAATTTATGCTAAATGTCAAAACAGAGAACCCTCGCTCTTCTCATTTCTACCACATGTAAAATTGAATCTGAAGTTTACTTCAGATTTTGGCAGTCAGGATGTTTATTTTAAAATACTTTCTTTCCTTCTTTCTTTAAGAATTGCTATTTTTTAAAAAAGTAGGGCAGAGAGTTTAGGACAAACTGACATACAGCATACTTACTGACCTGGTATTGAATCTTGTAAAAGGAATTACAACTTAAAACAAAAAAAAATCAAATTATGTAGAAGGAAGTGGGACTGAAGGAAGAAGAAAATGGAAAGGAATCCTCTTTGGCCTTGCATTTAGAACGGGCTTCAAATTTAAACTTTAACATCCTTTTCAAATATTTATACATATACAGTAGTTATATGAGTGTCTTTGTGTGTGTTAAAAAGTATTTATTTATCAAAATGGGTAGTATAAACATACTAAAAATGCTACACTATCTGTAAGTTTGGTCAGTTTTGTTGTTGTTTGTTGGGTTTTTGAAAAAATTTTATAATGTAGAAGCAGGCCAGGCTTGTCTTGACATCTTAGGGACCATACAGAACCCAAGAGATAACACAGGTGCAATGCTGTTATCGGCTGGATGGCCCATGGAATGTGCAGTTTTACAGATAAAACCATTCAACACATGATTACTATAAATAACTTATTAACAAACAAAATAAACTTGAAAAAATAAAAAGTGTGTGAAGGAATTTTTTTGTAAGTTGTTCTCTAGTGCTGAACTCATGATGTTATAATACCAAGTGGTTAAAACGCAGTACACACCTACTGACTCAGCCGATAACTAGACGGGGTTGCCTTACTACTCACCTACGCATGTGCACCCACTGGTATTCTGACATGGAATTACACAAGTGCAATCAGAAGATTCTCTGCAATAATCAAACAGTCTCCTCCAAATCAGTTCCTTGAGGGCAGGGATAATATCTTGTATCTCCCACAGTGTTGACCATTACTTTAACCATAGAAAGTGTTTAATAAACCCAAATCTCCTGGAAATAGCACTGTATGGCATAATTCAGGGTAGATATAGATAGGGAGGTGTATACTAATTGTATTTTCCACATTAATTAAGGCTTGAAGACAAAGTCATTATAGACTTTGGGATGATACTTTTCCTCATTAGCCTTCTCAGCAACTTAATAGGGAAGCCTCCTGGGAATGCAGAAAAGTTACTCAACTGGCCTTGTGGTCAAATGCCCTGACATTTGTCACGACCTCGGGGCTGGAAGATTAATTGAAATTTATTTCTAAAATAGTCTGCATTTTCTAAAATATTCAATAAAGCTACATCAAAAAAGAATAAAATGGGTATTCATGGCTGGGTTTTAGATTCATGCAATCAAGAAAACACATCACATTCGGGCAACTATGTATTACAGAGATGATAGGACAGGAGTGTGGCACCTAGCAGATATTTATAAAATGTTGAAGTGGTCTAAACTGAAAATCAGGTAACAATTCTAACTCAGCCTCTGAGATTTGTCTCTGACCTTGGCTGTGGTTTTGACACTCTCTGTATATTATACATATTCACAAGTGTTCTGCTTTTCAAAAAATAGCACACTCTCCCAAGACTCACACAGACCTGAGCGAGTTCTGGCACAGGTCTCCTTAGATACTATGTGGCCTTTAACAAGTTGATATTCCCCTAAAACAGATAAAAATTGCTTTCCTCCCTGCTTGCCAGGATGGTGTAATAGATGTGAAGGTTTTGAAGAGATTATTACACAGTCAATTCTATAACAATGCTTGTGCTGAAACTGAAAATTTGTTTTAGTATGATTGATAGATTGTGGAATAATTTGAGCACAACACCAATTTTTGTTTGCTTATATGTGATTTTTATCTACAAAAACCCTAGGTGAATGGTGAAAACTGCATCTAGTTACACCAAGCAGTGTAAGAATACATAAAATGCACACACCTCATCCACCAGCTCCCGACTAGACCACAGTTAGAAAAGCTACATCCATTCACAGCTGGTATCACAATGCACCCCTTCTACCTTTTACAGTAACACAAATTGTAACCCTGCTACAGTACTTCCACAGCAAATGGCAGGTCTTTTTCAAAGTCAACTGTCCCGTTTACTGCAATATTTATGTGTTTCTTAACTATTAAGCATGTGTAAAATGTTACCCCTATCATTTTTATTTCACTGATGACATTTCAGAGTCTTGGACCCCTATTCCCAGTTTTCCTATAAACTCTATGCTTTTCATTGCCCAATTTTGCATACTGCCATGATTTTTAAGAGCCCATACACCATGTTATATAGTAGAACAGACTATAATTCAATTCCTTGGCATCAAGAATGTTAAAATTCATAAAACCAACTATATATAGAAATTGTCACATCATTCTCTATTAAAAGAAACTCATATAAATAGAAAACTAAAAATTCTTCTTAGTAGTAAAATTTGTTTTATAAATGCAAAAGTACCTACTTTATGGATGTATTCACTACTGTAGATACTCAGCAGATAATTTAAAAGGTACTATTTGGCCTGTTGGAGTTATATCACTTACTAGATAAGTGGCCAATTAGAAAACAGGACTACTTTAAGCGATCAGAAATGTAAAGAAATAGCTATTTTACTCTATATTTCTGAAAAGATTTTTAATTTTGTGAGCTGATGATCATGATATAGCAACAACTATCACAATTTAAGAAAGAGAAAAAGCAGGGTTATAAGTCAATTAAAATCACCACAAAATTAATTATAAATTCACTTAATAATATAGAAATTATTAATATGGCAGTCATAAGTTTTTGTTATTCATTATTAATATATTTTTGCTGCCTGACCAGGTGGTAGTGCAGTGGATAAAGCATTGGACTGGGATACAGAGGACCCAGGTTCGAGACTCCGAGTTCGCCAGCTTGAGCGCGGGCTCATCTGGTTTGAGCAAAAAAGCCCACCAGCTTAGACCCAAGGTCGCTGGCTCTAGCAGGGGGTTACTCGGTCTGCTGAAGGCCTGCAGTCAAGGCACATATGAGAAAGCAATCAATGAACAACTAAGGTGTTGCAACGGGCAATGAAAAACTGATGATTGATGCTTCTCATCTCTCTCCGTTCCTGTCTGTCTGTCCCTGTCTATCTCTCTCTGACTCACTCTCTGTCTCTGTAAAAAAATAAAATAAAATAAATATTTATTACTTTTTTTTTTTTACAGAGGCAGAGATAGACAGGGACAGACAGACAGGAACGGAGAGAGATGAGAAGCATCAATCATCAGTTTCTCGTTGCACGTTGTGACTTCTTAGTTGTTCATTGATTGCTTTCTCACATGTGCCTTGACTGCGGGCCTTCAGCAGACCGAGTAACCCCCTGCTGGAGCCAGCGACCTTGGGTCTAAGCTGGTGAGCTCTTTGCTCAAGCCAGATGAGCCCGCGCTCAAGCTGGCGACCTCAGGGTCTCGAACCTGGGTCCTTCCGCATCCCAGTCTGACACTCTATCCACTGCGCCACCACCTGGTCAGGCTAAAATAAATATATATATATAATTTTTCTTTGAACAATCTAAACAAAATCTGATAGCCTATCTCCAATTGTCCTTATGTTAGGCATAGTTTTATCTCTACCAATGACTACCCCACACTACCTTTAAGATACGAACCAGTATATAAAAGCCTGGACTTCACTCTGCTCCACATAATCTCAGGTGTGAATTTCTTCTCTTCCTTAATGCCCTAACTTCTTCTTCATTCTTCAAGAGATCTCCCCTAAATTTAATACAAAAGAGATCCCCAAGCAGCCATTTTACTGCCCTCTGCCCTCCACTGCCCATTCTGGCCAAAATAACTGCTAGACTCAATTCATCAGAAGTCTGAGGAATGACTTTAAATCAAAGTCAGTGGTCATGGGACAGGTGGAGAATAACTGTTAAGCAAGAACATTCTTGATTCCCCTAATATGATGCTCTTGGGATGTAAGGAAGCACTCTTGCAGCTTGCAGGCCCTGAAGAAGGAAGACTGGACTGGATATGGCCAATGACTCTGTGAGAGAACATGCCTTCACACTATTTTCAGGGCTGACCTTTGCAGTGAGCTGGCACGATGGTGGGATGGAAGAAAACCAGTATCACTCAATCTCATCCTTCCTGATTATAGATTTCTTAACTGGAAGACATTTTTCATTGTGCTATTAGAAATGAGACACAAAAAGAAACCATCCAATATGGAGGTAAATACTGATTGATATTTATCACACTAAAGTGCCCATGACAGATATCAGAATGTAAGAAAAAGCAATGCCTTTGAATACTAAAAAGCCAGAATATTTCTTCATATTTTCTTTTCCTCCTCATTAATATTTATCTGGATAACTTAAAAATATTTTCCTACAGGGCTAAAATGAAGTAGACTTTTGTGGATAAACTTTGAATTATCTATTGGCTTCACACCATCCAAATGTCTGATGAAAAAAATGTGTGTCATTCCCTTGAATTGCATTCAACAAAAGCTGCCTGCCAAGAGGCTGTAATCTGGTCTGCAGGTCTCAGAGCTCAGGCAAGGCCTGGTATAATATGCACAGTTCTCTGAGCTGTAACCCCAGACCCTGGCATAAATAATTGAGTGAGGTCTATTCAATGACAATAATACCTGGCCTCATAATTCATTTATCAACCCCTTGTGGTGGAAATTAGAATAATTAGGTTTCATGGGCTTTCAAAACTGCTTTCACAGTTTGTTGAAAAAGCACACTTTAGCCTAACTTACAAAATAGATAGTTTACCCATAACACATGATACAACCCTTATTGCACAGGGGAGTTAGGCCACGCTCTGTTGCCTTTGACACAGTCTCATCCCAGAAAACGTGTTCCTTGTTTGGGTTAGGTTAAGTTGACTTTTCTTTCCTCTTGTTTTCAGTTTGATTGTATGATTAAGCAACTGGTTTATTGCTCCAATAAATGAAAGACATTTTAAAATTTGTCTTTAAAGCAACTGTAATCAAAACTTGTACTCATGGACACTTCCCAGGAAAAGAATAAGAAGAATGAGAAGTCTTTTCTTAATAAGCATATTTTCACAAATTTGACCATAAATTAACTAAAGAACTCTGATTTTTCTAAAATATTATTGAGTAACTGAAAGAAAATTGCAGAGGTAAGAACTAGTATAATGTACAGAAACTAAAAATAAGAACTATAGGCTTCCTAGATAATAGACCTGCATAGTTAGACTGGTAGAATTATTTAAAATCACCCTAATACTGGAAGTGACGGTTGAACGATGTCTTTATAAAGGGGATGCTGGTGGCATAGTTGTTATGGTTAAGATGTTCAGTTGCACCCTGGCTGGGTAGCTCAGTTGGTTAAAGTAATGTCCCAATACACCAAGGCTGCAGGTTTGATCCCTATTTAGGACACATATAAGAATCAACCAATGAATGCATGAATGAGCAGAACAACAAATTGATGTTTCTCTTTCCCTTCCTCTCTCTCTAAAATCAATCAATAACTAAAAATTATTTTTAAAAATTCAGTCTGTGATTTAAAATATATTCCTTTGTATTATATTGATAATAGTAAGGGAGTGGGGAGAGAAGACAATACAAATTTCCCCAGAAGCTAAAAGTTTGTGCTGACTTTTAGATACTGGCCACAGCAGAAACTGGTTTTCTGTCATCGAAGGATACCAAAAAATTCTGAAATTGCCACATTTATTATCAGAGACAATGTACAACAAAGTTATAGTAATAAAATCTTCCTCAGTGGAAAGGAATTTATAATAGTAACTTTATAAATATCTCTGCAGATCTTCTTATTGATCTCTACATTAAGTATTTTATTTGGTTTTCTTTTTGTGTTTGTTTTAATGAATCAATTTAACATGCAATTAACAACACTAATGCCAGAAAGCAGGGGTGGTATTATGTGGACTGCAAAAAACTTCCCATATCCTTAAGACATTTACGTATATTCCAGCCTACAATTATTGCAATTTTTTTAAGCAGAAATGAGATTTGGAAAGAATGTGACCTTAAAGTCACAAATGAATCTTAAGATCAGGAGCCCAAGAGTAATAAAAAAAAAAGCTAGATCCAAAACCTTACCTCACCTACTCTCATCACCGAAGATTTGCAAAGTGGTGGTATTCCCCTCTCCCCCTCTTTACCGTGGGAACACTATTCTCAGAAGTATTATAGATAAAAATAGCACTGAAATATAAATTGCTGTACATAGCTGCAAGAAGGACCCATTCAAAAGTCTGGTCCATATGCAAATTTGTTTCATTTTTATCATTTTTTTCATTCTCCCTTTTAGCTGGCCATTTTTTCTGAGTATTTATTCAGTATGTTTTATGTGTTTAGGAATGTGTTCAGTGCTTTGAAAGAAATAAAAGATAGATTCCTTTCTAAAGTTTAAAATCAATTTTAAAAAAATGACTTATGGGCCTGGCCTGTGATGGCGCAGTAGATAAAAGCATTGACCTGGAATGCTGAGGTCGCAGGTTTGAAACCCTGGGCTTGCCTGGTCAAGGAACATTGGGAGTTGATGCTTCCTGCTCCTTCCTCCCTTCTCTTTCTCCTCTAAAATGAATTTTAAAAAATGACTTATGGGCCCATAAAATTGCTATGTAGCAGTGCCCTGCAGCCTTGAAGTGAAAAGGGAGTAGACAGGGCTAGCTTGAGAGCTTGTGAAGATATCGTAGACAAGAATTAAGCTGGACATTAAAGGACTGATAGATTTTGAGTAGGCAGAGAAAGACATTCTAGGCATTGGTTTGCAGGAATTTTCCTAACAAAAGAGATATTTCCACCATGAGTTACATACGTAACCTTATAGTCTTAAATATACTGACATCCAACATTTCACAAGGCCATTTACAGGGCTTGGTAGATAAACCATGCTAATTCTGCTGGTTCTTGTGTGTTCTAATCAAATACATCTAATCAAAAACATCTGAAGACTGTGAAACAGAAGGAAGCACTGGGTGAGGTGCTGCCTCAGTGAAAGGAGCCATTCTGTTTTTAAAAGTTTGGGTAAAATATTTCTGCACGATACTTATGCATTCATATTTATACTTTGGTAAGCATGTCTAAGTATTACAAAACACTTTTTCATATGTTGTGTGGTAATGTGTAGAGGTGCTATAAAGCTTTAGTTTTCTGTTGAAACTGAGTATTCTGCCTTCTGATCTATGAGTGGGCAAGAAATGTAAAATGATGGCAGCTCAGTGAGCTCTGCAAATAATCATCTACGTGGTAAATTTGATTGTTTCCCCATGACAAACTTAGAGCTGGAGGTCTGTCCTAAACATTTGGCAACACGTCTTAGGTGATAGTACACTGTGCTCTAAAGCTGTATTGACTTGCAGTCTTAATATTTGTTTCCTTCTATAGCTCTTCTAACCTTGATTCCTGTGACCAATCACTGGTCAAAAAGAACTGTCATCGTGTATGCATAAATATAAAAATTAATTCAGACAAGAAGTCATGTATCTTTACATAGATATTTGAATGTATATGTGTAGGTGTATGTGCAATAGTGTCTATATATGTATATAGATATATACATATACACATATGCATATATTCTAGTATATATGTGAATTTATGCATATATATTGCAAAAGTATAGTTAATATACTATTTTAAAAGAAGTGTTTTATATTATTTTAAAATGTTTAATTTTCAGAATTGCAGAAGAGAAACAGACAGATTATATTTGATATATAAAATTCTTTTTTTCTCTCATACATTTTGTTATGATGTGCTAATACCATGTTCTCCAAATATTTACTTTTAGTATATGCATTTTAATAAGGCATAACCATTTTTATTCTATAGCATCAAGCTAATTTAAGGGTCCAAAATTAGTATTCCACTTGCCACTTTTTGATTATATACATAAAGACATCCTCAAAAATACCTTGGTTATAAAAGAATAATAAACCTAATAAAGTAAAGGCTTTTCTTCCCAGTTAGTACTTTATATGAGCTCTGGATGACATGGTCCCAAAACAACAAGAAAACATTTTCCAAATTCATCTTATTTTGTGCCAATCAAGTGCACATTTGCTTTTATTTTACTGTTAATATTATGCCAAATAATTTTAAGTGATAATTAATAAATTTCTCCTTTTAACCACTCTTCAAACATAATATATTTATACATACTCTGATAATAAAGTTATGAAATTCACCTATCACTGACAGCTAAAATTCTAGAGTGCAAATTAGGTAAATGGGTATTTATCAAAAATAGGAGGATAGAATGCTCTGGCAAGCTGTGAAAAATGATTCAGTGTGTGTCACCATATATAATACATTGACTGATAAGACTCTAGAAAATAAGGTACAATGAAATGAAAGTAAGGTGATAGTAACCACACTTTCTCTATCTAGAAGAAAGCTTTAGAACTTCCCTTTGTCTAATATTTATTTTTTATTATAATTATTATCTTATAGTATAGTATTAAAAACCTTTGTTTATTTGAATTTTGGGGTGATTTAAATTCTGGATAAGTAGATGCTGTAGAAAATAGTAATAAGATCGAGTACCAAGATTCTTAGAAAACTAATATTCTTTGAATATTAGCACTTTTTAGATTCATTTTCTCTATATTCTAATAGCAACTATCTGGGTACTCAGGCTGCTTGAGATTTTGAGGTGCATCCAGGTGTTGTAAATGCCCTCACAGCTCTTCATAAGAGACAGGAGCAGTGGGGAACCTGAACAGCCTGCCAGCCCAAGATGAAGAATACAACACCTCCAGGTAACTAGGGTAAATGGCTCAGGGTAGATAAGAAAGATTGAATAAACCATGACACAAAACGGGAGAAGTTTTGGTAGACAAAGAATCCCAAGTATTTCAGAGCTGACTTCCTTAACAATTAAAAAATTTTCCAAACTATTCATGTCCCAAGTAAAGACAATAATTTTCTCATTTGGTTCATTTCAATATTTTTTATGAGAGAATTTAAAAATATTATTTTAAAAACATTATTGAGTCCTGGCCGGTTGGCTCAGTGGTAGAGCGTCAGCCTGGCGTGCAGAAGTCCCGGGTTCGATTCCCGGCCAGGGCACACAGGAGAAGTGCCCATCTGCTTCTCCACCCCTCCCCCTCTCCTTCCTCTCTGTCTCTCTCTTCCCCTCCCGCAGCCGAGGCTCCATTGGAGCAAAGATGGCCCGGGCACTGGGGATGGCTCCTTGGCCTCTGCCCCAGGCGCTAGAGTAGCTCTGGTCGCAACAGAGCGACGCCCCGGAGGGGCAGAGCATCGCCTCCTGGTGGGCGTGCCGGGTGGATCCCGGTTGGGCGCATGCGGGAGTCTGTCTGACTGTCTCTCCCCGTTTCCAGCTTCAGAAAAATAAAAATAAATAAATAAATAAATAAATAAATAAATAAATAAATAAAAACCACATTATTGAAATTACCCACAGTAATTTTCCAAGCATTCAGAATAATACAGCAAATATTAACAGGCTAAATTTCGAGAAAAAGAATTGTCACAGACATTGTTCTTTTACATATGGACAGATCCTCTCTAATGCAATGAAAATAATAAGACAAGCAAATGTGGCAGGTGAACTTAATGTGAATAATAAGCCAAAATAGATTTCTGATCTCAATCTAGAATTGCTTACTCTTGAATAAATAGTTTTCCTCCCTAAGGTAAATGTTTAAAAGAGAAAAAAAGAGGAGAATAAAAAAGGAGAAGGGAGAAAGATTAAAACTCTGTGCAAGGTAATAGATTTGGGAGAAAATCTTAGAATATAAAATGAAAGATATTTAGCAGGGTGTTAAGATAAAAACTAGGATAAGAGGTTATTAATGCACTTTACATCTTATCTGTAGACCTGAAATTATAGAATAATGTTTGTTCTTCTCACAGGCAGCTCTAATTCAAGCATTTCATTGTTGATTACAGATTAAATATAGGAAATATGTTACAGCGTAACAGTATTTTCTTTAGCCTCTCCTCTCAATTGCACCAGATTAAGGTTTCTCTAACAAATTTAGTTAATCAAAGGCATTACTAGATCTTCCAGTAAGGTGCTGAAGCTGACTCAGTCACTGATTTTTAAATTTTCAGAAATTTTGTGAGCTGGTTTTTAAACTGTTGGTAGCTTGAAATTGGTCATAGTGAGAGAATTTACACCACGGAAATTGGCAAATACTATGAATCAGTGCTTTTTACCAGCACAGTCCTGACCTTACATATTAATCCAGAGCCTTAAAAGGTCCCCATCATGTTAATGATCCTCTTGCCTTCAGAATGAATGTCCAACAACCAAATAAATCACTATTAACATTGTCCCCACTCAGGAAACAGTAACTGAATGCTTACAAAGTACAAAGAACTATGCCAGGCCCTAAAGGAAATAGAGAGTTGTAAGACATCTTCATGTCCTAAGAAACTCAAAATCTATTCTGAAGGGAAGGAGATTCACATACAACTTTTAAAATGCAATATAATGCAGCTTACCAAGAAAGCCAAATAAATAATAGAGCCTATTTGAGTCCCATTTCTATAAGAGTTGTCAAAGAAAGTCCCTCAGAGGTGAGACATTATTTCATGTAATGAGATAGAACTTGGGACTGGAAGAAGCATAAGATAAAGCATAGCCAAAAAGTGAAGTGAAGACAGGGATCGAGTGAGAAAGTGTACCCAGAATGTGTAGAGAAGATTAAACTCATGTCACTGGAAAACATGATTCAGATGAGAAGCGGTGACGCACACAAGAAAAAGCATGAGGTTTTAGAGATTTGTAAAATGAGGGTAACTTTGTTTCCAAGGTTTCTATGAAAATCAAATAAGTTAATGTGTGTAACATCTCCTAACACAGAATTTGATATGTAGTAGACACTCAAAAATATTTGGAGATGGTGGTTTGGTCCATCCTCAAACTTCATGGTCATCATCATCAATAACTAATGATTTGGAAAGAAAGCTGAAATTCACAGTATGAATTCACATGTGGAACTCACTGATTTCTTTAAGCGAAAGCTTTTAAACCTTGTTAATTACTAGGAAGACACTGAAAGTTTTGAACATAGAAATGACATGTTCAAAGTGGTAATTTAAAAGAAGGCCTTGGCTATGGTTTATGAACACTGTCTTTGGAGCTACATAGACTTGAGTTCTGTAATATGAGTTTAATAAATATATTAAAATTATTGAATGTTGCTATTGGGATGGATGGAACTCACAGAAATTTTAAGCATAATTAATAAGACAGCTCTTGGCTTATAATATTCAGATGAAACTTATAGGCAGGGTCAAATTATAGGACTGTAACTGTGTAATTAATCTCAGATGGTCCCAGTGCTTAATTTAATACTCTGACATTGCCATATTGTAATTTTTAATAATTTAATTTTTTATTATTTTAACAATAGGCCTTGAATTTTCATTTTGTACCAGGTTCTACAAATTAGGTAACTAGTCCTGCACATAGGATGTATTAAATATAAAGCTAACAAATAATCTTATAGCCTGTAACATAGGCATAATTTATAAGAGATGTTCTAATACAGATAGTAAGTTAGTAAACCTGCCAAAGAAAGACAAAAAATAGATAGCAAATATGATGAACAAATAAGAATAGTATAGTCAGAAAGGGATGGAAAAGCCAGGTTATGATCTTATCGCTGTGGGGCTGATATCTGTCACTGTTAAAAATTGACCACTAACTGGCATTATTCAATATAGTTATGTTCCCTCCATATGTGTTATGCACAAGAAAAGCAGTTACAACTCATGGCATTTCAACAAGCTAATTGACAAGATACTCCTATAGTCAGGTATATTTTTGCCCAGTGTCATCTGATAAGGCAAATGCCTATCCCTGGCCAAAGTGATCTTCATTTCATGGACCCCTGGCCAAAGTTATCTTCATTTCTTAACCATACCATCAGTAGGTTGTGAGAGATGGGGCATATAAAAACTGTGAAAACCAGGATTCAAGAAGTGTCATTCTGCAAGCTATAAAACGACTCTGTTGTTATTCTATCCCCAGCGTGTTAATTTAACCCATCTCTTTGCCCTCACTTCTCACTGTGCTTTAAATTTACTTAATAAGCCATTTGATCTGAATATGTTAATTTGGTTTATAAGCCTTACAGTCCCATGACCTCAGGAGAGTTGCCTGATAGTATACTTAGAGATCATCACATCAAAGTAATTTTCTAAACAAGATCAAACCATAGCTCTACCACTTAATAGTGGTTCAAACACAAATAATTATTTATCCTCTCTGAACTTTGTTTTCTTATATGAAAACCAAAATAGCACTACTTACCTTGGAGGACAGTTGCGAGTGATAAATGCAATTATGAGAGTAAATTAATAATAGCTAACATTTATAAAATGATTACTATGTACCAGGCACCATTTTTAGTGCTTTAGGTATATTAACTGACTTAATCCTCTCTATAACTCCCTAAACTACTACTATTTTTATTTCAATTTGTAGGTAAGGAAAACTCAAGGATGAAGAGGTTAAGAAACTTGCCCCAAGTCACAGCATAAAGCTGCATACCTAGAGAGCACTTGTTAAATAACAGATAAATTGGTTGTCAATGTTATGTTTTGATCTACAAAATTCAAATATACTGTTTGCCTTAAACTTTCCATTCTTGAATGAAGAAACTGATCTACCCAAGATACCTGTAATGTGCAAGAATTGAAGGCCTAGTCTTTGGTTGAGTTTTTGGTTAAAAAGAATCACAAATGGTTGAAGCATGTGTTAGTGAGTGTGTACACATGCTTAGGAGTCTTCTTGTGTAGAATCTCTCATTCTTGCACAGTAACAGATGAAAGGAAGGCCTTTGTGAAATAAAGTAGAAATCATGTTTATTGCCTAATAAAGAAATCTTATGTTCCAAGGAAACTTAAAAAGGGCTAGTTCTCCCAGATGGCTTAAACAGAGGAAATCAACTCTGGTCTTTCTCACTTTTCTAGAAATAGATTAGTTCACCTAATAAAAATATAAAATAAAATAAAAACAAACAAAAATAAGTGTGGGAGGATACAGGGAAGTCAAGTAAGGAAGGATGTTATATTAATGACTAGCTGACAGTTTCAAGCACCTATTTAAATGTAAATGAAATCCTAAAAGTAACTTTCTTTGCTTCACTGTGTGTTTTATTAATAAATCACCAGACCTAGTCAGCCAATGGACAACTCCCAGAAGTACTGGACCAGGTACTACAAACCTCAAAATTAAAGCAGTCAGCATCATAGCTAAAGAAACATTTTTGGTATCCAAACAAATATTTTTTAAATGGCTTCTACACAACAGCCAGTCCCATGCAAAAGTATACTTGGAGTGCTCCTGTTTCCTAACTTGTAGACTCATAAAATGTAAGAACTGCTCCTTCCCCCAAGCAGGCTTTTTTGAATATCCGGTTAAGTGGGGGTTTTACACTGTTTTTTTATGTTACTAAGCACAGAGGATTTTTATTTCTAATGAATGCTTTATATGGAAGAACATTGTATAGAAATGAGAACCCAGAGGTCTCCCCTGCTTGAAGCTGGCATTATGGCTGAGCAGCTCTTCCTCTTACCTCTGCCTCCCCTGCTCTGAAGGGATTTCACACAACCACTTGAACTCTGAGGACAGCAGTTTGAAAACTATGGGCCACATCCAATCTCTTCATTTTACAAATAAATGAACCAAGGCTCAGTGAGGTTAAGTTAGAGGGAGAGCTTAGATTCGAGTCCAGGTTTCTTTAATTTTAATTCAAAACCTATTCTAGTCTACTAAAACAAAATCAAGTGAATACTTATTTAGGTTTAGTTTATGAGAGTTTTTAATTTACAACGTAGGATGGTCTGATATAGTTAAAGGTTTTAGGTTTCAGGATAAGTACTAGGTAGACTTGTTATTTTCCACCCAGGTGTTTTATTTCAGCTGTGGTGGCTACTACCCGGTTAGTGTGGCCACCTCTCATAGGTAGGAAAGATCGAGTCATCCAACTTCTGAGTTAAACCCATTTACAACTTAAAAATAAATTATACCTAAACTCCTCACTGTTGAATATTTTTAGTTAGGAACCTAATAAAAAATAGAAACTGGTCTTCAAATAATTGAAAAATACACCACAATTTCTCTTTCCCCAGTACTCCCCACACACATACACACACACACACATACACGTAGTCCCATTCACAGAGTAGAATATTCTGTTTATTAAGTTTCCCGTTAAGGAAAACAATATTCTGTTTATTAAGTTTCTTAGAGTTAAAGATAGGCTCAAACCTGACTGTATATCACTGACTTAAAGTACATACACACACACACACACACACACACACACACTCCTGATCTGAGCTAGGCACATGCACTCCTCTATGCAGTGAATCTTATTCAGTAGGTATAGGGTACAGGAGTATGTGAAAATGTATTAATGCACAGGAAAACATACATTGAAAAATACATTCCACAGCGATGGTGGAAAGAAAGCATCTTCCTTTCATCCCTAATGAAATTGCAGAACGCCAGTTCCTGAGCCATATTTGAAAATCCACATGGATTTACAACTCATTCTTAGAGCTTCCTGTCAATGTATTAGCTGCTTATGCTAAACTGTATCACCGCATTTAGTCCTAAGGACTTATGTCCCCAGCGGTAGGCACTTCTTCAAAATGCAAGAACTATCCAAGTGTCTCACAATGCCCTCAGAAACACGTGCTTCCTGAGGCTTTCCTCTAAAACATATCTTGAAACCCTGACCCTCTCTAAAATCTGATTCAGTGCTCAGAAACATGAGGGAAGCCTTGGAACCCAGACACAGATCCAAATCTATGATCAAAAAATCTGCCCCACAAACCCAAACAAAGAAAGACAAGCGGAGCGGCCATTTTACCCGGTCTCCTGGTCGGTGCGCAGTTAGTGGGCGAGAATTTCTTCCTAGGCCCCGAGAGTGGGTGCCCGTGTTGCCCCACGGAGAGGCAGGGTCAGAGGCCTTTCTGTGGGCCGAGGACAGAGTCTCTGGGCAGCCCCAGCGCCCTGGGAAAGCCACGCACGGGAGGGAGTGAGAACTACTTCCAACGGTGGAGATTTTCTGTGCTGGTGAGGGTTTCACTCAGAGGGAACCGCGGCTGGCCTCATATCCTGGTGTGCGCGCGCAGATAAGGAGTGAGCGATTCCTCCGAGTGCCTCCGCAGTGCGCGCCCGTGTTATCGCAGAGAGGGGCAGAGTCAGGGGCCTTTGTGTGGGCCAAAGCAGAATCTCGAGCCGCCCCAGCGCCTTGCAAAAGCCGCGCACGGGGACGGAGCGAGACTCAATTCCAACGCTGCAACTTTTCCCTGCGGTTGGGGGTTTCACTCAGAGCGTGAGACTGCTGGCTGGATATCCTGGTCGCAGACAGTGAGTGAGAGTTTCCTCCAAGCGCCCCCCAGAAGTGGGCGCCCGCTTGTGTTACCGGACAGAGTGGCAGAGCCAGTGGTCTTTGAGTGGGCAGAAAGCCCGCCTGATTATGCTAGCAGCTCTGACTGACTGAGCCTTACCCAGAGCCCTGTGCTGAGTGGAAATAGAGTGGGGAGTTGCCAGCTCTTTGAGCCTCTTACTATCCAGGCAGAGGCAGCAGCAACCCCATAGCTGGATTATCAGGCTACTAATTGAGGAAGGAAAGACTAGGAGAAAGGCTCCAGGAACACGGACTCTCTCACTGTCGGAGCCTATAAATGCTAATGAGCCTCGACTCCCACGAGACTAAAGCACAATACATGACATTGCCATAGAGACTTATCAACTGCAAGCCTCTACCTGAGCGTGCCAAAGGGGCAGAACCCGGGGTACAGAGTCACCGACCAGGAAGAGGGAGAGAAAAGAAAAAGCAAGAAGATAACCTCTCAAAATCAAGAATAATCTGCAGACTTTATAACCTATCACATTTTATTATATTTGTTCGTTTGTTTCTCTTATCTTCATTCTTGATACTTTTTTTTCTTCCTCCAAATTGGCCGATTAACTCTCTACTGGTCTTACTCTCTCCTCTCCTTGAACTACACTACCCATAAGTGTTACATCTCCCATTATCTTTTCTCTTCTCTTCCTTTCTCTCTATGAGGGTTGCACTCCAAAACCCTTAACTCTCTCTCTCTCTCCTTTCTTTTTTCTTCTTTTAGTGGTTCCCTCTTTTTTTTCTCTCTCTCTCTTTCTTTTCTCCCTCTATATTAGTTTCTTCCTTTCTCCTTTACATCTCCTCTCATTCAAACCTCAATAACAAACAAATTATCTTATCTGGGACTCAAACCTATGTTTGTGGCATTTTGGGGGGTTTTTACTTCACCTTTTTAACTCACTAGCAGTGCTCCCATCCCTGGCTCTCCATATTATCTAGTTCTTGTTCCACTAAATACAATAGTAAGTTTTTAATTTGTCCCCCCATTTTTCCATTTTCCTCTTATTCCTCTCATCATAACTCTTAGACAACCAACACCTAAAAGCAAATCATTTTATTCTTGACCCAAATTTTTTCCTTATTTGCTTTGTGTGGGTCCATACGCTCTTTTTTTTTTCTTTTTTCTTTTTTTTTTTCTTTTTTTCTTTTTTGCCCCTTTATTACTTTTCCCCAATTCAGGCCCTCCATCACAGGCATTGTTTGTTATAACTCACATTCCACCACAAGATTTTCTCAAGAAAGAGGGGAGAGGAGAGGAGAGGAAAAAAGGAGGGGGGGAATAATTTCCTTTTTTTAAAAATTTTTATTTTATTTTATTTTTCTTTATTTCATTATTAATTTTTTTTTAAAAAAAACAACTCTTTTCGATTTTTTATTTTTTTTTATTTTTTTTAACTTTTTATTCTTTATTAAATCTCATTAATACTATCAACAAAACCACCCTCAGATGCCATTAAGGAAGAGAAAATCGAATATCATGGATACAAAAGAAAGAGAGGTAACACAGCTAGATGAGGAAAAATCTATGGAGAAAAAATTTAATATATTGGAAACCTTGGAGCTAAATGACAGAGAATTCAAGATAGAAATCCTAAAAATCCTCCGAGATATACAAGAAAACACAGAAAGGCAATATAGGGAGCTCAGAAAACAACTCAATGAACACAAAGAATATATGTCCAAGGAAATTGAAACTATAAAAACAAATCAAACAGAGATGAAAAACTCAATTCACGAGCTGAAAAACGAAGTAACAAGCTTAGCTAATAGAACAGGTCAGGTAGAAGAGAGGATTAGTGAAATAGAAGACAAGCAACTTGAGGCACAACAGAGAGAAGAAGAAAGAGACTCAAAAATGAAAAAAAATGAGATAGCCCTACAAGAATTATCTGACTCCATCAAAAAGAATAACATAAGAATAATAGGTATATCAGAGGGAGAAGAGAGAGAAAATGGAATGGAGAACATACTCAAACAAATAATAGATGAGAACTTCCCAAGCCTGTGGTAAGAACTAAAGCCTCAAGTTCAAGAAGCAAACAGAACTCCAAGTTTTCTTAACCCCAACAAACCTACTCCAAGGCATATCATAATGAAATTGACACAAACCAACAGCAAAGAAAAAATTCTCAAGGCAGCCAGGGAAAAGAAGAATACAACATATAAAGGAAGGCCCATTAGATTATCATCAGATTTCTCAGCAGAAACTCTACAAGCTAGAAGAGAGTGGACCCCAATATTTAAAGTCCTGAAAGAGAGGAACTTTCAGCCACGAATACTATACCCATCAAAGCTATCCTTCAAATACGAAAGAGAAATAAAAACATTCACAGATACAGAAAAGATGAGGAAATTTATCATCAGAAAACCCCCACTCCAGGAATTACTAAAGGGGGTTCTCCAATCAGATACAAAGAACAAAAAAAAACAGAGCCACAAGTAAAAGCTCCAAGAAGAACACAATAAAACCAAATTTAAACTGTGACAACAACAAAAAGAAAGAGGGGGAGAAGATGGAGATTAACAGTAGCAAAGGACGATGGAGTGCAAAAGTACTCACAAAATAGTTCGCTACAATGAACAGGGTAGGGACCCTTTTCATTACTCAAAGGTAACCACCATTGAAAAAACCACCACAGAAGCACATGAGATAAAAAAGATAGCAACAGAGGAAAGATGTATGGAATACAACCAAATAAAAACAAAAGATAGAAAAACGAAAGAGAAGGATCAAACAAGACACAAAACTAACAGAAAGCAAGATATAAAATGGCAATAGGGAACTCACAAGTATCAATAATTACACTAAATGTAAACGGATTAAACTCACCAATAAAAAGGCACAGAGTAGCAGAATGTATTAAAAAAGAAAATCCAACTGTATGCTGCCTACAGGAAACTCATCTAAGTAACAAGGATAAAAACAAATTCAAAGTGAAAGGCTGGAAAACAATACTCCAAGCAAATAACATCCAAAAAAAAGCAGGTGTAGCAATACTCATATCGGATAATGCTGACTACAAGACAGGAAAAGTACTCAGAGAC
Organism: Saccopteryx bilineata; assembly: GCF_036850765.1. Lineage (NCBI taxonomy): Eukaryota > Metazoa > Chordata > Mammalia > Chiroptera > Emballonuridae > Saccopteryx > Saccopteryx bilineata. The sequence goes on from NC_089491.1 coordinate 55,426,032, forward strand.
AAAAATGGCCATTCCATAATGGCTAAGGGGACACTGAATCAAGAAGACATAACAATTCTTAATATATATGCACCAAACCAAGGAGCACCAAAATATATAAGACAGCTACTTATTGATCTTAAAACAAAAGCTGACAAAAATACAATCATACTTGGAGACCTCAATACACCGCTGACGGCACTAGATCGGTCATCCAAACAGAGAATCAACAAAGACATAGTGGCCTTAAACAAAACACTAGAGCACCTGGATATGATAGACATCTACAGGACATTTCATCCCAAAGTGACTGAGTATACATTTTTCTCCAGTGTACATGGATCATTCTCAAGAATTGACCATATGTTGGGCCACAAAAACAACATCAGCAAATTCAGAAAAATTGAAGTTGTACCAAGCATATTTTCTGATCATAAAGCCTTGAAACTAGAATTCAACTGCAAAAAAGAGGAAAAAAATCCCACAAAAATGTGGAAACTAAACAACATACTTTTAAAAAATGAATGGGTCAAAGAAGAAATAAGTGCAGAGATCAAAAGATATATACAGACTAATGAAAATGACAATACGACATATCAGAATCTATGGGATGCAGCAAAAGCAGTGATAAGAGGGAAGTTCATATCGCTTCAGGCATATATGAACAAACAAGAGAGAGCCCAAGTGAACCACTTAACTTCCCACCTTAAGGAACTAGAAAAAGAAGAACAAAGACAACCCAAAACCAGCTGAAGAAAGGAAATAATAAAAATCAGAGCAGAAATAAATGAATTAGAGAACAGAAAAACTATAGAAAAAATTAATAGAACAAGGAGCTGATTCTTTGAAAAGATCAACAAAATTGACAAACCCTTGGCAAGACTTACCAAGGAAAAAAGAGAAAGAACTCATATAAACAAAATCCAAAATGAAAGAGGAGAAATCACCACGGACACTGTAGATATACAAAGAATTATTGTAGAATACTATGAAAAACTTTATGCCACTAAATTCAACAACCTAGAAGAAATGGATAAATTCCTAGAACAATACAACCTTCCTAGACTGAGTCAAGAAGCAGCAGAAAGCCTAAACAGACCTATCAGTAGAGAAGAAATAGAAAAAACCATTAAAAACCTCCACAAAAATAAAAGTCCAGGCCCTGACGGCTATACCAGCGAATTTTATCAAACATTCAAAGAAGACTTGGTTCCTATTCTACTCAAAGTCTTCCAAAAAATTGAAGAAGAAGCAATACTTCCAAACACATTTTATGAGGCCAACATAACCCTCATCCCAAAACCAGGCAAGGATGGCACAAAAAAAGAAAACTACAGACCAATATCTCTAATGAATACAGATGCTAAAATACTAAACAAAATACTAGCAAATCGAATACAACAACATATTAAAAAAATAATACATCATGATCAAGTGGGATTCATCCCAGAATCTCAAGGATGGTTCAACATACGTAAAACGGTTAATGTAATACACCATATCAACAAAACAAAGAACAAAAACCACATGATCTTATCAATAGATGCAGAAAAGGCTTTCGATAAAATACAACACAATTTTATGTTTAAGACTCTCAACAAAATGGGTATAGAAGGAAAATATCTCAACATGATAAAGGCCATATATGATAAACCATCAGCTAACATCATATTAAATGGCACTAAACTGAAGGCTTTCCCCCTTAAATCAGGAACAAGACAGGGTTGTCCACTCTCTCCACTCTTATTTAATATGGTACTAGAGGTTCTCGCCACAGCAATCAGACAAGACAAAGAAATAAAAGGCATCCATATCAGAAAAGAAGAAGTAAAGGTATCACTTTTTGCAGATGATATGATCCTATATATCGAAAACCCCAAAGAATCCACAAAAAGACTACTAGAAACAATAAGCCAATACAGTAAGGTCGCAGGATACAAAATTAACATACAGAAGTCAATAGCCTTTCTATATGCCAACAATGAAACAACTGAGAAGGAACTCAAAAGAATAATCCCCTTCACGATTGCAACAAAAAAAATAAAATACTTAGGAATAAACATAACAAAGAATGTAAAGGACTTATATAATGAAAACTATAAACCATTGTTAAGGGAAATCGAAAAAGATATAATGAGATGGAAGAATATACCTTGTTCTTGGCTAGGAAGAATAAATATAATCAAGATGGCTATATTACCCAAAGCAATATACAAATTTAATGCAATTCCCATCAAACTTCCAATGACGTTTTTTAAAGAAATAGAGCAAAAAATCATCAGATTTATATGGAACTATAAAAAACCCCGAATAGCCAAAGCAATCCTAAAGAAAAAGAATGAAGCTGGGGGCATAACAATACCTGACTTCAAACTATATTATAGGGCCACGACCATCAAAACAGCATGGTATTGGCAGAAAAATAGACACTCAGACCAATGGAACAGAATAGAAAGTCCAGAAATAAAACCACATATATATAGTCAAATAATTTTTGATAAAGGGGCCAACAACACACAATGGAGAAAAGAAAGCCTCTTCAATAAATGGTGCTGGGAAAACTGGAAAGCCACATGCAAAAGAATGAAACTGGACTACAGTCTCTCTCCCTGTACAAAAATTAACTCAAAATGGATCAAAGATCTAAACATAAGACCTGAAACAATTAAGTACATAGAAGAAGACATAGGAACTCAATCATGGACCTGGGTTTTAAAGAGCATTTTATGAATTTGACTCCACAGGCAAGAGAAGTGAAGGCAAAAATTAATGAATGGGACTACATCAGACTAAGAAGTTTTTGCTCAGCAAGAGAAACTGATAACAAAATAAACAGACAGCCAACTAAATGGGAAATGATATTTTCAAACAACAGCTCAGATAAGGGCCTAATATCCAAAATATACAAAGAACTCATAAAACTCAACAACAAACAAACAAACAATCCAATAAAAAAATGGGAAGAGGATATGAATAGACACTTCTCCCAGGAAGAAATACAAATGGCCAACAGATATATGAAAAGATGCTCATCTTCTTTAGCTATTAGAGAAATGCAAATCAAAACGGCAATGAGATACCACCTCACACCTGTTCGATTAGCTGTTATTAGCAAGTCAGGTAATAGCAAATGTTGGAGAGGCTGTGGAGAAAAAGGAACCCTCATACACTGTTGGTGGGAATGTAAAGTAGTACAACCATTATGGAAGAAAGTATGGTGGTTCCTCAAAAAACTGAAAATAGAACTACCTGATGACCCAGCAATCCCTCTACTGGGTATATATCCCCAAAACTCAGAAACATTGATACGTAAAGACACATGCAGCCCCATGTTTATTGCAGCATTGTTCACAGTGGCCAGGACATGGAAACAACCAAAAAGCCCATCAACAGATGACTGGATAAAGAAGATGTGGCACATATACACTATGGAATACTACTCAGCCATAAGAAATGATGACATCGGAACATTTACAGCAAAATGGTGGGATCTTGATAACATGATACGAAGCGAAATAAGTAAATCAGAAAAAACCAGGAACTGTATTATTCCATACGTAGGTGGGACATAATACTGAAACTAACAGACATTGACAAGAGTGTGGTGGTTACGGGGGGGAGGGGGGAATGGGAGAGGGATAGGGGGTGGGGAGGGGCACAAAGAAAACAAGATAGAAGGTGACAGAGGACAATCTGACTTTGGGTGGTGGGTATGCAACATAATTGAACGACAAGGTAACCTGGACTTGTTATCTTTGAATATATGTATCCTGATTTATTGATGTCACCCCATTAAAAAAATAAAATTATAAAAAAAAAAAAAAAAAATCTGCCCCAGTTGAGTGAGCCTAGATCATTGGATTCCATAGATTTAGCCAGAAGTGGAGGCCAGAGGCCAATTCTGGGAATAACATAAACCTTAGTAACACTGTCTCAGTGTTAGATGCCCCTGAAAGATATAAAGGGAGGGAGAAAAGCTGCCTGACTCCCATATTTTAGTAACATCAGGGTGGAGAAACCTGTACTTACATGTTCTATGAATTGTTGACGATTTGGTCGAATAATGTGAATAAAATCCATGGGGGACAAAGTCAAAACAACATTTAAAAACCTCCAGGGAGAGACAGGTCAGGCACCATAGTACCAACAACTTCATCACAGAGGTTGAAACAAAGAGAACCAGGCTGATCGTGGCAATTGGCACCAGCTGTGCTAAGCATTGCAAAGCCACAAAGCAGGAGCCACGTCTGGTCATGGAGAGTTAGCACAAGACAGTGAGCATTGCCAACAGGAGAGAAGCAACAGTTGTTTCTTCTCTGGGCCGATATTTGTGCTTCCATTCTGCAAAACTTTGATGTTCTGAATTGCTGCCTTGGCAACATGCCTAACTTACTGCACAGCTGCACAGGTAGGAGGCAGTGACCGCCAATGCATACTAGGTCCAGCCAAGGAGCATGAACAGTGGTGTGGCTTGTCTGGGGACTGTGTGCACTGAAGAGTGAATGTCCTGTTAATAGGGGAAAGCTACTGCATAGCACCAGCTGTTATTTTCATGTAGCAATGTGGGAGCAGACCTTCCATTTTTCCATGAGAAGCTGGACATCTGGATTTTGTAAATTTGAAATTTCCCACTTTTTTTTTCTTTTCTGAAGTTGGAAATGGGGACAGACTCCCGCATGCACCTGACCAGGATCCACCCAGCACACCCACTAGGGGGCAATGCTCTGCCCATCTGGGGCGTCGCTCTGTTGCAACCAGAGCCATTCTAGCTCCTGAGGCAGAGGCCACGGAGCCATCCTCAGCGCCCGGGCAAACTTTGCTCCAGTGGAGCGTCGGCTGCAGGACGGGAAGAGAGAGACAGAGAGAAAGGAGAGGGGGAGGGGTGGAGAAGCAGATGGGTGCTTCTCCTGTGTGCCCTGGCTGGGAATTGAACCTGGGACTCCTGTACACCAGGCCGATGCTCTACCACTGAGCCAATTGGCCAGGGCGGAAATTTTCCACTTTTAAAAATTTGACAACCAAGAAAAAATGATTGTTTAAAATATACAAAATGAATAAATGGTAAATTCAATGTGTGTGTATCTTGTATATTACCACAATAAAAAGAATAATAACAAAGGAAAAAGAAACAAAAAACATGTGAGCCAAATAAAAACCTCTTACAGTGTAGATTCAGCTGTGGACTTCCCATTTTGAACATCTGAGCTAGTAATAAGGCCCGTGTTGGCCTTTCTCTCATCCCAATCCTTCTCTTTTCCCACTTTTAAAAATGTCTTAATCCCTGGACTCAAGACCAGAATCTGCCACGAGATCACCCTAAGGATACATTTTGAAAATCTCCAGAACGATTTAGCCCTGGATTCTGTGAAATTGCCAAGATAACCTACTTCTTTTGTTGGGGAGTAAATCTTATTGCTCATCCAGACTGCAAATACTGTGTCATCATCCCCCAAGGGTCCTGGGGTACCTGTGGACTGCTCCCCACTGGGTCTGCCAGGCACACACTCTCTCAGTCTCTCCTGTTACACTGCAGAAAATCAGGCAACATCAAGTCTGTCCTGAGGTGAAAGTATTACTGCAACTTGTATTTCCTAGCTATGTGCTATGTTGTGGTACCATGCTAAATGTGTTACATAAATTATCTCACTTAATGATTCTCATAATCCTGTGAATTTGTATAATTTCATAAGGAACTTGGTGTCAATAAACTACATAATTTATTTAAAATTGCACAGCTAGTAAATGGAAGATCTGAAATTCAAGAAGGTTGAAGCCCATGCCTGCTCCACTGCCTTACATGGGGAATATGGGCAAGGGAGACTGGGAGATGTATTTCAGCACCTCCGTGCAAGTGCAGAGGGAGAAGGTACTCTTTGGCATTCCTACTCAATTTCATAACATGCTTTAGGAGTTCACAATTTTATCACTTTCCAATTTTGTGACTTTTTATGCAGTTACCTGTGGTTCCCAGGTTTGGGAATTTCATGGCCAGTAATATTCCAAAATATATTTTGGGAGCCAACATAAGGTTGCCAACTTCTATTTTGCCAAGTAAAGATATTTTTAACCTATCACTTGGCATCATTATCACTTCACTGGATGAAAACTTTTAACACACACAAGCGCACATGTGTGCATGATCACACATATGCACACGCACACATATTAGTTAGCTCCATGGAACCGGGAATTTTGCCAGCCTTTGCCTTCCTTCATGGCTTGTGTACATGCGTGTACACAGCACTTCCCAGCAGCAATTGTGTGATGCAGAAGTGTGCTGGGAAAACCATTGTTCGAAATATGAAAAACCTTTCTCCACAAAACAAAACAATACCATTATAAATGATAACTAGGTTCCCACCTCATAGAGTAGATCTAGAATACCTTATTTTAAATGAGTCAAGTGAGGTCCCAGGAGGTTAAGCAATTTCCTTAAATAACACACAAGCTTTTTCAGAGCCAACACTAGAAGTGAGTTACTCTGGTAGCTCCTTCAGTTCTCTTTTCATCATCAGGGACAATAATACTATAATTATCACATTATTATATATGTTACAATATTTCACATTATAAGTTAAACAGGTTTATAGAGGGATAACTCTGGAAATGCACTGCTATTTTTAAAAATGGTTGTGTGGAAAAAATGCAATCTGTAGCATACTTTCATGAAACATGACTGTTATCACTGACGCAGGCCCTTTTCACACACCCTGCCGCCCCAGCTGCCAGGGCCAGGAAGTATAATGTGATCCTCAGAGGTGGATCCACTTCCACCCTCCAGAAAAGGATAACTGTTTGACTTTTAATATCAGAAATGTAGAAATCTGTGTTCCTCTGAGAGTGTTAGCACTCTCAACAGTATTCACCATAAGAGTAAAATCGGGTTACTGACATGTAACCAGGGAAGAGTTATTAACATAACCCTTAATTAGAATCACATATATTGTTCTGTTGGCTTAGCATCCTCCCTGCACTTTAAAGAGAGCTGTCATGTGAATGTGTCATTTGAGGCTGGGACTCTCTATAGAGAAACAAGAGTCTGCAATCCACACAAACTTGTAAATTCAAATATACCATTTTCAGAGAGATAGTAATAAATGTATTAAACTGAGGAAACTCAAGAAATAAATGATTATAGGTGACCAAAAGGATTATAAGACTCCAAACAATAAATGTACTTATAGTTTTAAATTAGTAATTATTAGCCTAGTCTCTTTAGTGATATGATATATGACATATAATATATGTATATATAATCATAAGCATTATATATATAGTATATTATATATAGTGTTATATGCTAAATATAGGTAATACACAGAGGATTTAGGAAATCATTATCAAGGAAAGCATTTCTAATTATGAAAAGTGACATCATACTTGAGAACTTCAATTTTCTTCTCCATTTTCCAAGGTTTGCATTTGACATTAGCAATCATTTGTCTTTGCTCATCCAACTCTGCCTTCAATCTTTCCAATTCCTCTTCATCAATTTCATCATCCTCATCCCTTTAAAAGAAAAATAAACCTCAATAAAGTTATGTTTTACTTCACTTTCAAACTTAAAGAAAAATGATATCAGAAACTCAGCGTGTAGTAACTGGGCTGTACATTGTGAATGTGAGAGTCATAAGCATTGAAGCTTGCACCTGAGCACGGATGCACATGATTTCTGGAATTATTATAACTGTAAAGAATAGTATTTACATTCTGATGTCCTGAAACTAAGCTGTCCTTATAGATATAGTCCACATCCTCAAACTCTTAGAATAATTATAGATCTCTCAAGATTATTTTCTCTCTTCTTTTTTCCCTTGTACACATTCCCCCACCAATTCTACATTTCATTTTTAAACTTTATTTTTCAGTAAGGATAGTAAATTAGAGGTAAAAATATCTTTGACATGTCCTTAATTTTTTTAAGTTAGCTCTGAATCAAGAATAATAGAGAAAAATTTAAATAGGGAAAAATAAAATTTGTTTTTCAAGACTAACTTAATCTTTTAATTAAGCTCAAAATTTCAACCGATAAAATTCAAGTTGAATTATATTTGGTGGAAATAAATTCTTTGAAGAGGCTTTCAAGGGAATTTAGTTTCTTACTGAGCAAATGACATATGCCTTTTCTCTTCTGTGTTCCTAGCATTGCAAAAGTATTATAGGGTCCAGAACTCAAAGAAAATAAAATCAAAACATGAGCAACATAATTTTAAATCGAGGTATATAATGCCATATTGTAGAGATCAATTTTTTAATAGATTGTTTCCGTTTTTAACCTTCTGTCACTCAGGTTCAAACTCGCCTTTTGCAATACTGGGGCTGGGATTCTAGGTCACATTTCTGCTTTGTCAGCTGGCTCAATTAGGTTGCGTACAGATTGATACTAAGAAGGAACTTGGTCATTGGTTTCTGTTTGCTTCTTGGCGTGATGCTTCCTCCTTCGCAAGGCTTCTTCTCCCAAGGGCATTTCCACAGCTGCAGGTGATTCTAGTTTGACAGCTTTTCTAACTCTAGCAGAATGAGATTTACCATTTGAGTATTATCCCTTTTGCAGTGGTTTCAGCTCTGTAGATCCCTTCTCCATGGTCCTAAATTTTAATTTCAATCTATTTCCATTGTTCCTCTAGCTCTTGGGTGGTAGCTGTTTCCTACATTTGCTATTCCCATGTTATCTTAGTGTTCTCTTTTCACTTTTCCAGTAACCTAGTCCTAGTTAACAATTATTTATTCTTTACTAAGCAGTTCCTTTGTTAAATGTTTTCAGTTCAATTAACTAGACCCCACAAAGACATTGTGATCTGACTCAGAAGCATATTTTGCTGTTAACTAAGCTTCTCAGTAAATGCAGTAGAATTATAGCAAAAGCTGTTTTTTGAAAATTCCATCTAAGAAACAGAAGGACATATCCATAGTTTTACAACCCACCCTATAAAATGGCTGCAATCTCCTCTCTTTCCGATCAGTTCATAGGTTTAATCATGCCATGATTACTGAAACAAAAAATCATACTACATCTCCAAAATAACTTCCTGTTGACAATGTGGTTTGTTGACTAATTCAGATATTTTGCTTAGAATAGTAATCCTGACTCAAGAGGACTATAAAAGTACACTCTACTAAAATACAATCCTGATTGCCATTAGGTTATTTCTGAGCTTTTTGTTTGTTTAATTTTTCCATTGATTTGAGGGCTAGAGAAAAGGAAAGGGGCAAAGAGAGAGAGAGAGAGAGAGAGAGAGAGAGAGAAGCATCAACTCATTGTTGTTCCACTTAGTTGTTCCATTTAGTCATGCATTCATTCATTGCTTTTTATATGTACCCTGACCAGGGATCAAACCCATGACCTTGGCACACAGGGATGGCACTCTACCCACTGAGTAACCCAGCCAGGGCCAAGATGTTTCTTTTAGTAACTTGAAGTGTATTACATAAAATTTTATGGTGACAAAATACTTGCAGTTTCTTTTTTTAGTACATCCATTGCCACAATGTGCTTTTTTTTTTAATTTGTCAATTAAAATAATATGTGAGTTGGTTTGTCGTAGAAGAAGAGATAGCAAGGCAAACTCCCGTGTGCACCTAGACCAGGTTCCACCCAAAATGTCTTACAAGGCAACTCCATCTGGGGCCAATGTTTGAGTACCAAACTATTTTTAGTGCCTAGGAATGATGCACTCTAAGGGAGATATCCTCCATGCCCAGGGCCATGTTTGAACCAATCCAAGCTACTGATTGTGGAAGAGAAGGGGGAGAGAGAAGCAGGGAGAAGCAGATGGTCACTTCTCCTGTGTGTCCTGACTGGGAATTGAACCCAAGAAGTCCATACACAGGGCCAATGTTCTATCCACTGAGCAACCAGCCAGGATCACAACTGCATATTCATATCCATGTATTCCAAAGACATTAGTAAATTACCTCCACAGAAGTGAATCTAGGTAAATACGTATTGAATAAATGTTTATATACAGAATTAATTTGGCTAGGGTTATCACATTAACCCAGTGCTTAAAGTACACAAAATATCACAATGTCTTCCAAGATTAGTATGGTATGGAAAGACATTTTTCCTATCATAAATGGTCCCAGACTGGTACATTTTTAAAGTTTTTGTTGTTAATGGCTGCAGGTGGATCATGCTATGCTATAAGGTACAGTTGTTGTTGGGTAAGTTAGTTTCAAATATGCAGGTAATTAAAGTACTACTGATCAATATTACAGGGAAATTGCATTCCTAAGAACTACTCAAAGAAAGGGCTAATCATATTAAAAAGATATAGCATAGACATGCTTCATCTTCTAAAATTTAAGGCTAATTTGTGCAGAAATGATTTTCTATCTTAAGTTTGATTTATTTAAACAACAGTTGTTCGGAAAAAGGAAGCACAGTATGTTGAATTTCTCACTACTATGAACATATTATTCACTTAAAACTAGGTCAGGAAAAGCCTGTAATATTGTTAGAAATACTCCAAAATGTCTCATAAGGCAGTGTTTTTTAACTGTCTCCAGAGAGAGCATTATAACTTTGATCTTGGTTGGTTTCAAATGTTTTGTCAGCACAAGGAAAATTCCCTAAGGTGTTCCACTTGAACATTTAAATTTTAAAGACCATAAATTAATTAACCAAAATAAATATGCTCTTATTTCCCTACCAATATTAGTCAAAATATATTTTCTAATACATTTTTTTAAAATGCTTATCTTCAAAATAAGCAATAGAAAATGGACTCTACAGAGAGCAGAACTATCAATCATCACAAATGATTTATACTATTTTAAATAGTTGCATAAATTGTGACAGCAATAACATAATTTGCAAAACTTATGAGGACAGAGTTTATTTTAGCCAAGTTTGACCCTGTGGAAGAATGTGGAGGTAGGGAGGCTAATGGATTTCTCAGAATTAGAATGATAGTAAGACCAGCTAAGGACAGACACTGTCAAAGGAAAGAGATTTTCTCAGGCTACAGGGGCCAAGAACTGGCTCATCTATATGGTCCTATGTCTAGAGGTTGAGCAGTTGACATGAGGGCCTTAAGCAGAACAAAAGAGCAGAGAAATTTTCACCCAACTAATTTTTTAAAAAGGATCTTTCATAAATGGAGAGAAAAGGCAAATTCTAAACACAAATTGCCCCCACGTATATGTATTGGTGATGTTTTCTCAATGAAATACTACTGTCAGATGCGTAAGTTTTGCTAATAGGAAATGCTACTAAATAATAAGTAATAATAAGACATGGAACTTAAAAGAATGCTGTCTTTTATTTTTAAAAGGTACAAAGCATAAAGATGCTTTAAAAGATGATACAAATTTAAAAATGCCAGAGTCAAATTTAGAGCAGGTGGTATCTTGATTATCAAAGAAAGAAGAACAAGAAGGAGCTTAGGAAGGAGGAGAAAAAAAAGAAAGAGGAGAAGGAACAAGAGGAGGGAGAAGATCTAAAAACATAAATTAATGAAAATATTATAAAGAAGGGTTACTCTTTTTAAAATTTTATTTAGAAAATTAAATTTAATGGGGTGACTGTATATTTGTTCCTCTTTACTCCCCTCCCTCCCAAACCCCTCCCCCACATCCCCATTCCCTTGGTATTCTTTTATTTTAAAAGGAACCACCATTTATTAATGCTAACTTCTTTACCTGACAAAATTTTTATACAGTTCTATTTAATTATAGTTATTTATCAGGAGGAAAATAATAGCTAATTACTGAACACTGGAGTATGTCACCTTGGAAGGACATCTTAGGAAGTTCCTCATCATTTAAAGTCTTAAAAGTATTTGGGAGGAAGGCCCTGGCTGGTTGGCTCAGTGGTAGAGCGTCGGCCAGGCGTGCAGAAGTCCCCGGTTCGATTCCCGGCCAGGGCACACAGGAGAAGCGCCCATCTGCTTCTCCACCCTTCACCCTCTCCTTCCTCTCTGTCTCTCTCTTCCCCTCCTGCAGCTGAGGCTCCATTGGAGCAAAGATGGTCCGGGCGCTGGGGATGGCTCCTTGGCCTCTGCCCCAGGCGCTAGAGTGGCTCTGGTTGCAATGGAGCAACGCCCCGGAGGGGCAGAGCATCGCCCCCTGCTGGGCATGCCGGGTGGATCCCGGTCGGGCGCATGCGGGAGTCTGTCTGACTGTCTCTCCCCGTTTCCAGCTTCAGAAAAATACAAAAAAAAGTATTTGCGAGGAGATCTCATCACCTTGTGGTGACTCCATGACCCTATATGTATTTGGGATTGACAAGAGTGGGTTAGATATTCTCTTAAATCCTTTCCAAGAAACCTAGGAATTCTATTAATTAGATTTGTTTTAAATACACACTTTTTTCCAATCTGTCTACTATCTATACGTTTTTATAAAGCAAAGACCAGAAAATAATTTTCTTCAATTTTTCCTAAATAGAATTTAATATATTATTCTATACAAAGTTGGCACTCAGCAAAATGTTGGCCTGGTGGAACTAAAAAATCGAAATTGCATTAAAAAAAAAATGACAACCCCAATCCTCTGCAACAGGGGCCCCATACACATTTTTTTTTTCTGTAAAGGGGCAAATAGTTGATATTTTAGGCTTTGAGTGCTACATACAGCTCTGTCTCATATTTGTGTTTGTTTTTTATTAATAACTCTTCTAAAATATAAGAACCATTCTTAGACCTTGGGCTGGAATTAGCCATAGTTTTCCAATCCTTGCTCAGAAAAATAAAGTGATTGTTTAGGAGTTTTCTATTTCAATAATAATGCATATGACTAATGGATTACTTTAAAATATTTAAATTAATTATAATATGTTAATAACTATGACAGTTTAGATCCCTCATAAAGGAATTTCTCTTAGGCCATTTTTAATATATACTCATTTGTAAATTCTATTTTAATATTTAAATACATTTACCTAAGTGGAATAAAATGGCAGCATCAGATGAAGCCTCTCTTTCTAAAACTAGTTTTAATTACCAATTTTAAAGCCAGAGAGTACTAAAGGGAATGGCCCTCTTTCAGCATCAGGGGCTTTTAAATGAATATTCATTTCAGTTGTAGATCAGAAGGAACTTACGCTCCTCTCCTCAGCTTCTTCTTCCTCTCTTTTTCTCTAGCCTTCTTTGTTTCTTCATCTTCCGGTTCAGGTGGTGGGTCATCCTCACTAATAACATCTCTGGTCCGTTTCCTGTTAGGTCTCAAGCTCTTTCTCCGAGGTAATTTATCTTCGTCCTCCTCCTCTTCTTCACCTAAACATAGCATTTAATGCTTCAGTGGGCAATATCATAAAGTGCTTTTTTCCTTCCACCAAATATATTCTTACTTTTTATGACATTGTCATACATCTAACACCAAAATCTAGCTATCCTCCACATAATGATAAGGTGTACCATGCCATATATATTTCATAGCTGGCCACATTTAAGTACATTTATCTAAATTCTCATCTCTTTTGTGGTTCGTCTACTCAAATATGTGAATGTGGAGCTACTGATTTTAATAATCTTTAGAATTCAGTCTTTATTTACTTGGGTAACTAGACGACTTGGAGTTTAATATCACACCATGTCCTCTAAGACTAAGTTTAGAGGTTACCAATCCAACAAGTAAGGGTTCACTGATTAATTACTATGTGTTTACTACTACTTTTATTTTAGAAAAAAAGATAGGAACGACCAAAAAAGGCTACAAACTAGTATAATTTTGAAGACATTAATTTAGCTTTTGAGATTTCTCTTAATTCAAATTACTCTCATTCTTGATTCCAAACATTGTTCTTCTTTTTCTTAAATGTTTATTTCTCTTTCTCAAATAAAATTAATAAATTGATAGTAAATACATTTGCATGGACATTCTACCTTTATGAATAGAAATATTTTTAAGTATAAATTTAATATAAAACAGAAAGAAATGATGTTATTTTATTTTTTTCAACAACTAACAAAGCCTCATTTGTCCATAACTTCTTATGAAGCTTCCAAGTAAAAATTACAAAGAGAATTCAGTTCTTTCTTTTACAGTTTATAACATACAATCCTACTTCACTTCCATCTTTGTAAAATTCTGGTATTCTTAACTTCTTCTGATATCTAGAATGAACTACTATAAAAATTAAATATTATTTATCACTATCCTATTATGTAGAAGCTACTGCAGGAAATAACTTGTATTTCAATGGAAATTATAAATCATATGCAGCATTCCCTTCTGTGTTATTTGATTCTGATTCTTCAGATATGGTTTGTGACTCTATAAATTATAGCTAACTAGATAGCAAAGCCAAATATTTCTTGTCTTTAGACACACAGATAAACTCTGTTTAATAGAGAAATAATTTTCCCCTACCAAAAAGAACCCCCACAAAGCAGTTATGTCTCCATTTGTACATCATTGCAATATTTCTGATATATAAATGTATCTGCTCTTTGGATTTGCTTTTGATCTAGCTGTAATGCCTCACTAGATTCCTCAGTCATTAGTTAAATATGTTAATTTTTGCATATGTGTTTTATCTCATTACTTATGAAAGTTTTTTATTATTTCAAATCATTGCCTATTACTAAAGTTTGGCTAGCAGAGAGAAACTTTTTTTGAAATTCATTCAAAAATGAGTTTCTACTGGTTAAATATTGTGGCAATGCCATATGTTATTTGCCCATTCTGGCATTCTGAAACTTTACCCAGTCTTTATTAAGCACATTGGTCACCAATTACTGAAAGGACAAAACTTAATAAGGATTAAGAAACAATTTCACCCACAAATAACTGAAGAACTCAAGAAGCCACTTAATACTCTGTATTTCAGTATATTTTGTATTAAAGTAAGCTATTAAACTTGCAGTTTTACCATGGATGAAAAGTTTATCATTAGATATATCTTTTACCACTTAGAAATAAGAAAACAATTTTTAGTTCTTCAACTGGTTTCCAAATAGTCAAATTGTAAAAAAATAAATAAATGTCTGCAGTTGCGTACTAAATGCAGATTTATATGTAATGTTACCTTTAGAAATGGGCTCAATTCAGTATTGAAGGGTAGTATAATGTGCCACCTCAAAATATGACTGTCAGAGCTCAAAATATACCACCCCAAAATATGCCACTTTGGTATATTGATTACTTTGGGCTGTTGACACTTGAAAAACAGCAAATTCAGGAAGAGGTTTTTTCTGAACTCCCTTTATCTGCCTAATGACACATCCTCCAACAGGAATTCAGTTGTCATAAATCTCCTTCCCAGGAGTTTCATACCCAGGGAAGGTTGACACATCACAGGAGAGAAGACTAGAAGTAGACACCATATCCACACAAACTTTGTCATAAACTATCAGACTTCTTGTCTATTCTTCTAAGGTCCACTCACCTTTCCTAAAAATCATTTATCCTCTCTTAAGAGGCCTGTATCCCCTTTCCTTTCCTTATTAAGATGGTATTTAAGTCTAAATTATAAGCCACCTTAGAGAGTTGCTTATTTTTCCTGGGTATCTTCCATATATACATGAGCTATATGTGTTAATAGCTTGTTTGTTTGTTTTCTTTTCTTAAATTGTCTTAGATTATAGGGTCTCAACTAAGAATTCAGAAAGGTAGAGGGAAAGTTATTTTCCCCATCCCTACAGTATTCAAACAATGGGACCCAGGATCTACATGAGATTCTGGGATGTTTTCATAAGAATGCACCAAAGTAATGAAAATAATTGGCATTGTGAACATTCACTGGTGGCCATATTGTGCTCAGGTTATTTAATTGATAACTGAGTTATCATTTAATTGAACTCTTTTTGAGATGTTGCTTTTTTTTTCCAGTTTTGGTAAATTTGAAGTTTTGCTCACATAATGATTTTTCTCATGTTCCAGTTCTTGAGTGATCTGCATGCCTGGAAAGGGGTTTTTACTAAGCTTTTGAGCTGAACCTGCAACAGTAAAAACAACAGAACAATTTGGATAAAATATCAATAAATTAAGTATAAAAGACATGCTTATTCATTTTAATTGAGCCACCTGATCTGTTCAGTCAAAATGACTAATCTGTTCCACTGTAATAGATTCAGCCTTGTAGAAAAGCTTTTAGGAGAGACTTTAACAAAGAAAATAGTAGAGAAAACAACATAAATTTTTCTAGACTACTAACTACTTGATCATGAGTAACTTATAAATAAGGTGGAATGTGTGTGTGCCAATTGAATGAAATCTAAAATGGAGATCCTCTTTGCTGAACTTGATCTCTTGTGAGACCATCAAAAGTCATCCACACATGCTCCTGTGCTTACGTGTAGTAGCATAATCCCACAAGATAAGAGAATAAATTCCCTTAAATGACTGCTACTTCACAGGAAATATATCCCAAGTGGGTCCATCTCCACTTACTTGAACTTTCCTCAGTCTCATCTTCACTTTCCTCCACTTGGATTTGTACTGTTGAAAAAAGAAAAACATAGTGACTCTTTAAATGATGATACAATTGTCAATAACTATTTATTTTTATAATAAAGTTATTTTGTGCAATTAAGGAAAATATTTTTTCAGTAAACTTGTTCAAATAAACATTGTACGTTAAAGATCTACAGCTACTTCTTCCTCATTGTGCAAAGACTTCTCTGCTTCGTTGCCTTCAATGATCTGTAAAACATCAATTATAAGCCTGTCTTGTCAGCTCAATTTAAAATAAATTCAAACAAAACAAATTCTGTATTGCAATAAGTAGACTTTGGTTATTATAACCAAATTAACTTATTAAAATAAAGAATATTTCATTCTAACCAGCTAACCAACATCAAAGAGCCTTCCAAAAATGCTTAAAGGCTGATACTTCCTATTTCAATGATTTCTATAAGTATATATAAATACAGCCTAAATTTTCTAATAGAGGTGTTACCGAGTTACCCTAACAATGTGAAGATGTGATATTATAGTTCTTTCTAAGACAAAGAATATTTCTTCTGTTTATTTCTCACTCCATACTGAAACGGTGTCTTGTTTTTAGTTTTGCTCCATTTTTATTAAGGCATATAAAGGTTTATAAAATGTTTAATATAAAGCAATATGGGAAAATATATTAATTGACAGATTTTTCCCATTGTGAACTATTGTCTATTCATTACAGATTTAGTCAGACAAAGACAGACAAAGCTCTACAACTTAGCATGGTACAAATTAGAGCAGATTATTTCTTTAAAATAATAGTCTAGTAACTTGCTTATAAAATATTACTATTATTATATTTTTATTTACGGTGGATAGGCATAAGTAAAATTAAATAATAAAACCAAACATGACAAGTGTTGCTGTGAACCCAGGAAACAAACTCTGGTTTTGTTTCTGCTCACTCACTGTCAAAGATTATTATTCAGAACTTCATGGGTATATTGAAAAGGCAACACACGCCAAGAGTTTAAATACCATTCACAAAGAAGATTATTGTAAAAGCATATTTTGCCTTTAAAAAGCATCTGCATAAAAATTTTTAGAATATGCAAAAATGTTATCACTCAACATCAGCCATGCAATGTGAAATAAGTGTTCTTTTGTTCATAGTAGACATGTGCCTTTGTCACTGTCTGTAACTGGATCTGCACAAAGATCTTTATGTCACCACTGAGAGTTCACAATAGTGAAGCAGATACTTCTAAGAAGATATTCTGTGTTCAACAATAGGTCAAGGTCTTTTGTTTGCAATTAATGCCACCTCCAAACTTCTGTTAAAGAAGAATTCCCTAGGAAGTCATTGTAGTGCTAGGAGATTAGCCTTGGAGCAGGATCTGGTCAGTGTGTATAATACAGAAACAGCTAAGGACAAATAGGCTGACACAGTGTATTCTGAAACATACCAAAGCAAATATTCACACAAAAAATTATATTGATTTCTGATAATCAACCCTCAAGGCATGACTAAGTTAAGTTAATTACATGAAAGAAGAAAACAATGCATGAACAAAAATTTAAGAAAGTCTTTTGGAAGGCTCATATATTAAATAAAAGCAGCAAAATGAAACACCCCAAGCCAAAAAGATGAGCAACAAATCAACTGCCTTTGGTAATAGGGGAGAAAAAAATCAAGGCTGAAATCATAGATCATCTTTTCAGGTACAAGAAGGATGGTCATAAATGACCATTAAATGAAACCTAAAAATTCATAAGCAGAGACATCTTTAGTGGCTGCAAGTAAATAACTAAAAAAGAGGTCTGGTTTCTAAGTGACATGATGGAGAATGCTGCAGAAATAGCTCCCTCCCTTCCCTAGGTGATTTTCCAGCATGGATTCTCATCTGTGCATGATTATCTGCACATTCTCATTAGGTGTCCTCTTCACTCAGTAGCATTCCTTTGTCTGGCAGTTGAGTCAGGGGTCATGAACAGTCATTTTTACAGTTATTGTGGTCACAATCGGTTTGTTCTTGATTCAAAGGGTTAGCAAAGGCATCACCAGCATCAAGAACTAAATTGCAGCACTATGACCAAGAGATTAAGTTGCCATCATGAGCCTCAGAACAAACTTGATTTTAATGAAATATCATTTGGTCTGTAATGCTTGTCTGTTTCTCCTGAAATTCAAAGTAATGCTTAAGAACCAAGCTAAGACACCCCTCCAAGACTAAAAGCCTGTGCAAAAAAAAAAACAAAAAACTCAGAATACTTAAATGGGAGCTACAGATTGACTTTCCCTTCTCAGACAATTTTTGGCATGGCCTCCTGCCTTCCCTTCTCTCGGCAATCTTAGTAGTATATTTCCAATCACAGGACCCCCTCATGCTTTGGCGACTTCCCAAAGTCTATTGATTATGTACTTTAAAAATAACCTCTCTCCTGGGGCGAGTTTTGGAAGGCAGTGAATAAGAGGAGGGGGAGGTCCTGTCAAAATGTTGGAGGCAGCAAGCTAAACTACAATGAAGTAAGCTTATTTAAGACAGAAATATGCAATAGAAGCAGATGAACTCCTAGGCAACCCAGATCCTCATTTCATGGAAATAGAACCAGTAATTAAAAACAGTAAAAGGAAACAACAGCAAAATGTCACATTTCAGAGGCATTGGAATCATTCAGAAAAGTGAATGTTGTTCCAAGCTTTCTTTTTCAATCTGTAGCACTGACAGTAGTTTATGGTTCCTCAAGATCAGAGAGACCACATGGCTAGAAGAGTTAAATGATAGTGCCTGTTCCTCTGACCCGCATTTAACTCTTGAAAGGATGTTTGTAGCACCAGGTTATTACTCTGGAAACTGGAAAAGTAATTTATTTCATTAGCATTTATTGTACAGACATCAGAGAATACAGAGTAAAATGTTCTGAGGTAGGAGTTTGTAGACTATAGAAGAAAATATCACTGTCTTTAAAGAGTCCTGTCACTTTATAGCAGTGAGATCTACAATTAGTAATGAGTATCTTAACCAGCTAGCTTGTGTTATAGAGCAATGAATTATTTTTATTAGGCTTTACTGGGTGTTTCTTTTCAAGGTTCTTATTTGTGTGTGAGGAAATTTCAACTTTGGCCCCTTGCATATAAGTGTGGTACCTTTCACCTAAGACTAAACTGTCCTGAGATGGTTATTAATCTATGCTGTAACAAGGACGTTTCCGCATCATAGCTGAAGAATCCACATCATCAACATGGGATATGATGTGGAATGTGAGAAGGGGAAAGAATAAAGGATAACCCAAAGGATTTTGGCCTGGGCAGCCAGAAAGATAGAGTTGCAAGAAAAGGAGAGGGAGAATAGAGTAAAATCAGGAGTTGAATTTGCCATGTTGTGTTTGAGATGCCTATGAGACATCCCAGCACACGTTGAGTAGGCAGTGGGCATCTACAGCCCAACTTTTCTTTGTAAATTATTAGCATTTTGATGGTATTTAAAGCCATAAGACAAGGTGAGATCATCAGGAAAAGAAATGTAAATAAAACAGAAGACTCCAAAGTTGAGAGGACAGGGAGAATATGAACCAACCAAAGAGACAGAAAATGAACAATCAGGGAAGAGGAAAGAAGGAGATAGTAGAAAGCAAGTGATGTGCATCAAAGAGCAAGGTCTTTCGACCTTTGGATTTTGTAGTGTGTGTGTGTGGGGGGGGGGGTAAGTGATAACTTTGCAAACGCTAGTTTTGTGAAGTAGTAAAAACAAAAACCTGCACTTGAGTGGTTTTAAAAGAGAAAAGGGCTCTGGCTTTTTGGCTCAGTAGCTAGAACATTGCCCTAGCATGCGGATATCCTGGGTTCAATCCCCGGTGAGGGCACATATAAGAAGCAACTATCTGCTTCTCTTCCCCTCTCTCTACCCCTTCCCTCTCTTTTCCCCTCTTGAAGCCAGTGGCTCAATTGTCAGTCTGAGGAGCTGAGGTTAGCACAGTTGATTCGAGCATCAGCCACAGATGGATGTTGCTGGGTGGATCCTGGTTGGTGAGCATGTGGGGGTCTGTCCCTCTATCTACCCTCCTCTCACTTAAAAAAAAAAGAGAAGAGAGAGAAAGAACACTAAGAAATAGGAGGCTTCTGGTTATGTTAGCTTGAAAGTTCCTACACACTGTTGAGAAAGATCCAGTGAAAATGAGAAATTGATGGTGGCGGTTATGAAATAAACCCCCCATAAAGTTATTCAAACAATATAAATTATAAGTTCTTTTATTTCATTGATGTTTTTGGTTTTTTAATTGAGATTTTGTTAACAGACAGAACAACTCACTAGTATACACCTTGCTTATATATAGTATCCAAAAGTAGTTAAAAAGTATGAGACTAATGTATGGAGAAGGGAGAAGGAAAAAGAGAAAAGAAGGGTGGGGAAAGTAAGAAGAGAATGGAAAGAATATAGCAAAAAAAGAGAGGTGAAAGAGGAAAAATGGAGTGAGAATTATAGTAAATGAAAGGAAAAAAATATAAATGTAAAGCTAAAAGTGAAGCCAAAACTTTTATCTTGTCTTTGCTACATATTATTTATTTGTATATTTATGATTATGTAAATAAATATTATATAGATAAAATATAATAGATTCTAAATTCACATACTAAATAGTATTCCATACTTTAAAAATATCTGAAGTTAAAAAAGTTGGCCATTTTCAGCTATTTTTTTTAACAGTGCTTTTCTGTAATATATACTTTAAAGGTTAAGGAGCTAGAAAATAAAGGTACCTTTTTTTTTTTTTTCCTTTTTTCTTAAGATACTATTTCAAAGTAAAATTTGTCTTGTTCTTTAATGAAGGAGAGTTAGAAAGCCCTTAACAAAAAACATAAAACTTCTTCCCTCAAGGGAAAAGAGATAGAGAGGAGATAGACCAATGAAACTATAAAAAATAAACTAGGACTTTTTAAAAAAATCTGTTTTAAATATAGCATCCTTATGAATAGACATTGTGTGACATTTACACTCTGAAAATTCTAGGTCTGATGAAATCCAGTAGCTACTCAAATTGCTCATTTTTTATTATAGCAATAATAATGATGATGTTGATGCAGATTATGCTATGGAAAAAAATTATACATCTATGGCTATATATGGATTGTTTGATTGATTGACTGATTGATGAGCTGTACAAACTAGAGCCAAGAACATCATTTAGATATTCTGCATTTCTAAAACTGAAGAGACAATAAACCAACCCAAATTTTAAAAGCAATGAGTAAACTTAGCCACAAAGACATTTTCAACAGTGAACCACCTGGATGCAAGATACAGTCACTAAACCGTATGTAGGTATCATCTCCCCTGTAGAGAATACCCCAGCATTCTGCTCTCATTCATTTATGGTAATAAATTGATTACCATTGGTGAGTGTGAAGTAGGGAACAGAAGCTACTGTCTGCAAAATTGAATAAAAATGATGGGGTGTGATTTTTATTCCTCAAGAATAATATCTATCCAAGACATTAAACTTGATTGTGTTAAACTCAGTAGCTCCCTTTAGGTTTGCTATGTGGGGCTAAAATAATATAATGGTTTTTTTCCACTTGTTAATTTTTTCTAGTTGGGCTGATAATCAAATTCATGTAGACAGATTAACAGGAGAAAACCAGGTTTTAATACGTGCACTTGGGGAATTCATACAAGAATAATAAGAATAATGAAAATTCCAAAGACAATGAGGCAACACTTAGTATACATGACAATTTGGACAAAGGATAAAGAGGGGAAACGAAGTCTGAGATTTCAGAACTGAGAAAGGGTGGCTGAGGAAGGAAGAGTAGGACACTCATGGTGGGCAGCTTCTAGCCTGGCAACTCAGAAACAGGGGGTCTCCAGCTTACAGACCCTGCCTGAAGCCCTCTCATTTACTGTACTTAATTCAAATTAAACTAAAGCAAACATCCTAAAATTTCCTTCCTGAAGCAGATTTTTCTATACATCTTTTGGACAGGAAAGGGGGGAGGGCCAGAGTTTCTTTCTGAGTTTTTTGATTCATAATGAACAGCTTAAAGTCAATATTCTAAAAGGCAACTTCAGGGTGGCAAAAAGTTTGGTCCCCTTCATCTACTTTTAGGTAAGGACAAGAAGATGCCTATGACATTTGTTTATAATTCCAAGTCCTTTAAATGATTGAATTAAGCATCATATTTTGGAAGCCATTGAGTAAAGAAAAGAATAATTTAGTTCTTATATAAATCAACTACCTTAATAAATCTAAAACTATGAAATATTTTTTAAAATCTTCAAGAGTAAGAAACAGGATAAGATCATTAATTACCCTTAAATATCATCAAGGTGTCTAGAGGAAAAAGTTTAATCTGAAAGACCTAGGCTGACAGCCTGTCTGGATAGGCCAGCATCTTTCTGAAGACCATTGAAAAATAAACCATGAGGCACATACATTCAAAAGCACCCCAAAGAATAATAAATGCTAAAAGGCTGGTAGTATTTGCAAATATTATAATATCCTAGAGATACTAAAAATATTTTTTGAATTGTTGTGGTTATAAAACTACAAAAAGAAACCATAATTTTGGCTTTTGATAAGACTCATCCACTACAAAGAGTGAAGCGGGTAGTACTAATTCTGAAGTAGTTGTCATTCTACAATGTTTTTCCTTCTGGGTTAATTTATTTTTTGAGGCTCTGAAGCCCTTCATAAAATAGAGAATAAATAGCTGTTGATACCTGTTTTATTAAACACAATATATAATATTGTAGTTACCAAATGGAACACGATAAATACTGTTAAGAAACACACTTCACTATAAGGTCCTAGAGAGAGAATGAGTAAGTAACCTTGAAAAGAACTAAGATTAAAAAAAAAAAAAATCTACTCAAAATAAAATAAAATGCCCTCTTCCATCCTTTTACAATGAAATTAAATCTTTTTAGTATACATTAAAAGGAGGCACAGAGGATGCACACCAAGTTTTCCGCACCTTTCCCTTCTGTTTCTATGGTACATGAAATTAAAATTAAACACAGGTTGAGTGAAGTGGATAGCTGGTATATTTCCAAATTCTACAACCCTTGAGTTGGAAGAGTAACTATGAAAGGCTAAAGTACAGTACTTTAAATAGCGCATTATAGTATATTGAAGTATTTGTGAGAAACTACAATTAGGTATTTCATGACACCATTGGTCTACAGAAAGAAACTTTTATTTTATGTGGTTTGGAGGTTTGGCTTTTTAACTATACATTTTTAATAAATAAATAGCTATGTACAAAGACATTTAGAGCTCTTGATGGTTACAAAGAAGTAGTGGTGAGTCTTGCTTTCTCTTTACATTTAGATTATGCTGGGGGAGGCGACTTTTCTTATTTAACCATGCTGCCATAATACATATCCAGAGTGTATGCTCTCACATTGCAATTACCTCCATAAAGGACAACCACTATAAAAAAGTGTGCCGAAATGAAAATACATTCTCCTGTGTGAGTTTTTGTGGCTAGAATCTTTCATAGTAATAGGATACCAAAGTAACAACCAGATGAAAATAATGTGTTATAAAACCTTGGTGGCTATGCTTACATCCTTGAATTGCTTAGAACAAAAAGGAATCTTTCTGTCCCCCAAAGCAGTTCTGCAATATTCCAAGTCATGAAGAATGGGTGTCAGGATTTATGGCTAAACAAACAAAATGAAACAAACAAACAAAACAAACAAACACTGATTTATTATGAACTGACTGAAAGTAGACAATTGTTCCTAGAGCATAAAAAAGTAGGAAGCAAGGCTGGCTGAGCTCTGTACAGTCTTCACCCTCCTTCCTAACACCACTTCTGCTCCCATAGAAGATGCTCATTACTCCTCATTAACATACATTAGCAAATGTTAATAAGAGTCTTCTAAAGCAGTGGTCCTCAACCTTTTTTGGGCCACGGACAGTTTAATGTCAGAAAATATTTTCACGGACGGCCTTGAGGGTGGGACAGATAAATGTATCACGTGACCGAGAGAAGCGTCAAGAGTGAGTCTTGGATGTAACAGAGAGAATCTGGTCATTTTTTAAAAATAAAACATTGTTCAGACTTAAATATAAATAAAACGGAAATAATGTAAGTTATTTATTTTTTCTCTGTGGACCGGTACCAAATGGCCCATTGACCACTACCAGTCCGTGGCCCGGGGGTTGGGGACCACTGCTCTAAAGAACAAAAGGTAGAGGCATGGGAGAGTCAGAAAGAAGGCTGCAGCAGAAAACAGAGAGAGAGAGAGAGAGAGAGAGAGAGAGAGTGGTTTAGGACTTGAATTCGTAGTATCTTGAAATTTGGGAGACTTGTCTTCATGACAAACAGCAATAACATCAAGAAGAATAAAATAAAATAATTTAGTTCACATTTTTTCCTGAAAAAAAGAAAAAAGGACAAAGCAAACAGCCATTAACTACAAAAAAAATAATCATTCTTTTTCCCTGCTCTTTAGCTGTTTGGGGAAAATTACACTCTGTAGGATTTGCTACTAAACTAGGAATATTAGTTAACATCATTATCAGTTAATGGAAAAGAATTCTGAATTCTAGGTGTCTCATGAGTTTATAATCATTGTAACCATCCATCTACCCTTTTTAGTTTTTTCTTTCACGGGTTCAATTTATCATATTCAATAAGACTAAACCTGTAATTTGAATAAGGTCTGTAACTTTATTAAAATAGTTCACACAGAATGTGATGTATGTGTTCATTTCTATCCTATGGGCAACTTGTTAACATTTGAGTACTCTAGGTCAGGAATGGCCAACATGCAGCCCGCATAACGAGTTTATGCAACCCGTGATTAAATTTTTAATATTCTGCGCTACTTTAAAATCTCAGCTACTCAGAAGCGAAAGCATATTTGATTATTGGAAATCATGATATTTAAGAAGATAGTGATATGCGGAAAAGAATTCCACGTGTGACTAATCTAGGGTTAACTTCCAATAATTGGTTGAATGGATTTGCGATACTTATTTTTTAAAAATTCCATTATAAAGATTTACAACTTTTGTACTCATCTGTACTTGATATGAACTGTTTTATGTTTAGCGGCAATGTGAAACCCACATTCTTTTAGGTGGAGTTTGCCAGTGCGCACCCAAGGTCAAACAATTCGTTATTTTTGTGGGCAAGTGTGTTGAATCAAGTGGCATTGTAGCATAGACAATAGCTGCAGTTGATAACTGAAAATGTGTCCAAGCTGTTTGTAAAATGAAATAATTGTTTTATTTGCGATATAACCCCTTCAAGGTCATTCTCTTAATTAAATATTGTTTCTATTGATTGCAATACAGTTTGGATATTTATATAATATGTAATTATATTTTTGTTAAAATATATTTTTATTAAAATAATATTGTATATTAAAATTTTTTCACTCATTTACATTTATTCATAAACAAATTACATAATAAAATTTTGTTTACTTAAACGAATTGTTTTTGTATTTAACATTTTTTAATTTTAATATTTCGTCCGGCCCATGAAAAAGTTTTCTTTCTAATCTGGCCCAGGGGCAAAAACTGTTGGCCACGCTTGCTCTAGGTAGTAATCCACAATGTTAGAATGGAGATTTAACCTCTGAAAGATCAGTCAAAAGCACTTCAGCCATCTCTACCTGAAATTAACATCAGATGGTTTGTAAATTGGACCAATGCTTATTAGAAGTAAATTTTGTAAAATTAAATGTGATTAAAGTATGGTGATTGGATAGATGCAATATGTCTTCACCCTGTCTTGGTTTTACAGGGTCAGGGAATAGAATAGGATCAATAAATCATCTCCTTTTGGAATGGAAGGCACAACAGTCCCCAATAGTTTTTGTTTTGGTCCTAAAAGGAAGATTTTGTCATTGACAAAACCCCTATGAAGTGAGCATTATTATTCCCATTTTCCAGATAAAAAGCCAGAGAACTAGAGAGGAAAAGTGGGTAAACAGCCTCAGCTAGCACAGCTAGTAACTTACAAAGCTGAGGTTTGCCTTGAAGTTGTTCCAAATTTGTCACCAAGCTCTATTGACTTTACATCCTTGAATCTGTTTCTCTCAGTCCCACCGTCAACATCACAGTAAAGCTACCATGGCTTTTTTCCAGAAATACTGAATTAGCTCCTCTTGCCCTATCCAATCCATTTCCCATGCTATAGTCCATTGTATACAATTATGGATGTAATTTTACATTTACTTATTAAATTATGATTGTTTTATTATTTGTTTGGCAATATATAAACTACACATTTTCAAGGCTGCAAATTATTTCCTCTTCATAATAACTAATAAGATAAGTCTTACCCTCTCCATTATTTTAGATGACTTAATAAAAAAATAAAATTTAAAAACCAGTATTCAAGGAAATAGGAGTTTGTTAAGAATCACCAAAATTGCCATCTATTATAAAGATCAAAAGAATTATTTTTTCTAAACTATGATACATTACATTTTGTACAAATAACAAATGTTTCAGTTTCAGTAAAGCTAGAAGAACATTAAAAGGAATAGAAGGAATAGAAAAATGTAAAAAGGATAGTGAGAGAGAGAAAAACCTAGGTAAATCTTCTGGAGTCTAGAAAGAAAGAAGGTCTTGAAGGTGAAGGAGAAAATAGATAATTACATTTACCATCTGATGTTGATCATAATGAGAACATAAACACAAGGTGGGAAAAGAACTCATTTGCCTTGATTAAAAGATCATTTTAAATTTAAGACAAAGTGGGAGTCAAGAATTGGCATAACTCTTCTTCTAAATAGCAGGAGCAAAATGAGAACCTTTTCAGTAAAATACATTGGGAACTTGAAAATAGAAAACATTATTTAAAATGTAGATTTCAGAGAAAAGAAAAAGTAAGAAACTAGCAGATGACATGATATTGTATATAGAGAAATCTAAAGATTTCACCAAAAAATTATTAAACCTGATCAATGAATTCATTAAAGTAGCAGGATACAAAATAAATATCCAGAAATCATTGTATTTTTATACAACAATAATGAACTATCAAAAAGGAGAAATGAAGAAAACAATCCTATTTAAAATTACATCAAAATAATAATAATAATAATAATAATAGCTAGTAATAATTTTAACCAAGGATGTAAAAGACCTGTACTTGGAAAACTATAAGACACTAAGAAAGAAATTAAACCAGATACAAATAAGTGGAAGCATATACTATATTTATGTGTAGGAAGAATTAACATCATTAAAATGACCATACACCCCAAAGCAATTTATATATTCAACATAATATTTATCATGCTACTGGTGGCATATTTCACAGAACTACAAATATTCCAAAAATTTACATAGAACCACAAAAGAACCCAAATAGCACAGCAATCTTAGGAAAAAAGAACAAAGTTGAAGAAATCATGCTACCTGATATTAAACTACACTACAGGGCCATAGTAACCAAAACAACATTGTACTGGCATAAAAACAAACATACAGATCAATGGAACAGAATAAAGGGCCCAGAAAGAAATCTATGCCTTTGTGGTCAATCTATATTTATATCATCTATATCTATATATCTATATATCTATATATCTATATATCTATATATCTATATATCTATATATCTATATATCTATATATCTATATATCTATATATAATTTGGATAGAAGGTGGGAAACAGTGAGATAGACTCACCCATGCGCCCTGACCACAATCCACCTGAAAACCCCATCTGGGGCTGATACTAGAGTACCAAGCTATTTTTAGTGCTCGAGGTTTACACACTCAGACAAGACATGTTACCCTCAGTGCTTGGGGCCATGTTCACACTAATCAAGCCACTGGCTGCAAGAGGGGAAGAGGGAGAGAAGGAAGAGAGGAGGAGGGAGAGAAGCAGATGGTCACTTCTCCTTTGTGCCCTGATTGAGAATAGAACCTGGGATATCCAAACACTGGGCAAACATTCTATCCACTGGTCAGGACAAATGGTCAATTAATATTTGACAAAGGAGGCAAGAACATACAATGTGGTAAAGATAGTTTATTTAATAAATGGTATTGAGAAAATTGAACAGATACATACAAAAAAAAAAGAAAGTAGACCACCTTCTTACATACCATAAACAAGAATAATCTCAAAATGGATTAAAGATTTAAATGTTACACTTGAAACCATAAAGGTCCTTGAAAAAATCATAAGCAATATTTTCTCAGACATTTTTTGTAGGAAACAAGAGAAAAAAATAAACAAATGGGACTACATCGATTTTAAAAAGTGTTTTTTCACAGCAAAGGAAACCATCAGCAAAATGAAAAAGTAACCCACTGAATGTAAAGGGTTAATATCCAATTTATGAAGAACTCAAACACCACCAAATCCAAAACAAAACAAAACAAAAAACAAATAACAGGACATACCGATGACCAATAGACATATGAAAAGATCATCACTAATCATCAAACGCAAATTAAAACCACAATGAGATATCACATTACACTTATCAGAATGGCTATCATCCTTAAATCAACAAACAAGTGTTGGTAAGGATGTGGAGAAAAGGGAACCCTTGTGCACTGTTGATGGGAATGCAGACTGATGCAGCCAGTATAGAAAGCAGTATGGAATCACCTCAAAAAATATTAAAAATGGAACTGTTTTCTGACCCAGCATTTCCACTTTTGGAAATATATCTGAAGAAATCTGAAACACTAATTCAAAAGAATATATGCACCCCTATGTTCATTGCAGCATTATTTACAATAGCCAAGATTTGTAAGCAGCCCAAGTGCCCATCAGTAGATGAGTGAATAAGAAAGCTGTGGTAAGATTTACACAATGGCATACTGCTCAGATGTAAAAAAAAAAAGGAAATCTTACTTTTTGTAACGGTATGAATGGATATGGATCTAGAAAGTATTATGCTAAGTGGCATAAGCCAGAGAAAGACACATACTGTATGATTTCACTTATATGTGAAATCTATTGAACAAAATTAACAAAATAGAAACAGACTCATAAATACAGAGAACAGGCTAACAGATGTCAGAGGGGATGAGGTTTGGAGAGCTGGGTAAAAAAGGTAAAGGGATTAAGCAAAAAGAAAACAAAACTCAATGAACACCAACAACAGTGACTATATGGTTATTACTGGAGGGAAAGGCTGGTGGGGGGGGTAGAAGAGAGAGGAGGGATAAATGATGATGAATGAGACTTGACTTTGGGTGTTGAATACATTGCAAGATACGAACTTGTATACCTGAAACCTATATAATTTTATTAACCAATGTCACTCCAATAAAAAATAAATAAATAATTTTAAAAACAAAGAAAAAAGTAAGAAACTAGGTAGGTATAGGATTTTTTTAGTTGGAAGAGAGTTGGGAATGTTGCAAACAAATATATCAATAATGTTTTTTTGTTCCAACACATAAATATTGGCTTAGTATAGACACTAAAGGGTAATATCAAAAGAAGGGAAATAATTTGTGTATGTGACTTTATAATTCATTCCTGGGATTATTTTGGTCATGGTTATTAAACATTTTACATAAAGATTAGAATCAGTGATTTCTAATTATCTTACATTTTGCAAAATATCAGAGTCAGAACTGGCCAAATCACATATCTCACAAGGTTTAACCAATTCCTGGATGAAATTGATACTTCTATGAAAAACAGAATAGAATATATAATCTATGACAATAAAACTGAGCCCATATGCATAGCATATATAACTTTTTCTTTGAAAAGAAAGCTAAAATTATTAAGACACTTCTTTGAGCAAGATACTTTCCAACTAATGTAATTTCATTTCATGCTATTAACAATGTATTAAGATAGTAATTACTAGCATTGTTTTACTGGTGAGAAATCTGAGGCTCAGAAATGACAGACTTGTTAGAAGTCTTTACAGTAAGAAAGTAGCAGAACCACAATTCAAACCTAGAGGCATGAGTATAAATTCCAAAACTCATGTTCTTACTATAATTTAGTGTTTTTCTGAAGTGCAGCATTGTCTTCAATGTGAAATGTGCAAGCTAACTGAGGATACACATCCAAGATTTATTGGATTGACTGATAGGATTGACTACTGAGATCAATATATTCCAGTTCAACTGTTGTTTCTATACATTGGTCTGTGATTTTGTTTTCCTAGAATGTCTTTGATTTTGGTGTCAGAATAATGTTGGCTCAGAAAAAGTTGAAGAATACTCTCGCCTTTTCAATTTTATAGCAAAGTTTATGCAGAATCAGAATTACTTTCTTCCTTGATATTTGCTAGAATTCTCCAGGGAAACAATCAGAGCTTGATATATTCTTTGTGGTACAGTTCTTAACTATAAACTCAATTTTCTTAATATATGCAAGACTCTTAAAGTTGTCTATTTCTTAGGCCCTGGCTGGTTGGCTCAGTGGTAGAGTGTTGGCCAAGCGTGCGGGAGTCCCAGGTTTGATTCCCGGCCAGGGCACATAGGAGAAGCGCCCATCTGCTTCTCCACCCCTCCCCCTCTCCTTCCTCTCTGTCTCTCTTTTCCCCTCCCACAGCCAAGGCTTCATTGGAGCAAAGTTTGCCCCGGCGCTGAGGATGGCTCTGTGGCCTCTGCCTCAGGCGCTAGAATGGCTCCAATTGCGGAAGATCGTTGCCCCAAGATGGGCAGAGCATCGCCCTCTGGTGGGCATGCCAGGTGGATCCTGGTTGGGCGCATGTGGGAGTCTATCTGACTGCCTCCCCGTTTCTAACTTCAGAAAAAATACAAAAAAAAAAAAGTCTATTTCTTTTTGACTGAGCTTTTAGTACCATAAGTTGTCATATAAGTAACTTACATAATTTATCTGAGTTGTCAAATTTATTGGCATGAGTTGTTCATGATATTACCTCATTATCCTGTATCTGTAGAATTTGTTGTGATGCCCTCTTTTGTTATTAGAGGAATAACTATTTAAATTTATATTACTTTTCTTCTACTACTATTGGATTTTATTTCTTCTTCTTCTTCTTCTTCTTCTTCTTCTTCTTCTTCTTCTTCTTCTTCTTCTTCTTCTTCTTTTAGTTTCTTAAGGTAGAACCTGGGATCTCTGACTTAAGAACTTTCTTTGTTCTAAAATAGTTATATAATACCATAAATTTTTTTCTACATTCTACTTTAGCTAAATCTCAAAATTTTTAAAGTTCTATGTTTATCTTAATTCAGTTCAAAACATTTTCTAATTTCTTACTTGGTCCTTGAGTCATTTAGAAGTCTGATATTTATTCAAACCAAGGATTTTCCAGATATCTTTTGCCTTTGATTTCTACTTTAATTCCATTGTAGTTAGAGAATATACTTTGTATAATTTGAATTTTTTTAATTTATTGACATTTGTTTTATGTACTAGAATATGGTGTCTCCTGTAAATATTCTTGAAGACTATGTACTCTTAGTTGAAGTTATATACATGTTAATTAGTTGAAGATGGTTGCTAGTATTGTGGAAGTTTTCTGTATGCTTTGCTGATTTTTCTTTTGCTTGTTCTATTAATTATTGCAAAAAATTGTTTAACCAATTATTATGATAGTGAATTTGTCTATATGTCTTTGCAGTGCTATTGATATTTCCTTTATGTATTTTGAAGTTCTGTTATTAGGTGTATAAACATTTAAATTTGCTATTTCTTTTTAATAAATTTACTCCTATCATTATGAAATGACATTTTTTATTCCTGGTAATATTATTTGCTCTGAAATCAAACTTATGCATATTAATATGGCTAATTCAGCTTTTTCTTTTTTGATTAGTTTTATATAATGTCTTTTTCCATACTTTACTTTTAACCTCTTTGTATCCTTATACTGAAATTGATTTTTTCACAGGGAACATGTAGTTGGATCTTGATCTTTATATTCAATATGATAATTTGTAACTTTTAACTTGGGTGTTTAGACCATTTACATTTAACATCTATATACTTGGTGTTTAATCTATCCTCTTACTAGTTAATTTTTATTTGTCTCATCTCTCCTTTGTTCCTGTTTTTCTCCTTTTTAACCTTCTATTGAGTGAATTGACTTTTCTAATGACCTTATTTTATTGCCTTTTATGCTTTATTATCATAATGTTTTTTCACTATATTAAAAAGTTGGCTTAGGATAAAGTGGCATTTAACTAGTTATAGTCTACCTTCAAGTAAAATTAAACCATTTTATGTATAATGTAAAACTTTACAGTAGTATGTTTCCATTTCTTCTCTTCTAAACTTTGTGTTCCTATTGTTATACATGTTTTCAAGTTCACTAATCTTTTCTGTTGCAATGTCTAATCTGCTGTTAATTCCATGAAGCCCATACTCTATCTCTGACGCTGTAGTTTCTATTTGTAAAAGTTTAATCTTGTCTTTTTAATTTCACCTATGTCCCTACTTAATTTTTTAATTAGCCTCTTGAATATGTGTAATGCAGTTATAACAATTGTTTGTCTACTGTTTGTATTATCTGTGTCATTTATGGGACAATTATGTTTAATTATTTTTTTCTCCTAATTATTTCATGCTTCTTGTGTTTATGCAAATATTCGATTGTGTGATAGATATTAATTTTACTTATTGGGCTATTTTAATATTACTACCAATATTTTTTAGCTTTGTCCTGGTATGCATTAAATTTACTTCAAACCATTTAGTCTAACTTTTAAGTCTTAGAACATTTAGTCTAGGGATAATTTTCCCCTAATGCTGAGGCAAACCCTTCTAAGTACTCCACCTGATCCCATGAATTATGAGGTTTTATACTTTTGCTGGTGTAAAGGGGAACTATTCTTGACCTGTGTGAGCTCGAGGAATAAATAGTTCTCTCTAATCCTTTCAGAAGTTCTTTCCCTGTCCACATGTGTGCCCAGATCATTGCTCAGTAGAAGAGTCAGTAAGAACACTCTGTCGAACTCGAGAACTCTCTCTGTGTTTAGCTTTCTCTTCTCTGCAAGTCTTTCTTATGAGATTTAGTTACTATACTTTCCCCAGACCTTCAGCTCTCTCTATCTCCTCAACTCAGACAGCTCATTAGTCTTTGTCTACATTCCTCCTCCTCGATTGTGACTGAAGACTCTCTCCAGATAGTCAACTAGAACAATTGTGGGGTCACCTCATCTGTTTTCCATGTCTCAGAGGTTACTATCCTTTAATGTCCGAGGTTTGAAACCTTAAAAGCTGTTGCTTTATATATTTTGTCCAATTTTTAATTTTTTTTAGATAAGAGAACAAATTCAGTACCTATACTTCATCTTCATAAAATTAGAAATCTATTCATGCTAAATGTTCTAAGTTGAGTTTTTTATTTTTTAGTAGCATGGGGAAAAAAATATTAATCAAGAGCCATGGCTGACCCCCATCCATTTATTTTTGTTTCACACCTCATTACCTCCAGGAATTACCAATTTTGAAGCAATTAGTACTTCAAATTAACTATGAAGCCAATAAATAGAAATTAATAAGTATAAATATATTTTTAATTTTATTTTATTTATTCATTTTAGAAAGGAGAGACAGAGAGACAGAGAGAGAGAAGGGGGGAGGAGCGGGAAGCATCAGCTCCCATATGTGCCTTGACCAGGCAAGCCCAGGGTTTCGAACTGGTGACCTCAGCATTTCCAGGTCATCGCTTTATCCACTGCGCCACCACAGGTCAGGTAATAAGTATAAATATTTTAATGACATGCAGAAATGTTTATGGTATACATTATACAAAATGTTTATAAAAATTCTACATGTTATACAATATAAAATATTCAAAATAAATGCTTTAAGCAAATAAGATAGCCTGAGATGAAAGGTACGAAAATGTTTAGTCATATCTAGATGATACATTTGTGAGAAATTATTTTCTTCTTCTTCAGACTCTTTATGCATTTTTCAAATAATTATAGTAACATTATGTTACATTTAAAAAGACAAACTTCTGAGAAAAAAAAAGAAAAGACTTAGGGAGACAAAAAGTGAGGAGAAATTGAGGAAAAGCTACAGAAAGTTAAAGGTAACTGCTTAGCTATGTCTTCTAGGATCTTATGCAAACTCTTCTTTACTTATCCTTGCAGTTATAAAATATACCTCAATTTCTCTGTAAAGAAGGCCTGAATTGTAAAACATCATGAGAAAGAACAGGAGCAGAACACCCAGTATTTAGCAAAAAATTATTTTATTCCCACAGTGTTAGGAAGAAAGAAGCCAGCTCAAAAAATAAAAAATGTTAACAGTGTTTTTTTAGTAGGGCTAAAATGTTCCAGTTTGTAACAGAACCCAGGAAAATGCTTCTGGAACATTCTGGAACCTTAAAGAACTGATGGGAGAGGATGTTAGTCAATTAACTACTTTCTCTTAGTTGCCAAATCAAGAAACCTCAGTTGACTATTTTATGATTAAATGAAGCTGCTGTCATGATCCTGACATTACAGAAAACAATAGTAAAAGGTGGCAAGAAAATTTATCAACTAATTCATTCAATCAACAAGAATATATTTATGTCTATGGAGACAAAAAACTAAAAAGGACTGTATAGCTTAGCTGAAGTATTGTCTTGTTCTTGGAATTAAACATATCTGAGTTCAAATCCTAGCTCTGCTACTTCAAAAAGTGTGACACCGGGTGTCTTTCTATTCTCTCTGAACATCAGCTCCCATTTTAACAAGTCATGAAAACAAACAATCTGATAATAATGCTGTAATAATTAAATTAGTAAAATATGTCTGCTATACAGAAGGCACTAAAATCTATATTAATCTAATGAAACCTGGGAAGCCACAGAGCAAAAAAAGTTATTTCCTTTTCATTCCAGGATGCCCCAATGTCACTAGAAGACAATCTATGCACATATAAAACATTTGTTGTACAAAGTAATATATTTGATTTACCCTGATATATAATGTCCAGAATAGGAGCTGAGAGAAAAGAGATACCTCAGAGCTGAAATTTTCTTCATGAAAGAGGCAAACTTAAAGAGGTGTCAGGATCTTGGAAGTCGTCATCTTAATAACGGGAATCAAGCTGAAGAAACTAAAGATCAACAAATCCTCTTAGAACTGCTAGAGAATTGCGATCATGGGACAAACTAATTCCCCAAAACAGAAGAAATGGACAGAAAGATGTATGGCCAATAGCCGCCGCCATTGTGGCCATTCACATGCAGATGCACAATGAATTCAGGCAAATGGCAAAAAAAAAATACCAGTGGAGCCAAAAAATGTTGCGCCATTCCTTTATTCTAGCCTTGCACCGACTGGCGAGTAAACACACACAGGGCTCCAAAACCCTGGCACATTCTCTGGTTCTTCTTGAATCAAAGGCTCCCACCAGTCTCAGTCACCTCTGGTTCCCCATCTGCACACCTTCTCCCTTCTCCTCTCTACACAAACTGGCTTCTCCTTCAGCACCCTGCCATCTTGGCTTCCTTCTTCCTTCTCCTTCTTCTCTTTTTTAAAAAAAACTTTTTGGCACAAAACCCCTCCACCAGCAAACATTAGTGTAACAATGGCCCTTTCCAAGCAGGAAGGCAATCCTCAATTTGCAATCAACTGCCCTGCTCTGAGAGCAAGCACACAGGTGGCTGCCCAGAAGCATTTTTAACAATAACAGTGAGCAAGCTAAACACAAATTTTACAAACTCATTTGCCCAACAGGAAGGTAAGGAGGATCACAATTTACTGGAGCAGAAACCTCTGCTCAAACTGTTACTGAGGAGGAAAACCTAAACTGTAATTTACAATTTGCTGGAGGTTCCTGTGGACAATTCTGAGAATTAATCTGAATCTCTAAAAAGAGAGTAGAGTTGGTAGAGAGGAAGAACAACTCCATTGGGAAAAATAGGAGTGGAGGTGGAATTCATAACAATAGGTGCTGTTACATAACCATGGTATTCATAAAAAATTTTAAAATTGCAAGGCTTAAAAATGTCCAGGGTCCACAGAGAAAAAATAGTGATATCTGTGCTACTAAGTGAATAAATCCATTTATACATGATGCACTGTGTATAGGTGCTTATCTTCAGTACGACCCCAAATCCAACCACACATGGTAGTGAAGGAATTTTAAGAAGTATAAACCCACAAAACAAAAGGAAAAAAGGAACATCAGTGGATGAGAGCTATCTAAAAGATTGTAAAACTGGAAAAACAGAAAAGAGGTTTCTTATCTAGATGAAAGAATGTAGAGAATGTAGTGCATGTCCATTTTTTATAATAAATGTATGGCAACCAAGGGGACAGAGCTGACTTACACTGAAAGTTTCTTTTGTCACTCTCCCCTCCTGAGAATGCAAAAGCAGCCAGATGGAAAACAAAAACTAGCAGTTACCATTAGTTTTCCTAACCTGCTTTAATTTTCTTCATAGTATTGTCATCATCTTAACATAATGTTATCTAGTTATTTGCTAATTGATCCACTGTTTATTTTTCCTACAAACAAGTAACCTCCAGGAAGGCAGGGGCTTTGTTGATCTTCTTCAACTCTTTATCCTAGTGCCTGACAAATAGCAAGAACTGCGTTAGTATCTGTGGCATGAATGAGTGAGTGAACAAACCAATGCACCAATGAATAGGGATATTACCAATACCTTCCAGTCTCAAACTTAATACATTTATCCTGAGCCTTGGGGCCTTCGGATTACCAAAAAAAAAAAAAAAAAATTTCCAAGAAGAAGGAAGATTATATACAAAGTCACAAGGAAGGAGGCACAGGTCATGGAGGGAATACTGGCCAGAGAGATTAGGACTGCTTCTTCACGGCTCTTTCCTAATTTCCTTAGAGAAGATTCTGTTTTCCTTAACTACATCACTCATACCTTTCAATAACAAAGCACTTTTAAATGGAGCTATTATAAGTCTGTCCTCTTGAAATGTCTGTTCTTTTAACCTGTCATCTCACTACAACAGGGGTCAGGAACCTCTTACTCGTGAGCCAGATGTGGCTCTTTTGATGGCTGCATCTGGCTCGCAGACAAATCTTTAATAAAAAAAAATAATAACGTAAAAAATATAAAACATTCTCATGTATTACAATCCATTCATTTCCCACCACTCATGTTCATGGTTGCAGGTGGCTGGAGCCGATCACAGCTGTCGTCTGGGACAACACCAAATTTTTATTGGATAATGCGTAATGTACACAGGATGTTGTATGGCTCTCACGGAATTACATTTTATTATTTTTTTATTTTGTTTTTTTTAAAGAGAGGAGGGAGGGGAGAGAGAGAGAGAGAGAGAGAGAAAAGACTGGAGAAGCAGGAAACATCAACTCCTATATGTGCTTTGACCAGGCAAGTCCAAGGTTTTGAACCAGCAACCTCAGTGTTCTAGGTCCTCAGTGTTCTGATGCTTTTTCCATTGTGCCACCACAGGTCAGGATCAAATATTTCTCCTTTATATCCCCATAGTACCCTAAACCTGGTTCTGTCATTGAACTCTTTTTTTTAAAATTTATTTTAGAGAGGAGAGGGAGAGACAGGGAGAAAGAGAGAGAGGAGAGACAGAGAGAGAGAAGGGGGGAGGAGCTGGAAGCATCAACTCCCATATGTGCCTTGACAAGGCAAGCCCAGGGTTTCGAACCGGCGACCTCAGCATTTCCAGGTCGACGCTTTATCCACTGCGCCACCACAGGTCAGGCCACATTTTAAAATATATGGCGTTTATGGCTCTCTCAGCCAAAAAGGTTCTCAACCCCTGAACTACAACATTAACATGGTCTGGCAGATCTGACCAG
Source organism: Saccopteryx bilineata (assembly GCF_036850765.1). NCBI lineage: Eukaryota > Metazoa > Chordata > Mammalia > Chiroptera > Emballonuridae > Saccopteryx > Saccopteryx bilineata. The sequence goes on from NC_089491.1 coordinate 55,464,026, forward strand.
CACAGAGCCCAAGCCTGCTCCACTCAGAGGAGATGGGCTGCAAGAGATTGAAAAGGAACCATGGCAGGAAATGAACATCATTATGCAAGTCATTACTCTTCATAGAGAAAGCAAATGTCACTCTCTTCTGAATGGAATAATTTTCCCTCCTACCAATCAGTGCTGATAGCTCACACTCATTGAGTGCCCTCACCTATATCTAGACATGGACCAGGAGAAATTTATTAGGGAACAAAAAGCTAAACAGATTTTTTAAAGGAAGCACACTATCAAAGATTTGTTAGATTAATCTCCAAGTCTATAAACTAAGGTGCACCATAATGCCACAGGAAACATTCAAGACTCTTGACCCCATGACCTGAGTTACCAGTTGCCAGACTTGTGGATTTCAAAGAAGAGCTTGCAGTGGTTTATTTCAGTTTGCAGATGCTTCCACCCACTGCATCCCAGGTTATTTGAATGCAGTGTTAAAGCACCCTGCATGTGATATTCTATGCTTAATATATCTCTGCACCACTTTCTATAGCAACCTATGTAAATAAGTCACCAAATCTAAAAATATACTTATTTCTTAAGTTCTGCCTTTGATCCCATATGACCTACCAAAGTAAACAGTATCAGAGGCCAACCTCCTTTTCTAAACATTTTGCAAGCAGCAATTAAGAACAAGGAGTGGAGTCCTAGACTAGAATTGCCTCTTTGTATTGAATATATCCACCAAAAAGCAGATCTAGGTAGGTGAACCTAGGTTCGCTCAATTCATTGTTCATGTACCTGTTCAGCCTATCATTCTTTCAATATATTTACTGTCTTAACCCTTCTTGTCGAGATACATGGTATTAAATATTAACCACCCGCCATCCTTCCCAGATCTTTCAGTATAAAGTGATACAATGATACATTCTTAAATTTCTACAAAAGTCCCGATTATAACTATTTTACTAGCAATTATACACTATTGCAAAATTTTCTATATTTCCTTATTTAAAAAGCAACAAATTGTTAAATATATAACTTATTATGTGATCACACTTCCTTCTCATATATTTAAAGTAAAACCTTTGAGTGCTATTAAACATTAAAACATAAAAGTTGAGCTCTGACACATGCAAAGTCTTCCTAGAGAGACAGAATGTCTCCCAGGGCTGAATAAGTAGCCAAAATAGTAGTATTAACACACTTGAAAAACAGAGACCTCAAAACAGAGAAAGTGTTCAGAAAAAAGAGGCACAAAAAATAGGAAGCCAAAGAAGGAGTGAGGTTAATGCTTGTTAAACATCATTCTAGTTAAAGAGAACCAGATTCTGGAGAAGACAAGTCATTCCCACATTTTCTTCCTGTTGGCAAATATAGCCTGTTCCATCAGACCTGGCTGAAATATCCTTCAAGTCTACCACCCGTTTTTGGCTCTAATAAGGGTTGTGCTGACATCTGTGTTATAATCTGGTTCCCCATGTAGATTTTCCCTAGGGTAATATTATGTGCTAGCCAGCAGACACAAACCATCAGTGAACATAGCAACTAGAAAATTGACTACAACAAGCTCACCTCATCTTTGGGCTTTTCCATTTTTGTGAATGTGAAAACAAAATTTTACAAAATAAAATTTAATTTTATAAATTTTTTTAATTATATAAAGAAATACAAATTGGGAAAAAATGATTTCACCAAGTGTCTCAATATTTGGTCTGGAAAAAATGGTCACTATCCATAGTAAGGACATAAATAACATCTCTACTCCAAGGCACTTGGAGAAGAGTGACACGTAAATGATGCAAACTTAGTGCTCAGAAGGTATATGGGGAAGAAATTAAGTCTTACTGTGGAAATCCAGGAAAGCACCATAGAAGAGGTGGTAATCAATGGAGACTTGAAGATGGGCAGACTAATGACAAGCAAAGATTGAAAGAGACTAAGGTGATTGCTTTAATCAGATAAAATATAGAGGTTGAAACATGTGCTGGGAATTTAGGGAATGAAGTAGATCAAACAGATTAGATATGAGTTCAAAGTAAAACTAAGTTCAAATGACAGAGGACCATTACATACCAGTTAGGGTAGTCTAAATGTCACATAGCAGCAATGAAAACCATCTAAGCTTTCTGACGAAAGAAGAGACAAGATGGAATGAATGATACTCTAGGAATTAGGTAGGATCTGAATAAAAAAGTATTGAGCCATGGCTGAAAACAGAAAAGCATACTTTAACTACCCATAATTTACATTCCAATGTAAAAATAACATGAATATTTTCCAACCAGATACCAGGATGAGAGCAAGCTAAAATGAAAAGTGGAAGAAAGAGAGCTTTAGACTACTGGATCCTACATCATAATGGTAATGTATAATATGGGGAAACCATGGGAGAGCACAAATCAAGCTACTTCATAATTTTGACTGCAACTTGAAAGTATTTCCTGCAGGGTCCAGGAGATGTTTTTCAGGAAGAAACGTGCCATGAATACATTGAAAACTAGAACATTATTGATGTCACCCCATTAAAATAAAAATTTATTTATAAAAAAAAAAAAACTAGAACATAATTATTTTCTAAATATTCCGTGGAAGGCTAATACAGTATTGCCAATATGTATGTATAGGCAAAATTTTTGTTTGGAGTCTGAGAAACTCTGGAACTCTGTAAAACTACTGTGTATTTGAGGAGTTGGAGCAGAAGTACAGAGGCAGAAAACCTTCTTGGGTCTGTATCAAAAAACATATTTTCAAAGTTCAATAGAGTTAGGGGAGGATATGCTATGTATTGGTCATTACTTCTCAAAAACCAGATGTTGAAGAGTTGGAGAATTCACCAGAATTTAATTCAGTAGGTTCAATGAAAAGAAAGTATATTTGAAATGCAGATTCCATTTCACAAAGTCACCATATGTACAGGTTTGGACTAGTTGCGTACAATATTGGCCATGGGGTGGGGGAGGGAAAACCCAGCTGCTATTGTTGGGGAGGCTGTTCAATTATTTATTACACAGGAAGTGTCATGGTGTTGCATAAATGAAAAACCCATTCTCAGTTTTCGACTTTAAGCAAAAGTTAGCATTAACATCAAAGGGGTAGAAAGGCCTCTGCAATCTACACAGAAAAGTTGTAGACAATCCTCCTTTCAAGGAGAAAGAGCAGACATGAGAATTTAGGCAGAAGATGAGCCCTTAGGGCCCTGCCTTTTGGCTCAGCAGTCAGCCAGGCATGTGGAAGTCTCAGGTTAGATTCCCGGCCAGGGCACACAGGAGAAGTGCCTATCTGCTTCTCTACTCTTCCCCCTCTCCTTCCTCTCTGTCTCTCTCTTCCCTCCTGCAGTGAAGGCTCCACTGGAGCAAAGTTGGCCCGGGTGCTGAGGATGTCTCCATGGCCTCTGCTTCAGGTGCTAGAATGGCTCTGGTTGCAACAAAGCAATGGCCCAGATGGGCAGACCATTGCCCCCTAGTAGGCTTGCCGAGTGGATCTCGCTCTGGTGCATGCAGGAGTCTGTCTCTCTGCCTTCCCACTTTTCAGTTCAGAAAAATACAAAAACAAACAAAAAAAATGAGCCCTTAGGAGTAGAAAAAGACTTGTAGCATTATGAAGTCATTCTCAGAGTTAGAAAGCAAAGATTGTAAACTCTATGTCATAAGTAATTAAGGCCCTGCAATCACAAATAGAGATCTCAGCTAAGATTATACCAGAAGCAGAAAGGAGCACACAGATGGCAGATGAGCCATAGAACCCCATAAGAAATTACTTAGCTAACTTGCTTTAAGGTTCTAAGTAGTTTTCTTAAGAAAAAGAAGTGAATATTTATACCAAAATATATTATGTGCCCTATTCACTGTAATTATAGTTCACTTCAATAAGTGATCCTTTGTTGAAAGGGTAAACAAATGCTACCTTTAATCAGGTTCTGTCAGGTTTCACTTTGCCAGCCCTGGTTAATATTTTAGGCAGATTCTATGGCTTTCTGGTAAGTTACAGTTGTAAGAACCACATCACTTTGATAATTTATTTTCTGGTATTGAAGTATTAAAATATCCAGTCCAGACTAAATTAAAATTTTAATCTTATATTGTATTCAAAGCATCTCCCTCTTTTCACTCATGCCAAGAACTATGCATGGAGACTAAAGGGGGAGAAAGTATGGAGACAATATCTTTGGCCACTTATCTCCTAACTTATGACTCCTTCACTCACTATGTGGTTTTCAGTTCTTTGTGGCATGGATAGTAAAATGAGTACTGGGAGGGCAAAAAGTTAAGCACTTCTGCCCACACTGGGTGACCACTGTGCCTTGTTGTGATCTATGTATGGCTATTGCAGGGGAAAATTTGTGAATTCTTCAGAAGCCTCTCTTTGCCCTGAGGAAACCCTCACACTATGGTTTTTTACTTGGTTAATGTATTTGACTGAGGACCTTTTAAAAATTTTTTTTTACAAATTGATTGATTTTAGAGAAAGAGGAAAGGACAGAGAGAAGGAGAGAAAGTCATCAATTTGTTGTTCCATTTACTTATACATTCATTGGTTGATTCTTGTATGTTCCCTGACCTGGGATCAAACCCACAATGGTAGCATATTGAGATGACATTCTAACCAACTGAGCTATCTGTCCAGGGTGCCAATGAGGGTCTTTTGTGAAACTCCTATAGATACTACCCCAGTAGTTCACAGCACAGGCAGTCTGTAGCTATACAATCCTCACCCCAGCAGACAACCTTCTTGGGTAAAGAATTATCAAAATCACTCCATCCCTGTTCTTTCAACTGCATCTACTTGTCCCAGAAAAAAATGTATGGATATGTGCCTTGATAAATTATGCAAATGTAAGCTGTTTTCAATAATTCAATAATATTTCAATAACTTCAAATCAACACATATTCTTATGTGTAGGTAATGCATATTATATACTCTTAGCAAAAAAATTGCCTATGACAGACAGTAAAAATTGGCTGGAAAGGAAAAAATGGAGACGAGAATTAGTATTTATGAAAGATTTTATTCATATAAGTAAATTAGACTAAAATAAATGAAATGGTAAGTTATAGTGAACAACCAACATTTTATTATTTCCATTACTCTGTTTTTATGGGAACTTTTCTACCAACTTTCCAACATTTTCTGTGAACTCTATCCAGACACAAACACACACATTTATTCACCCACATTGCTGAGAAAATGAAAGCTTTAGGCACTCTTAGCTTCTCCCTTACCTGTCATGTCTACTATAAAAGAGAGAAAATCATATATAGCCAGAAAGAAAAGTGAAGCAGATTTGTAGAAGTAAGAAGCAAAGAGAATTTCCTGGGTTTGCTATAATGCTTTTTAGTCTCTAGTTCTAGCTGAGTCTGAGACTCAACTTCATTCCTGCCTTTGGATTCCATGAGTATCTGCCACCTCCAGTGTCTTTTAGCTTTAGCTAGCTAAGCTGGAATATGTCATCTTTAACCAAATGACCTTAACTAGCATATCCGCTCAAGATCTAAAGCCTGCAAGAAGTAAAGAAGAATTCAAACCTGGGTCTGCATAATTCCAACATTTGTGCCACTACCTACACTGCCAAGAGATAATAATGTAGTATGGGGATAAAAGAAGAACAGGTTTGGGATGCATAAACAGAAGTGTAGCAGTCAGAAATTGGATGTAGCTATCCAAACATACTCATAACTGTTCAGATTCATATCTGCTGAATTTCACTAGAGAACCATAGAAAAGGTTAAAGAGTTGAGGGAAAAAGAAGTGCAGCGTATATATTGCCTCTACAATTCAATCCTTACTTCACATCCTGCATTCAACAATCTTTCTCATTATAGTCTTATACTACATTTTAACATTTTTTATGTATTTGACTCATTTCCCCAAATAGGTTATGAGCTTCTTCAAGTCAAGTAGTGTCTGTTATATTTTATGTGTATTCAATAATCAATAAATATTGTGTTAAATGCACAATAATTAAAGGCACATAGCTTTCTCAAACCTAAGGGATTAAGAGGATAATTTAATAATCATACTGGTAAATAGCTTGTTCAAACTCAAGAGGATAAGAGAATAATTTAATAATCATACTGGTAAATATGAATCTCTACATTGATGGGAACTGTCTTTTCCCCATATCATAGCCAGAAGAGGAGGAAGAATTTTTATAATGTAAGATATATTTGCTTTAAACATAAGTTTCTAAATTGAAGTAATTGTTATAGAATGTGTCACAGGAGGAAAAAATAAACTTTTTTTTCATTGGGATATTTTTTATTGTCTAAGACAATTTAGTTTCAATCCTTTTAATGCTGTCTTACTTAATAAAGAATTATGGACTTCATAACCCTCTTTCAGTGCTGCCAAGACCTATGAAGACATCAGACAAGAGTAGTATTTCATCTTTCTTTTCCCATTATAATATTGCCTATGGATATAAGCAATATTTATGAATATTGGCATATGGAATTCAGATACTAAAAATCTATATCATTGGCTAAATGCCAGGTCTGTGAGAACTACTTCAAGGTAAGAATAAAATGCTTAAGATTTTCTCATTCACTTTCTTTCATTACCTAATAGTTATGATAACTAAGAGGGATCCTTGAAAAATTAAACACAAGCATACAATAAACACAATATTAGAATTTAACTTCTAGCCACAGTGAAGTAACTAAGAATGCACTAAATTTCTTACCATAAGCAACTAGAAAGTCAGATAAAATATAAGAAATGTCTCTATTTAGACACTGCTCAACATATAGCCCAAGACGGTGATCTCTGACAGAAAGAAAGAAAATGCAATGGGCCTTGACATTGCTTGCTCATATTGCCGGTGAGTTTCTAAGCTGCATCATCAGGAAAAGGAAACCAAATAGAGACTTGTGGTCTCACTGAATTGAGAAGACATTGTTCTGATTTTAGGCAGTCCAATGCAGTCATAATTTATAGAATGAAATAACCAGAAAGAAAAGAGCTACAGACAGAAAGCTCTGGAGTTCTGCAGACAAACCCTCTCAATGTTGACTCAGGATTGATGCGTGCATACATGTGTAGTGACTACCACAATCAAGGAAAGAACCATAAGAGAGGAGTGGGCAAAATAGTTTCTGGAGCTCAAAAGAGTAAGGAGTTTTTCACCAGTCAGAGAAGAGAGACCTGTTAATTCATGGAGCATTGATTAGAGTCCTCAGAAGGTTATTTCTGAGACCAAATTAGCCCTGTGCTGATTTCACCCCAACAGTTTAACAGCAATTCTCAAAAGCATCCAGCTAATTCAAGTAACGTAAGTACATTCCAGAAAAAATAATACAATGTATTTATAAGAAAACAAATCCAGAACTCAAAAATGTAAAAATTCAACATTACCAATTATGAATTAAAAAATTACCAGGTAAGCAAAAATGTAGGAAAAATAAAGCCTCACAAACAGGAAAGCAATCAAATGAATCAACAGAAATGAATCCAGAAATAACAGATGATAAAATTAGCAGATAATAGTAAACAGCGATGATAAATATGCTCCATATGTTTAAGAATTTAAGAACATCATAAGGAAAAAATATATCTTAAAAACCTAAATCAAATTCTAGAGATGCAAAATACAGTATCTGAAATGAGAAATATACTAGATGGAATAAATAGTGAATTAGACATTGATGAAAAAAAGAGCAGCAGATATGAAGACACAGATGTTGTCTAAAACAAAACATAGAATAAAAACAAGATATAAAAATGAAAAGACATCTGTGACCTATGGGTTGATATTAAACAGTCAAAAAATATATGTAACTGGAGTCTTAGAGAGAGTCAGAAAAATAATGAGGAAATAATAGCAAATTTGTTTTAAATTTATAGTAACTATAAACCTAAGATTCAGAAAGCTTAGAAAACTCCAAACAAAAAGAGAGAAAAATAAAACTGTCAAGTAACAACATAAACAAATTGCTAAAATGAACGGTAGTGCTGAGAGTCACTATCTTAAAAGCAGCCAGAGCAAAGTGATTCAAAGATTGATCAGACTTCTCATCGGAAACTGTGAAAAAGAGAAATCTTTAAAGCACTGAAAGGAAAAAATATATCAAATTAGAATTCTAGTTTCATTTAAAAAAATGTCTTTTAAAGAATGAAAATGTGAACAAAACGCCCCAAAACCTATGAGACACAGTGAAAGCAGTCCTAAGAGGGATATTTATAACATTACGAGCCTACCTGAGGAAACTAGAAACATTTCAAATAAACAACTTAACTTTACACTTAAAGGAACTAGAAAAAGAACAAAAAACAGGGCCCAAAATGAACAGAAGAAATAAAAGTGTCCCTGGCTGATTGACTCAGTGGTAGAGCATCAGCCCAGCATGTGGATGTTCTGGCTTCAGGTCTGGTCAGGGCACACAGGAGAAGCGACCATCTGATTCTCTACTGCTCCTTCTCCTCTTTTCTCTCTCTCTCTCTCTTCCTCTTTTTCTCTTGAAACCATGACTTGATTGGGTTGAAAGCATCAGCCCAGGTCCTGAGGATGGCTCTCTGGCATCTCCACTTCAGGTGTTATAAATAGCTAGGTTGTGAGCATGGCCCTAAATGGGCAGAGTGTAGACCCCAGATGGGGTTGGCAGTGGGTCCCTGTCAGGGCACATGCGGGAGTCAGTCTATATCTCCCCTCCTCTCACTTGGAAAAGAAAAAAAAAGGTATCATAACAGGACAAATGAAATAGATATTAAAGCAATACAAAGGATTTTAAGAAAATATTACAAACAACAATATGCCAACAAATTGAACAAATTGGACAAAATGGATAAATTCCTAGAAATATCCAATCTTCTAAAACTGAATATGAAAGAATCAGAGAATATAAGCAGACAGATTACAACTAGTGAAACTGAAGCAGTAATAAAAAAAAAGAAAGAAAGAAAGAAAGAAAGAAGGAAGGAAGGGAGGGAGGGAGGGAGGGAGGGAGGGAGGGAGGGAGGGAGGAAAGAAAGAAAGAAAGAAAGAAAGAAAGAAAGAAAGAAAGAAAGAAAGAAAGAAAGAAAGAAAGAAAGAGGAAAAGAAAACCCCAAGACAGCCCTGGTCAGATAGCTTGGTTGGTTAGAGCATCATCCTGATATACAAAGGTTGTGGGTTCAATCCCTGGTCAGAGCACATATAGGAACAGATCAATGTTTCTGTCTCTCTGTCTCACTCTCTTCATCTACCACTAAAAAAAAAAATTAAAAATAAAATAAAATAAAAATTTAAGGAAAGCTAACACCTATCCTTCTCAGACTATTTCATAAATATTCAAAAAGAGGGAAGACTCCCAAGCTCATTTTCTGAGGCTAGCATTATCCTAAATGTAAAACCAGATAAAGACACTGCAAAGAAAGGAAATTATAGGTCAATATCCCTAATAAACTTAGATGCTAAAATCCTTGACAAAATATTAGCAAACTAAATCCAGTAATACATTAATAAGATCATACACCATGATCCAATTGGATTTATTCCAGGAATGCAAGGTCAGTATAATATCTGCAAATCAATAAATAGAATACCACATAAAAAAACACAAAGGATAAAAACCACATAATTATGTAAAGAGATACATAAAAAGCATTTTATAAAATCCAGCACCTAATAATTATAAAATCTCTCAGCAAAGCAGAAATAGAACAAACACATCTCAACACAATAAAGGCCATATACAACAAATCCACAGACAGCCAGCATTATACTCAATGTGCAAAAGCTATAATCATTTCCCTTAAGATCAGGAACTAGCCTGACCTGTGGTGGCGCAGTGGATAAAGTGTCGACCTGGAAATGCTGAGGTTGCCGGTTCGAAACCCTGGGCTTGCTTGGTCAAGGCACATATGGGAGTTGATGCTTCCAGCTCCTCCCCCCTTCTCTCTCTCTGTCTCTCTCTCCTCTCTCTCTCTCCTCTCTAAAATGAATAAATAAAATTAAAAAAAAAAAAAGATCAGGAACTAGACAGGGATGTCCACTTTCACTACTCTTATTCAACATAGTACAGGAAGTCCTAGACACAGCCACCAGACAAGGAAAAAATAAAAGAAAAAGATAAAGAAAAAGAAATAAAAGGCATCCAAATAGAAAAGAAAAGGGAAATACTGTCGTTATTTGCAGATGGCATGATACTATATAAACAGAACCAAACGTATTTCACCAAAAAATTACTAGGCTTTATCAATGGATTCAGTAAAGTAGCAGATAGAAAATAAATATCCAGAATGCAGTTGCATCTCTATACACTAATAATGAACTATCAGAAAAGAAAACTAAAAAAACAATCCGACTTACAATTGCATCAAAAAAATACATAAAATACCTAGGAATAAATTTAACCAAGGATGTAAAAGATTAGTACTCAGGAAATTATAAGACACTGAAGAAAGAAATTGAGCAAGACACAAATAAGTGGAAACATATATCATGTTTGTGGATAGGAAGAATTAACATCATTAAAATGTCGATACTACACAAAGCAATCTATAATTCAATGCAATTCCTATCAATATACCAATGACATATTTCACAGAACTAGAAATATTCCAAAGATTTATATGAAGCCAAATAGCCACAGCAATTTTGAGGAAGAAGAACAAAGATGGAGGAATCACACTACCTGATATCAAATTATGCTACAAGGCCATAGTAATCAAAACAACACAGTACTGAACACAGTACTGGCATAAAAAACAGACATATACATCAATGGAAAAGAATAGAGAGCCCAGAAATAAATCCACACTTTTGTGGTCAATGAATAATTTGACGAAGTATGCAAAACATACAATGGGGTAAAGATAATTCTTTCAATAAATGGTGTTGGGGAAATTGGACTGACACATACAAAAAGGAAAGAAGAAAGAAAGAAAGAGAAAGAGAAAGAAAGAAAGAAGAGAAAAAAAAGAAAGAAAGAAAAATTAGACCACTTTCTTATACTATATATAAGAATAAACTCAAACTGAATTAAACTCAAAATGAATTAAAGACTTAAATGTAAAACTCAAAACCATAAAATCCCTGGGAGAAAACATAGGCAGTAAAATCTCAAACATTTCTCATAGCAATATTTTTTTCTTATATATCTTCTCAGGAAAGGGAAACAAAATAAAAAATAACAAAAGGGACTATATCAAACTAAAAATATTTTTGCACAACAAGGGAAACCATTAACAAAATGAAAAAAGCAAACCAGATGACGTCAGAGTAATGGCGGGGTAGGAAGCGATACCGATAAATCTCCCCCAAAACTCAACAAGATCTTCAACCAGAAACAGAAAAACCTATACTTGGAGCCTCCAGATGCTTCACAATACACCCAAAGATGCCATTAAGGAAGAGAAAATCAAATATCATGGATATAAAAGAAAGAGAGGTAACACAGCTAGATGAGGAAAAATCTATGGAGAAAAAATTTAATATATTGGAAACCTTGGAGCTAAATGACAGAGAATTCAAGACAGAAATCCTAAAAATCCTCCGAGATATACAAGAAAACACAGAAAGGCAATTTAGGGAGCTCAAAAAACAACTCAATGAACACAAAGAATATATGTCCAAGGAAATTGAAACTATAAAAACAAATCAAACAGAGATGAAAAACTCAATTCACGAGCTGAAAAACGAAATAACAAGCTTAGCTAATAGAACAGGTCAGATAGAAGAGAGGATTAGTGAAATAGAAGACAAGCAACTTGAGGCACAACAGAGAGAAGAAGAAAGAGACTCAAAAATTAAAAAAAATGAGATAGCCCTACAAGAATTATCTGACTCCATCAAAAAGAATAACATAAGAATAATAGGTATATCAGAGGGAGAAGATAGAGAAAATGGAATGGAGAACATACTCAAACAAATAATAGATGAGAATTTCCCAAACCTGTGGAAAGAACTAAAGCCTCAAGTTCAAGAAGCAAACAGAACTCCGAGTTTTCTTAACCCCAACAAACCTACTCCAAGGCATATCATAATGAAATTGACACAAACAAACAGCAAAGAAAAAATTCTCAAGGCAGCCAGGGAAAAGAAGAATACAACATATAAAGGAAGGCCCATTAGATTATCATCAGATTTCTCAGCAGAAACTCTACAAACTAGAAGAGAGTGGAACCCAATATTTAAAGTCCTGAAAGAGAGGAACTTTCAGCCACGAATACTATACCCATCAAAGCTATCCTTCAAATACGAAGGAGAAATAAAAACATTCACAGATACAGAAAAGATGAGGGAATTTATCATCAGAAAACCCCCACTCCAGGAATTACTAAAGGGGGTTCTCCAATCAGATACAAAGAACAAAAAAAAAACAGAGCCACAAGTAAAAGCTCCAAGAAGAACACAATAAAACCAAATTTAAACTGTGACAACAACAAAAAGAAAGAGGGGGAGAAGATGGAAATTAACAGTAGCAAAGGACGATGGAGTGCAAAAGTACTCACAAAATAGTTCACTACAATGAACAGGGTAGGGACCCTTTTCATTACTCAAAGGTAACCACCATTGAAAAAACCACCACAGAAGCATATGAAATAAAAAAGATAGCAACAGAGGAAAGATGTATGGAATACAACCAAATAAAAACAAAAGATAGAAAAACAAAAGAGAAGGATCAAACAAGACACAAAACTAACAGAAAGCAAGATATAATATGGCAATAGGGAACTCACAAGTATCAATAATTACACTAAATGTAAATGGATTAAACTCACCAATAAAAAGGCACAGAGTAGCAGAATGGATTAAAAAAGAAAATCCAACTGTATGCTGCCTACAGGAAACTCATCTAAGTAACAAGGATAAAAACAAATTCAAAGTGAAAGGCTGGAAAACAATACTCCAAGCAAATAACATCCAAAAAAAAGCAGGTGTAGCAATACTCATATCAGATAATGCTGACTACAAGACAGGAAAAGTACTCAGAGACAAAAATGGCCATTTCATAATGGCTAAGGGGACACTGAATCAAGAAGACATAACAATTCTTAATATATATGCACCAAACCAAGGAGCACCAAAATATATGACAGCTACTTATTGATCTTAAAACAAAAACTGACAAAAATACAATCATACTTGGAGACCTCAATACACCGCTGACGGCTCTAGATCGGTCATCCAAACAGAGAATCAACAAAGACATAGTGGCCTTAAACAAAACACTAGAGCACCTGGATATGATAGACATCTACAGGACATTTCATCCCAAAGTGACTGAGTATACATTTTTCTCCAGTGTACATGGATTATTCTTAAGAATTGACCATATGTTGGGCCACAAAAACAACATCAGCAAATTCAGAAAAATTGAAGTTGTACCAAGCATATTTTCTGATCATAAAGCCTTGAAACTAGAATTCAACTGCAAAAAAGAGGAAAAAAATCCCACAAAAATGTGGAAACTAAACAACATACTTTTAAAAAATGAATGGGTCAAAGAAGAAATAAGTGCAGAAATCAAAAGATATATACAGACTAATGAAAATGACAATACGACATATCAGAATCTATGGGATGCAGCAAAAGCAGTGATAAGAGGGAAGTTCATATCACTTCAGGCATATATGAACAAACAAGACAGAGCCCAAGTGAACCACTTAACTTCACACCTTAAGGAACTAGAAAAAGAAGAACAAAGACAACCCAAAACCAGCCGAAGAAAGGAGATAATAAAAATCAGAGCAGAAATAAATGAATTAGAGAACAGAAAAACTATAGAAAAAATTAATAGAACAAGGAGCTGGTTCTTTGAAAAGATCAACAAAATTGACAAACCCTTGGCAAGACTTACCAAGGGAAAAAGCAAAAAAACTCATATAAACAAAATCCAAAATGAAAGAGGAGAAATCACCATGGACACCGTAGATATACAAAGAATTATTGTAGAATACTATGAAAAACTTTATGCCACTAAATTCAACAACCTAGAAGAAATGGATAAATTCCTAGAACAATACAACCTTCCTAGACTGAGTCAAGAAGAAGCAGAAAGCCTAAACAGACCTATCAGTAGAGAAGAAATAGAAAAAAACATTAAAAACCTCCCCAAAAATAAAAGTCCAAGCCCTGACGGCTATACCAGTGAATTTTATCAAACATTCAAAGAAGACTTGGTTCCTATTCTACTCAAAGTCTTCCAAAAAATTGAAGAAGAAGCAATACTTCCAAACACATTTTATGAGGCCAACATAACCCTCATACCAAAACCAGGCAAGGACGGCACAAAAAAAGAAAACTACAGACCAATATCTCTAATGAATACAGATGCTAAAATACTAAACAAAATACTAGCAAATCGAATACAACAACATATTAAAAAAATAATACATCATGATCAAGTGGGATTCATCCCAGAATCTCAAGGATGGCTCAACATACGTAAAACGGTTAATGTAATACACCATATCAACAAAACAAAGAACAAAAACCACATGATCTTATCAATAGACGCAGAAAAGGCTTTCGATAAAATACAACACAATTTTATGTTTAAGACTCTCAACAAAATGGGTATAGAAGGAAAATATCTCAACATGATAAAGGCCATATATGATAAACCATCAGCTAACATCATATTAAATGGCACTAAACTGAAGGCTTTCCCCCTTAAATCAGGAACAAGACAGGGTTGTCCACTCTCTCCACTCTTATTTAATGTGGTACTAGAGGTTCTAGCCAGAGCAATCAGACAAGACAAAGAAATAAAAGGCATCCATATCGGAAATGAAGAAGTAAAGGTATCACTTTTTGCAGATGATATGATCCCATACATCGAAAACCCCAAAGAATCCACAAAAAGACTACTAGAAACAATAAGCCAATACAGTAAGGTCACAGGATACAAAATTAACATACAGAAGTCAATAGCCTTTCTATATGCCAACAATGAAACAACTGAGAAGGAACTCAAAAGAATAATCCCCTTCACGATTGCAACAACAACAAAAAAATACTTAGGAATAAACATAACAAAGAATGTAAAGGACTTAAGGCCACTATGTCTTTGTTGATTCTCTGTTTGGATGACCGATCTAGAGCCGTCAGCGGTGTATTGAGGTCTCCAAGTATGATTGTATTTTTGTCAGTTTTTGTTTTAAGATCAATAAGTAGCTGTCTTATATATTTTGGTGCTCCTTGGTTTGGTGCATATATATTAAGAATTGTTATGTCTTCTTGATTCAGTGTCCCCTTAGCCATTATGAAATGGCCATTTTTGTCTCTGAGTACTTTTCCTGTCTTGTAGTCAGCATTATCTGATATGAGTATTGCTACACCTGCTTTTTTTTGGATGTTATTTGCTTGGAGTATTGTTTTCCAGCCTTTCACTTTGAATTTGTTTTTATCCTTGTTACTTAGATGAGTTTCCTGTAGGCAGCATACAGTTGGATTTTCTTTTTTAATCCATTCTGCTACTCTGTGCCTTTTTATTGGTGAGTTTAATCCGTTTACATTTAGTGTAATTATTGATACTTGTGAGTTCCCTATTGCCATTTTATATCTTGCTTTCTGTTAGTTTTGTGTCTTGTTTGATCCTTCTCTTTCGTTTTTCTATCTTTTGTTTTTATTTGGTTGTATTCCATACATCTTTCCTCTGTTGCTATCTCTTTTATCTCATGTGCTTCTGTGGTGGTTTTTTCAATGGTGGTTACCTTTGAGTAATGAAAAGGGTCCCTACCCTGTTCATTGTAGCGAACTATTTTGTGAGTACTTTTGCACTCCATCGTCCTTTGCTACTGTTAATCTCCATCTTCTCCCCCTCTTTCTTTTTGTTGTTGTCACAGTTTAAATTTGGTTTTATTGTGTTCTTCTTGGAGCTTTTACTTGTGGCTCTGTTTTTTTTTGTTCTTTGTATCTGATTGGAGAACCCCCTTTAGTAATTCCTGGAGTGGGGGTTTTCTGATGATAAATTCCCTCATCTTTTCTGTATCTGTGAATGTTTTTATTTCTCCTTCGTATTTGAAGGATAGCTTTGATGGGTATAGTATTCGTGGCTGAAAGTTCCTCTCTTTCAGGACTTTAAATATTGGGGTCCACTCTCTTCTAGCTTGTAGAGTTTCTGCTGAGAAATCTGATGATAATCTAATGGGCCTTCCTTTATATGTTGTATTCTTCTTTTCCCTGGCTGCCTTGAGAATTTTTTCTTTGCTGTTTGTTTGTGTCAATTTCATTATGATTGCCTTGGAGTAGGTTTGTTGGGGTTAAGAAAACTCGGAGTTCTGTTTGCTTCTTGAACTTGAGGCTTTAGTTCTTTCCACAGGCTTGGGAAGTTCTCATCTATTATTTGTTTGAGTATGTTCTCCATTCCATTTTCTCTCTCTTCTCCCTCTGATATACCTATTATTCTTATGTTATTCTTTTTGATGGAGTCAGATAATTCTTGTAGGGCTATCTCATTTTTTTTCATTTTTGAGTCTCTTTCTTCTTCTCTCTGTTGTGCCTCAAGTTGCTTGTCTTCTATTTCACTAATCCTCTCTTCTATCTGACCTGTTCTATTAGCTAAGCTTGTTATTTCGTTTTTCAGCTCGTGAATTGAGTTTTTCATCTCTGTTTGATTTGTTTTTATAGTTTCAATTTCCTTGGACATATATTCTTTGTGTTCATTGAGTTGTTTTCTGAGCTCCCTAAATTGCCTTTCTGTGTTTTCTTGTATATCTCGGAGGATTTTTAGTATTTCTATCTTGAATTCTCTGTCATTTAGCTCCAAGGTTTCCAAAATATTAAATTTTTTCTCCATAGATTTTTCCTCATCTAGCTGTGTTACCTCTCTTTCTTTTGTATCCATGATATTCGATTTTCTCTTCCTTAATGGCATCTGAGGGTGGTTTTGTTGATAGTATTAATGAGATTTAATAAAGAATAAAAAGTTAAAAAAATAACAATAAAAAATCGAAAAGAGTTGTTTTTTTTAAAAAAAATTAATAATGAAATAAAGAAAAATAAAATAAAAATTAAAAAAAAGGAAATTATTCCCCCCCTCCTTTTTTCCTCTCCTCTCCTCTCCCCTCTTTTTTGAGAAAATCTTGTGGTAGACTGTGAATTATAACAAACAATGCCTGTGATGGAGGGCCTGAATTGGGGAAAAGTAATAAAGGGGCGAAAAAAAAAAAAAAAGGAAAGAAAAAAGAAAAAAAAAGAGCGTATGGACCCACAAAAAGCAAATAAGGAAAAAATTTGGGTCAAGAATGAAATGATTTGCTTTTAGGTGTTGGTTGTCTAAGAGTTATGATGAGAGGAATAAGAGGAAAATGGAAAAATGGGGGGGACAAATTAAAAAATTACTATTGTATTTAGTGGAACAAGAACTAGATAATATGGAGAGCCAGGGATGAGAGCACTGCTAGTGAGTTAAAAAGGTGAAGTAAAAACCCCCCAAAATGCCACAAACATAGGTTTGAGTCCCAGATAAGATAATTTGTTTGTTATTGAGGTTTGAATGAGAGGAGATGTAAAGGAGAAAGGAAGAAACTAATATAGAGGGAGAAAAGAAAGATAGAGAGAGAAAAAAAGAGGGAACCACTAAAAGAAGAAAAAAGAAAGGAGAGAGAGAGAGAGAGTTAAGGGTTTTGGAGTGCAACCCTCATAGAGAGAAAGGAAGAGAAGAGAAAAGATAATGGGAGATGTAACACTTATGGGTAGTGTAGTTCAAGGAGAGGAGAGAGTAAGACCGGTAGAGAGTTAATCGGCCAAATTGGAGGAGGAAAAAAAAGTCTCAAGAATGAAGATAAGAGAAACAAACGAACAAATATAATAAAATGGGATAGGTTATAAAGTCTGCAGATTATTCTTGATTTTGAGAGGTTATCTTCTTGCTTTTTCTTTTCTCTCCCTCTCCCTGGTCGGTGACTCTGTACCCCGGGTTCTGCCCCTTTGGCACGCTCAGGTAGAGGTTTGCAGTTGATAAGTCTCTATGGCAATGTCATGTATTGTGCTTTAGTCTCGTTGGCAGTCGAAGCTCAATAGCATTTATAGGCTCCGACAGTGAGAGACTCCATGTTCCTGGAGCCTTTCTCCTAGTCTTTCCTTCCTTAATTAGTAGCCTGATAATCCAGCTATGGGGTTGCTGCTGCCTCTGCCTGGATAGTAAGAGGCTCAAAGAGCTGGCAACTCCCCACTCTATTTCCACTCAGCACAGGGCTCTGGGTAAGGCTCAGTCAGTCAGAGCTGCTAGCATAATCAGGCGGGCTTTCTGCCCACTCAAAGACCTCTGGCTCTGCCACTCTGTCCGGTAACACAAGCGGGTGCCCACTTCCGGGGCGCTTGGAGGAAACTCTCACTCACTGTCTGCGACCAGGATATCTGGCCAGCAGTCTCACACTCTGAGTGAAACCCCCAACCGCAGGGAAAAGTTGTAGCGTTGGAATTGAATCTCACTCCGTCCCCGTGTGCGGCTTTTGCAAGGCGCTGGGGCGGCTCGAGATTCCGCTTTGGCCCACACAAAGGCCCCTGACTCTGCCCCTCTGTGCGATAACACGGGCGCGCACTGCCAAGGCACTCGGAGGAATCGCTCACTCCTTATCTGCGCGCGCAAACCAGGATATGAGGCCGGCCGCGGTTCCCTCTGAGTGAAACACCCTCCAGCACGGAAAATCTCTACCGTTGGAATTGAGTCTCGCTCCGTCCCCGTGCGCGGCTTTTGCAAGGCGCTGGGGCAGCTCGAGATTCCGCTTTGGCCCACACAAAGGCCCCTGACTCTGCCCCTCTGTGCGATAACACGGGCGCGCACTGCCGAGGCACTCGGAGGAATCGCTCACTCCTTATCTGCGTGCGCAAACCAGGATATGAGGCCGGCCGCGGTTCCCTCTGAGTGAAACACCCTCCAGCACGGAAAATCTCCACCGTTGGAATTAGTTCTCACTCCCTCCCGTGCGTGGCTTTCCCAGGAAGAAATTCTCGCCCACTAACTGCGCACCGACCAGGAGACCGGGTAAAATGGCCGCTCTGCTTTTCTTTCTTTGTTTGGGTTTGGCGCGAGTGTTAGCTTGTATTGCCCGGGTTGCCACAGGATCAGATTTTCCTCGGCTTGGATCTCTGTGCCACAGCCCGGTTCAGCCGTTTGTGCTGCGGCGGCCTGGATCTATTCACCCCCTTTGCCCGCCTCAGTTTCTATATTCACAGTTACCAGAGAAAGCCGCCCTGTTTAGGTTAGTAAGGAAGGAGGAGCATTTCTTACTCCCTATTTCCTTTGGGGTTTGGTTATATATTTAGCCAATTTTTCACTCAATCATACCTTTGGGTGTATTGCGAAACATCTGGAAGCTCCAAGTATAGGTTTTTCTGTTTCTGGTTGAAGATCTTGTTGAGTTTTGGGGGAGATTTATCGGTATCGCTTCCTACCCCGCCATTACTCTGACGTCATCCTCTGGGGTAAAGGACTTATATAATGAAAACTATAAACCATTGTTAAGGGAAATCGAAAAAGATATAATGAGATGGAAGAATATACCTTGTTCTTGGCTAGGAAGAATAAATATAATCAAGATGGCTATATTACCCAAAGCAATATACAAATTTAATGCAATTCCCATCAAACTTCCAATGACGTTTTTTAAAGAAATAGAGCAAAAAATCATCAGATTTATATGAAACTATAAAAAACCTCGAATAGCCAAAGCAATCCTAAAGAAAAAAGAATGAAGCTGGGGGCATTACAATACCTGACTTCAAACTATATTATAGGGCCATGACAATCAAAACAGCATGGTATTGGCAGAAAAATAGACACTCAGACCAATGGAACAGAATAGAAAGTCCAGAAATAAAACCACATATATATAGTCAAATAATTTTTGATAAAGGGGCCAACAACACACAATGGAGAAAAGAAAGTCTCTTCAATAAATGGTGCTGGGAAAACTGGAAAGCCACATGCAAAAGAATGAAACTGGACTACAGTCTCTCCCCCTGTACAAAAATTAACTCAAAATGGATCAAAGATCTAAACATAAGACCTGAAACAATTAAGTACATAGAAGAAGACATAGGTACTCAACTCATGGACCTGGGTTTTAAAGAGCATTTTATGAACTTGACTCCACAGGCAAGAGAAGTGAAGGCAAAAATTAATGAATGGGACTACATCAGACTAAGAAGTTTTTGCTCAGCAAGAGAAACTGATAACAAAATAAACAGAAAGCCAACTAAATGGGAAATGATTTTTTCAAACAACAGCTCAGATAAGGGCCTAATATCCAAAATATACAAAGAACTCATAAAACTCAACAACAAACAATCCAATAAAAAAATGGGAAGAGGACATGAACAGACACTTCTCCCAGGAAGAAATACAAATGGCCAATAGATATATGAAAAGATGCTCATCTTCTTTAGCTATTAGAGAAATGCAAATCAAAACTGCAATGAGATACCACCTCACACCTGTTCGATTAGCTATTATTAGCAAGACAGGTAATAGCAAATGTTGGAGAGGCTGTGGAGAAAAAGGAATCCTCATACACTGTTGGTGGGAATGTAAAGTAGTACAACCATTATGGAAGAAAGTATGGTGGTTCCTCAAAAAACTGAAAATAGAACTACCTGATGACCCAGCAATCCCTCTACTGGGTATATATCCCAAAAACTCAGAAACATTGATACGTAAAGACACATGCAGCCCCATGTTTATTGCAGCATTGTTCACAGTGGCCAGGACATGGAAACAACCAAAAAGCCCATCAATAGATGACTGGATAAAGAAGATGTGGCACATATACACTATGGAATACTACTCAGCCATAAGAAATGATGACATCGGAACATTTACAGCAAAATGGTGGGATCTTGATAACATGATACGAAGTGAAATAAGTAAATCAGAAAAAACCAGGAACTGCATTATTCCATACGTAGGTGGGACATAAAAGTGAAACTAAGAGACATTGATAAGAGTGTGGTGGTTATGGCGGGGGAGGGGGGAATGGGAGAGGGAAAGGGGGTGGGGAGGGGCACAAAGAAAACAAGATAGAAGGTGACAGAGGACAATCTGACTTTGGGTGGTGGGTATGCAACATAATTGAACGACAAGATAACCTGGACTTGTTATCTTTGAATATATGTATCCTGATTTATTGATGTCACCCCATTAAAAAAAATAAAATTATTAAAAAAAAAAAGAAAAAAACGAACCACTAAATAATAGAACATATTCGCCAATAATACATCTGATAAGGATTAATATCCAAAGTATACAAAAAACTGATAAAAGGGGGTGAGGGATTGTAGAAGAGGGAAAGAGGGAGATAAACAGTGATGGAAGGAGACTTGGCTTATGGTGTTGAATGCATGGTGTAGTATATAGATGATGTATTATGGAATGGTGTACCCCAAACCAATGTGATTTTATTAACCAATGTCACCCCAATAAATTCAATTAAGAATGAAATGGATGCATTCTTGTTCCTAAATTTAAAATAAAAACAAAAACCTGAAGCTTGTAAAGTAATGTTTTGGTTCTAGTTTTGTTTAGATAATTATCAGTATCACCCTGAACACATTAATCTATAAACTCTTTAAGAAGGACATTATCACATTACATTCTTTGAAGTTCAAATAAACAATATCAAATGAATTGTGTGTTAAGTGAAATAATAAATAACCAAGTCAATAAAAAGAATAATGGTGAATTTCTATGAGAATTTATAATCTCAACACACACACATATATATATAATTTATTTCTTCTAGGATATGCTATCTATTCATCTTTAAATAGCATTTATTTGAACAGCACAAATTTAAAATTTTGAAGAGTTTGTACAAGCAGGATTCAGGTTTATTGTTGTGTTGTTAAAAAAATTTACACGGCCAAACAATACTGTAGCAATGTGGCAATGATTGTCAACTTTATTTTGTATGTCATTTCAGAGTTTACAATGGTTTTCTCCACTTATCCCTCTGAACCATCCCTTCTGTTTTTCCCATAGGCTTATCAACCTCCATACTGAAATTGTCCAGGTGTCATTATTGTCTATCTTCGTTTGTCATTCTATGTACTCTTCCTGGGAAGCCACATGATTCTAGTCATTTCAACTCCTAGATGATGTCCAAACCCGATCACCAATTCTCACCTCTCTCCTGAGCTCCATCCAGAAAGTACCTTGCAGATAATCAAGTCATACCCCAACCAAACTTTTTTTCTCCCTGCTGCCTCTGTTTTATTTATTGGAATTTCCTTCTATTCAGTTGCCTAAGCCTGAAATTTAGGAGTCATTCATGACAATTTCCTTTCCCTCATCTTCTTGCATTCATCTCACCAAGTACTAGTATTTCTAGATTCCACATGTTGCTGGAGTTCTTCCTTTCTGTATCAGACACAAAGCTTGTGTGTCTTACTATTCAGATTCTTCCAAACACTTCCTTTCTTCCTGTATCTCCAACAAAATTCCAGCCCCAATCAATTACTTGTTCTTGAAGTGCCAAGTGCAGCTCAGAGTAGATCACCTGCAAGCCCAGAGTTTTAGGGTCTCTACCATGTCCAGACTTGAATGGAACACCACACCGTAGTGTGGTATCTGGCATCTTACAGAGATGCTCATTGAAGGGGAGGGATGAATAACACAACTCAGAACTGCCTTTTGTTAACTTTCCATAGGCTGAAACAAGGCACGAAGGATCCAGACAGACAAATTGATCTTCCTTCAACCTCTTCATAGGCTACCCAAGAAATAGTATTTTCTTGTCTCCCACCTGGGGAAGTTCAACATGCTGAGCAAAACACCTGCCAGTTGACCTGCTATTACCTTTTATAGGTTATTGGAGGTGGTAGACCTCACGGTGAAATGTCACTTGTCTCACTTCACATCTAGCCATCATGGTAACTCATCCTTGCACATTGTATAGAGCCTGGCATATAATATGCACACAATAATGGAAGCTATTATTAAGACACTATGATCTTATGTAACAAAACAGGCAGTGCTATCATGGTATTTTTCTTATAAAGTTCAAGCATTGTCTAAAAAATGACATTTATTTTGTACTAATTTGTATCCAGTTTATTAAATATAAATTAAACATAGCTTTCATAAGAAAAGTCTAAAAGAACATATCCCAAATGTTAATAATGATCTTTTTGTAGTGGGGTGCTGTATTTTCATTGATGTCATCATTTAATATAGTTTTTTGTTTAATTTATACATTTTCCACAACAGATATCCCATTTATAATCAAAATGAGACAATTATAAGCATTAAAACATCTGTTGTTGTTAAGCAATAAGATAAAAAATGATAATTGACAACACTAACAAACAGCAAGAATAGTCAATTACAATTTTACTTTTTTAACAAGATGGTTGGCATTAAGATAGCCTGAGCAGCCTTATTGCAACTTTTTGTGAGAACTGTCCAAGATCTAAAAAGAGCCTGCCAATGCTATCACTACCAATATAGCCTGAGGAGCTAGAGGACTTCAGGTTGGGAAATCAATTCTTAAGGTAACAGGTAAAATTTAACATCTTATATAAGATTGGAACCCTACAGTTATTAGTGGAAAACCAACCCCACCTGTTAAAAGCTAATGTAAAACTTTGAGCTCTTTCTAGTAACTCTTTAGAAAGTGTTTAGAACCTCAGAAGAAGTAGTTGTTTTTGTTGTCTGTTTTGATACCTACTTCAGTAACGATAGTCCTAGCACTGTCTAGATGTTTGAAGTCAATATAATTACTATTCATGTGAATAGTGAGTTTTTTCATGCTCACTGACCCCCAGGAGTGAGGGGTTTTTTGTGTGTGTGCGTGGTTTCTTTTTCAGGAAATGAAATTAGTTCCAGTTACAGTTTTATTAACTTAAAATCATGTTTGTTTGATAACCAATTTATGGAAACAAGAAGAACATACATTTGCGTTTTTTTAATGTTGCCTTACACATTTTTAAAATAAATCAATCATACTCTGGATGTTCAGGAGGCACAAGGACATACATGAACATTCATACTACTCAAAGGGTTAAGTACACTAAATAGGATACTTCTAAGATTATCAAGACACAGGGCTGAAGCTGGATGACTTAAATAGGTTATCATTAAGTGTGGTCTCTGTCTCCACTTTCCATTCTAAGATTAAGTCGGATAAAGGAATGACATCACCAAGGCCATCTGGATAAGAAATTCTATGCTGAAAAGCAAACATGTTTTTTATATTTAAAAATTCTACCAGTTTGTCTTTTGGGGCTGAAATAAGGCTGAGAGTAGATCCAAATGTAAGCTATGTAAGCATCACAGAATGACAGCTAAACATGTCATATAGTATCCTTATGGTACTGAAATGCACCTTGTGACAAGTCACAGCAACCAAAAATGTGTTGCTCACCCATTCACATAAAAACTCCCAATAGGTTTTTCTGTCTTTTTTCTTTGCTAGCTCTGCCTTAATCATCTTCCCTCTCCTTTTCAGCTTGACTTAATGCAGACTGTAATTCACAAACTGAAGCAGAGCAGATCTCCTTCACCGAGCTGTCCCACACGCCAGACTCACAGCAGGTCACCCCTGTAGACTGAACAGACCTTGAGTTGCTGTGCTGGAATCTCAATATATTTTGTTTTCCCTCATTGGCCTCCGAAATAAAAGAAAGGTAAGTCTGACCATTACTAGTTGTTGAAATCATGTATCCATTAAAGAAAAAAAAAATTAAAGAAAGATTGAATCCCTCCCAGTTTCCTAAGAAACAAAGAAACTGGAACCACACTCACACACAATTGAAAGGGAAAGCCCCTAAGCGGCAACAAAACTTGTGAAAAATCTTTCCAGGGCCCAATCTTAAAAAAAAAAAAAAAAAAAGGGTAGAGTATTCCACAACCAGGACTTTGTTTGAAATACCTTTCTTGGGGGGCATCCTGGGGGTGTCCTGTCAGAAGATCTCAGCTACGGGCTGACTTGGAGAAGGATGACAGCCTGCAGACAGACACTTCAGGTTTGGTCCAGCACATCCACACACTTCTGCCTGTCGCTGCAAGTGCTCCCTGGTGCCATTTCACAGTCTGAAACGTAAGGAGGTACTAATTTCCTCACCATTAAATTTTCATGAATGTTTAGTTTGCCATTTAGGGATGGAGTACACAGGTCAAGAGAGCTGTATTTGGAGCTCATGCTTGAAATAAAATTAAATGGATTGTATAAGTCCTAGTCAGAGCAAAGTCTGGCTTGATCCCACTCTGTATGTGTTTGCCTGCCTCATTTTCAATGTCTCTCATTCTAGGGTTTTACTCTAATTACGTATACAAAGGGTAATGTAATCAAATGCACTCTTAGAAAGGTGAGAAATACTAACCACTAAGTATACTAGGTAAATTAAGTGAGTAAATAAAGAAGATACTCCTACACCTGGAGTTTGGATGTAAGCAGCAAAGCTACAGAGCAATCAGTCTCCAACGTGGAGAAACCTGGAGACTATTCATTTTCTCAACTTCTCTGAAAATAAAACTTGCTATGAGAGAAAATTGTTATTTCCTAGGTAAAATTTTTAAAATATTTCTTTCTATCAAAACTTCTCATAGAAAAAGAGTAATCTTTTCTTATAATGATAAACAGAAAATATTTCCATCATTAAAAGAAATAAAGGGCTGAATTTAGCGCTGAAAAATAGGCAGTCTTTTTTAAGAGTGAGGACAGTGGCATTATCTGGTTACTCTAGTGATAGCCACTGACCTTGGCAAGAGGGTGTAGTGTTTTGAAATGGATACCGGTGGCACATTTACACAAGAGCAGCCCTTGGCTTCACAGATGGACTGGTACACAGATCTGACCCTTGTAGAATACAAAGGCTAATACATGGATTTTAGCCAAAGTAGCGTATCGCCCACTCATAATGAAGACTTAAACCAAAGCTCTGTAAGGCTGATGCTTACAAAGATTTTCTTATTTGGACATTGGATTTTTTAAACTTTTTTTAAAGATTTTATTTATTCATTTTAGAAAGGCAAAAGAGAGAGCGAGAGAGAGAGAGAGAGAGAGAGAGAGAGAGAGAAGGGGAGGGAGCAGGAAGCAGCCCCATATGTGCCTTGATCAGGCAAGCCCAGGATATTGAACTGGCAAACTCAGTGTTCCAGGTCAACACTTTATCCACTATGCCACCACAGGCCAGGCTGGACATTAGATCTTATCTGTAATGGTAAGAAAGGATACAGCTGATGCAAGGACTTATATTTACAGATGTTCAGAGTGGTTCTTTAACTTGGGAATTTATAAAGATACTAAAAAGTTTTGTTGAAAATCATTAGAACTGTAATCTTGAGTAATAAAATGTATAAATTAATTTATATTAATTATATATAAATATAAAAAATAACTCTAAATACTATTCTGACAAAAGCCACAATAAACAAATAAACTAACATAAGATGTTCTGCAATCCTTGTATCCAGAAAATTATAAAACAAAACTAAGCAAAATAGTAATGGCAAAAGCCATAAATGAAAAAAAATATATATGAATTCAACTATGCTAAAATAATAACTTTCTATCCATCAAAAGATATTTCAAAGAAGTTTTAGAAAATAGAAGACATTTACAATCTCACAGCACTTTATAAAAGTATAAAAAATAAAAAAACTCTACATATCAACAAGAAGATAAGCACACCAAAAGGAAAAAAGGGGCAAAAGATTTGAACAAATACGTCACATGTGAAGATATAAAATGGCCTGTAATCCAAGAAAAAGTGAACAAAAACATGAACAGTAATTTCACAGATAATGGAAACACAGAACCAATAAACATGTGAAAAAAGACTCAATCTCATCTAGAGAATCTCAAATTAAGAACACTAATGCCTGTCCTGTGGTGGCGCAGTGGACAGAGCATCAACCTGATGCTAAAATTGCCCTTTTGAAACACTGGGCTTGCCAGATTAAGGCACATGCAAAAAGTAAGCAATGAACACTAAAGTGAACTATGAGTTGATACTTCTCGCTCCTCCACCCCTCCTCTCTGTAAAATCAATAAATAAATATTTTAAACACACACACACACTCATTGGTTCAAAATATGAACTTTTTTTTAGATGAAATCTGAAACTGGCCCCCATGTACCAAAGGAGAAACTGAAAAAAAAAGTTAGACCATTCCAGATTGGTAAGTGGCAGTTTTAACAGGCAAGGGAACTTACAAGACTTACCTTGAGTATCCACAGTACAAGTAGATCTCTGCACCTGCCTGCCAGAATCTTAAAAGTTTATTTAGAGACCTTATGAGGTCCAGTTAGTATACCGTCCAAGTTGTCTCAACAACACCACACTGTGTCCTTGAGACAGTTTCTGATGTGGGGAAGACAAGCAGAATGCACATTCCAAGGACAGGGGAGGGGGTGAGGAGCTTTTGATTGCTTGGGTCCTGCTCAAGGGTCATGTCCTCTTGATGACTTCCCCCAACACTCCACTCCTCATGACTGGCTCTTGTAATCTTATAGGCCTCCTCTCTGTCCTCTTCTACAATGTGCACTGAGCAAGGGCTTTCATTAGCATGGAGGTAGCTAATTGGCGGCTATCTGGCTGCACTAGAGAAATATATCAGAGCAACAATGTAGGCACATGCAAGAGAAAATACAGATTAAGAAAATGATTTCCAAAGTAAGTAACAATTTTTTCCACCAAAGCCCCATGATCAGTACCACTGATATATTAAATTCCCTAGGCTAGGAGTTGAATCACTCAGGGTGTTCACTCTTTTCTACACGTGCTTTAATAATGATGATATATTAGCTAAGTCATCAGGCATAAACACACAACATTTCACTTAGATAATGGCACAGGTGCTTCCTTGAGAGGCAGTAATAACGTCAAAGGCCATCCTATTTTGGAGTACAGCTTTTCTTTTTAGAGACATTTCAGGCTAACTGGCAATCATTTAAGTCTGGTTGAGTGAAGGTACTAAGAGCTTCTATATGTGCTAAAACGTCCTCCAGGCCAATGGAGGGAACAAAGACTGTGGCAGATGATCAATCATTCCCATGGAAAACAGAACTTGCCTTGCCTGCCCATCTACCCTTTAGGGAGATAGGCAACATTTGTTATTATGGAACAGATTCTCCCCTGCACACAGGGAAAATGAGGGTGCAGGAGCCCAACAACCTAAATAAAAGCCATGGCCAAAGATCAGTGTCACACAAATATTAGGTCCCCTTTGGAGCTATCCAATAAATAGCTTGGCAGCATCAAACAGTCTCTATCCTCTAATGTGACAGAATGACTACACAGGCCCAGTGATATCCATCCTATATTCCTGGTACAAGTGGGTTGATTCTGTTTGGAGTAGTTTTTTGTTCCCAACATAGGAATGCATGAGTGCTGGTAGATAGGGTTCTACTCTGCTGCAAATAAGCATCCCACTTAGTCAAAGTGGGAGCCTGAGCCATGGCAGAGGTAATTTTTGGAAAGATTCTCAATCCATCCCATGACAAGAAGGGAAGTTCTTACCATGGCATGCTGCTCATTTGCGAGAGAGTCTACCTGGAGGGGCGCCGTGTACACTGGTAGGAGCTGTCACTCTAGGGCGGTGGTTCTCAAACTTTTTGAAGTCGAGGTGCATTGAAAATCCTACAAATAATTGTAGGCGCACTATATTCAAATTTCTGAGAAATATGTTATAATAACTAAGTCTAATATTAAAGAAAAAAAATATAAAGTCCAAGCGTGCTTTTATGGTAATTAAACAAAATAAATACAACAAAATTAAATTTATTCTGACATTAAAAAACATTTTTATGATACATTTTTTGAGTTATGCTTTTTAGAATTTGTAAAAAAGAGGAATTAAAAAATAAAAGAATGACAAAAAAGTAATCTTTTTATATACAGATATATACATTCTTAGTAAGATTTAGTAAATTCGGCAGGTCCCAGCACAAATGTGTTAAGTTTTTTCATTCTTGTGTTTATGAGAAACATAAGCCTGATGTGTCCTAGCAATTTCTTCAATGTTTGGGCATATATTTAAAAGGCCAAGTCTCATTTCCTCATCAATACATTGAAGAATATCTCTCTTTTTACTCTTAATTGTGTTGAGTGCAGAAAACCCCCACCATACATATCATCTTAACTTTACACCAAACAAAGAATAGAAGAAACTTGCCTCCAGTCTTTCTGGGAACATGGGGAGTAGTGTAAACAATCCAGCATCACAGCTTAATAGCCTTTTGCAATCTAATCAGGCAAGTGAGGTGGAGGGTTGGGTAGACTGTCAGCTTACAACCAATTCCCCACACCTCTGTCCCCTAAAAATCTAAACTCCAAAAACCCTGTTGATTTTTTTGGTCCCCAACAGACACATATTTCTCTGGAATACCATAGGGCGCATCTGGAAATCTTCTAGGGCGCACCAGTGCACCCTGGCGCACACTTTGAGAACCACTACTCTAGGGGATATATCAGATTTCTGTCCTTCCAGAGCTGGGACCAAAGTCCTAAGATACCCTCTCCTTCTGTTGTTTCTGACACAGAGTGTGACCTGTACCTTCTGGAGTCACAGACACATCTCATTCAAATGGTAGCTCTGCCTGGAAGAGGCCCAGAGCTTAATTCTGTTTCACTAGTATTTTTGTCTTCTCAAAGGTATCTTGTTATGATCCCCAGACCCACATAAGTCTTTCATTTTCTAGAAGGTATAAGGATAGAAGCACTGTGCCTAGTAGGGAATAAAAGTCTTCTAGAATCCCCAAATCCCTACAAAAGCCTGAACCCCTGTCAAATTCTTAGGGGTTGAATAAAATAAGATTGCACCTTATCGATAACTGCTCTGCCACAGTATGTGTCTTACTCAACAAAACACCTCCCAGAAACTTTGTGGCAGTACCTGTTCCCTGAGTTTTCTGTGGGTTCACAGCCCATCCCCTTGATCACAGATGTTCCAGCAAAGCCTGCAAGGTGTCCTGCATCAGAGGCAAGTCTTCATATGCTAACATTATATCATTCATGCAATAGGTCCATTTTGCTGATACGGGAAGGAAGAACAGGGACAGATCTCTAGACATTGCAGGGCTATGCAGGTAGCCTTGGGAAAATACTTGAAAGGTCCATTGTTGCCCTTCTCATGTGAGGGCAAATTGATCTTGTGACACAGAAGCTAGGGAGTACTGAAAAAAAGCATTCACTTTGTCTAGTACAGCATGGTACACTGCTAGGACTGTGGCCAAGGTATCTAAGATGGTGGAAGTTTTGGGGATCACTGCATGGGTGTTCGATTCTCAATAGTCCATGGTCATTTACCATGAGCCACATTGCTTTTTTACTAGCTTTGCCAGGCTATGGAAAGCACTATGGACAAGGCATACAATGCCCATTCACTAAAGTTCTTGAATAATTTTTCCTATTTTTCTTGAATAATTTTTCCTATTTCCTTGTACTCTGTATGCAATTTATATTGTTTCAGAGTTACTACTATTTGCTAGGTCTCCAACTGGCATTTCTCTTCAGCACTGGTTTGATCACTAACTCATGCAGTATTCACTGATAAAGTTTTGCAATGTTTGACCTCACTGGATAGCAATACCTAATGTGTTCATATTTGTGGGGCAGATAAAATATACTGTGCTCACTTTGTTAAAGATGGTGCTGCCCACATGGAAGCCCGTCGTCCAGGTGATATTAATGTGTGTTGGGGCAGGCTGTGGGCAGGCAGGATTCTTGTAGCCTGGGGCTTGGTTTTAGGACTAAGCCTTTCCCACCCTTTTTGATATGGGGTGGTATAATCCCATCATGCCTCAGATAAGTGACTTTGTATTAGAAACTTCCCTATTTTGTATATTGGATTAAAGGTTTGGATTTCTGCACTATAAAGGGGGCAGACCCGAAGCTTGTTCTCTCGGTTCCTGAGATTAGCATTAGAGGAGAGCAGAAAATGGCCACGTGGAGGAGGTCAAGAGAGGCAGCCAAGATGGCGGAGTGTTAAAGGAGAAGCCAGTTTGTGCAGAGAGGACATGGGGAACAGAGGTGAATAAGTCTGGTGAGCTACAAACCTTTGATTCTAGGAAACTTGGATAAGTCAGTAGCTTTGTGAGCACTGAATGAGTGGGTTTTGGAGCCAGTGTGTGTTTTACTTGCCCACTGGGTGCAAGCTAGGATTAAAGATAATGGCCCACCAGTTTTTGGCTCTGTTGTTTCATTACCATCTCTCCGAATCTAATGCGAACCTTCATGGGTCAGGCAGGTCTGATGGTGGCCGCAGCTACTGGCTTCATAATATGCATTAACATTCTTTTTAGACTTCCTCACTAGTCCATGGGTTCCATGAAGGAAGGAACACCTTAATTTCAATGTCTAGATTCCACATCATTTATCGTTGAGCCCGGAAGAAAACTCAGCAAATAGTTTTTTGAACATGGACAGTATTAAATATAAACATACTGTAGTTGCATTCCTAGTAATACAACTCAGTATGATTCCCAGAAATTGTCATGACTTTGAAAAACAGATTGTTTGGAAAAAAATATGTATAAAGTTCAGAGTCGGCCAAACCTTGGTGAGAACTTCTAGCTTTGTTACTAACCAGTTCAGTGTTCTTGGAATAATTGGCTAATGTCTTTGAAACACTCTGAAACAAGTGGTGACCATAAACACACCTTATAGGATTATTTGAATTTAAAAAATGATGTAGTGAATATAAATAAAGAATCTGGCATATAGTAGTGGCTCAAAAAATAGTAGACATTTAGATATTTTCTAGTTATTGTTGTTAATTCCCATTCTATTTCCATTCTATGTATATTTCCATTCTATGTACATGTCTATCCCATGTTTAGATACATTATAATATTATTAACAAATTCAAAGGGTTTGAGTCCTGTGTATATTTTCCTTTGAACCATCAAGGCCCAAGAGAAA
Organism: Saccopteryx bilineata; assembly: GCF_036850765.1. NCBI lineage: Eukaryota > Metazoa > Chordata > Mammalia > Chiroptera > Emballonuridae > Saccopteryx > Saccopteryx bilineata. The sequence goes on from NC_089491.1 coordinate 55,495,788, forward strand.
AGATCAATTGTACTGCCTATATTCTTGCTGCCTAGGCAAGATATTCCTTTTAAGTAAGTCTTAGAAAAGAATCTACTCTGACCATAGTTAAGAAGGCTGATATTTTTCCACAAGCAGGAGAAATAAGGTTCTCTATAAAATAACACACTATCTAGTCATCTACTGTTAAATTTTTTTTGTTTACCCCATTATATTATGGCTGAAGGTATTTGGGGACCTGAACTTACTATAAATAAAAGCCCTCCTATCCCTGATGGCAGAAGAAAAGAACTTCGGGAACATGCTCTACTTTCCATTTCTAAAAATATATTCACTTGGACCATGCTAAAGAAGCATATGAAATCTTCCCAGTTGAAAATTCTATTTAAACTGGTCGTATGTTCAGCATGAGTGTGTATACACACACACACACACCCCAAACGCACACATACCTGAATCCAGCCACAGTTCATATATGCCTTCTGTATGTCTTTCTAGAGGTCAAAAGGCATTTGCTGCTGACCAGATGAACTTGGACGAGAAGTCACAAAGACTGCACAAAGAAGGATAACACAAATATTTGTGCAGAATAAGTTTGCCAAAATCTTGTTCCTTCTACCCTTACCCAAAATCCCACTGCTAACTGTTTTTAAGTCCCATATGTTTTGGTTCCCTTCTGATGACAGCTCAACCCATCTTCCCCAGGATTCTGTTCTCAGGCCTCATTCCACACAATTCTACATGACTAAATGTAGAATGCAAAGCCCGTAGTATAGCACGCACAAAACGTGCTCATACAGAAGTATTTGGTTCCTGCCTTTCCCAGTCCCCTCTGAGCACTCACAGGGTCATCCTCCACACCCGCAGTCCCTGCCACAGAGAGTCAAAGCTGTTGCGCCAGGCAAGGCTTCTCTGAGGCTAAGAAATGGCCAAGAATTTTCCATTTTAGAAGTTTCTGGCATCCAAAAGCATGAAGAAATGCCCAAAAACGATTTTCAAAAATAATAGTACGTTCTAAACTTTTACATCTAACAAAAGAATGTTTCTAAGTACAGTATACTTTGTGGTGATATTTACAAGGAAACCATGGGATTTGCAGGAAGCTACTGCAGCTCTGTAACCCAGGAATGCAACAGGAGTTTAAAATGCATGTCACACATTATCTTGCAAATCTGTTAAGGCGAGTTTTCTCTGTACGTAAAACCTCATTTGGAAGTGACATTTGAAATATAAAGTTCAAGTCTTTTGCAATGTAAACACTTCATTTGAAGGCCTTACTCCCATTCTCATCCTAGTGCTTTCCTCCCTGCATCTATGAAGATAAAAACCACAGCAAATAATGAAGGAGGTGGCATTAGATTCCCCCTGAAAAAAAAGGTGGGGAAAAGAGGCTTAGAGGAGACTTTAAAAACCATGAGGGCGAGATCTACTTACAGGTTGAACTGAGAAGAAATCCTCTCCACAAACCCCTGGCAACTCATTTATTGTCGCCAAGGAGGCCTTGATCCCCCACTTGGAGAAACAGAGTCCCACAGCAGCCTCCCAGGAGGGTGAACTGGAATGGGAGCCTTGACATTCAGGCCAATGAATTAGCAGGCTATGCCTGGAATAATTTTTCCCAGACTTCTCTGGCAAAAGTAAGCTATTCCTCCTGCAGAGATGACTCAAGAAGTTTATAATTTTTAAACTGAGATTGTTTTTCTGAAGCGATTATAAAGCACCAATGAACATTGAACACTGGGTACTATTTTAATTGCAAGAGGAACAATAAGAGATTTAAAGTGATTTTAATGATATGCACACAGTAATATTTTATAACTGAAAACTGAAGGTTAAAGTATAGCAGTAAATCTATACCAGGATATGACCTGTTCATATTATTGTGGAATTATAGTGTTCAAGACATGATGTGATTGTTTCATGGGTTACTGAATTATACAAAAGGAATTACATACAGACAAATGGTGTGGAGATAGCCACAATGTAGTAAAACAGCACCGGCACCAGTATCCTCCTCCTCATCATCTCTTCTCTCATTAATTCTGCAATCTGGCTTCGACCTGCATCACTAGCCCACAATTTCCCTTAAAACTACTTTTGCCAACAATGCAAACTCATTGTTGCAAAGAGAAGGAACACTTCTCTTTGTCTTACTTGATCTCTGTAAGGCCAGGGGCGCCACCATCGCAGCCATTCTCATGCTCCCAAATCTCAGGTTCCCATTAGATTTGCATAGATGGCAAAGAAACAGTGGAACCAAAACCTGGTGGGCCATTCTTTATTCAAGACTCATACAGGCCAATAAGCAAACACACAGGGAAAAGCACTTCCCTTTCATTTAGGGCTCCCAAAGCCACTTAAACATTCTCTGATTCCACAACCAGGAGAATCTTCTCCTGTATTTCCTAGAATCAAAGGCCCCACCAGTCTCAGTCACCTCTGGTTACCCATCTGCACACCTGTCCCTTCTCCTCTCCGCAGATACTGGCTTCTCCTTCAGCACCTTGCCATTTTGGCTTCTTACTCTGCAAAAATGGCTTCCTTCTTTTTTCCCCTTCTTCTCCTTTTCACAAATTTTTCTTGACCCAAAAACCCCTCCTCCAGCAACATTAGCATAACACTGGCCTTTTCCAAGCAGAAAGGTAATTAGCAATTTCACAAACCAGCTCTATTTTTAACAATAAAAGTGAGCAAACTCAAAAAACACAAACTTTATAAACTCATTTGCCCAGTTTTTCTCCATAGCATTTGGCTCTGGAAGACATTCCTTCCATCTGCATGCTCTCATTCTTGACTTTTCAACATCATTTTTCTTTTTCTTTTTTTTTTTGTATTTTTCTGAAGCTGGAAACGGGGAGAGACAGTCAGACAGACTCCCGCATGCGCCCTACCAGGATCCACCCGGCACGCCCACCAGGGGGCGATGCTCTGCCCCTCCGGGGCGTCGCTCTGCCGCAACCAGAGCCACTCTAGCGCCTGGGGCAGAGGCCAAGGAGCCATCCCCAGTGCCCGGGCCATCTTTGCTCCAATGGAGCCTCGGCTGCGGGAAGGGAAGAGAGAGACAGAGAGGAAGGGGGGGGGTGGAGAAGCAAATGGGTGCTTCTCCTATGTGCCCTGGCTGGGAATTGAACCCAGGTCCCCCGCACACCAGGCCGACGCTCTACCGCTGAGCCAACCGGCCAGGGCCAACATCATCTTTCTTGATTGTCGCCTGATCACCTTGTCTACTCCTTCTCAGTTTCCTTGCAAATGCTTCTTTCTTCTTGATCCCTTCAGAATATGACTAATGGTGCCACTTTAGGTTCTTTTTCTCTTTCTCAATGTGTAATCATCTCCCCTGTGACTTTATCCATTTAAATAACTTTAATGACTTTCTTCTTGCTAAAGAATGTCTTTGTCTATACCTCCACACCAAATCTCTCTTCTAAGCTCCAGACCTAGAGAGCCAACTGCTTATCAGACATCTCTATCACCTACTTGTTATTTTGCACAACAGATCACCCCAAAGTAGTGAGTCAAACAATGACAATTATTTATTTTACATATGAACCTGGAGGTCTAGTGGGCTCAGCTAGGCAGTTCTCACTGCATTCAGGGCTCTCTTGCAGTTGTGGTGAGACAATGGCTGGAAATGAGATAATCTCAGAGTCTTCTTAATTCAAATATCTGTCACCCAGGTTGGAGCACTTGAATAGCTGGAGACTTGAACTCTGGGCTGTTTTTATCTACATGTATGTATGCAGTCACTGAATGTGGTGGCCTCCAGGTAGCCAGGCTTCTTACATGACAGCTGGAAGCTCTAACAAAAATAAAAAATAAATAAAAAGCTCATAACTTATGCTCATAACTGATGTTCTCATGTCCAGAACTGACCTAACTCCACAACTAGGACATATTTTTCTTCTACTGGACATAAACAATCTCATGGAACACCAACCTCAGACAAAGTTACCCTGAGACCATAATGAGATGAAAAAATTAAGCCACTTCATAATTTTGCACACACAAAAACATGGCCACTATGCCATCCATGAACTACCCAACCATAGAATTACTCTCACTTTCTGAAAACATCCAATCTAGGCCAAATTCTTATTTTCTTAAACCTTTGCCTAAATCACCCAATGAAAGCCCAAATCCTATAATAGTTTCTTTCTAACATTTTCTTACTGAAACACCTCATGGTTCCCCATGATTTATGCTCTCCCTTGTTACAAGTAATAAATCCAAGTTTTTTAACTACAGGTGTGTCCCTGGTGGGTTTTCACTGAAGAGTACTCATAGATCCCAGAACAAGTATCTCCAGAGAAACTAGTGTGGCCTTCTTTAAACTACCCTTGTACATCATATAGCATTATATCTGCCATATTTTATTTGTCAAGATTATCACAAAGCCCCATCCAGATTCACAAAGAAGAAATGGCCTGACCAGGCAGTGGCACAGTGGATAGAGCATCGGACTGGGACATGGATGACACAGGTTTGAAGCCCCGAGGCTGCTGGCTTGAGTGCGGGCTCACCTGTTTGAGTGCTGGGTTGCTGGCTTGAGCTTGGGAGCAGAGACATGACCCCATGGTTGTTGGCTTGAGCTCAAAGGTCACTGACTTGAAGCCCAATTTGCTGGCTTGAGCCCAAGTTGCTGGCTTGAGCAATGGAACGCCCAGTCTAGGCACATATGAGAAAGCAATCAATGAACAACTAAGGAGACTAAGGAGCTGCAATGAAGAATTGATGTTTCTCATCTCTCTCCCTTCCTGCCTGTCAGTCCCTATCTGTCCCTCTCTCTGTCTCCATCACACACAAAAAAAAGAGGAAGAGATGAACACTACACTTTTTGAAAAAGAAAATGCCACAGAATTTGCAAACATGTTTTAAAATCACCACAACAACTATATTCAGATGCCCCACAGATACTTAACAGTCTTCATTGAAAAAGACAAACTCTTGGCTTAGTCTCTTTTTTAATTTTAATTTATATATATATATATTTTTTTATTTTAATGGGGTGACATTGATAAATCAGGGTACATATGTTAAGAGAAAACATCTCTAGGTTATTTTGACATTTGATTATGCTGCATTTCCATCACCCAAAGTCCAATTGTCTTCCGTCACCTTCTAACTGGTTTTCTTTGTGCCCTTCCCCTCCCCCAACCCCCTCCCTCTCCTCCCCCCCACACTCTTGTCCATGTCTCTGAGTCTCATTTTTATGTCCCATCTATAAATGGAATTATATAGTTAATTTTTTCTGATTTACTTATTTCACTCAGTATGATGTTATCAAGTTCCAGCCATGTTGGTGTAAATGATCCAATGTCATCATTTCTTATAGCTGAGTAGTATTGCATAGTATATATATATACCAAAGCTTTTTAATCCACTCATCCTCTAACGGACACTTAGGCTGTTTCCAGATCTTCACTATTGTGAAGAATGCTGCCATAAACATGGGGATGCATTTCTTCTTTTCAAACAGTGCTATGGTGTTCTTGGCATATATTCCTAAAAGTGGTATAGCTGGGTCAAAAGGTAGTTTGATTTTTAATTTTTTGAGGAATCTCCATACTGTTTTCCACAGTGGCTGCACCAGTCTGCATGCCCACCAGCAGTGCAGGACAGTTTCCTTTTCTCCACGCCAGCACTTATTCTGTGATGTCTTGTTGATGAGAGCCATTCTGATTGGTGTGAAGTGATATCTCATTGTGGTTTTAATTTGCATTTCTCTAATCATTAGTGATGTTGAGCATTTTTTCATATGTCTATTGGCCATCTGTATGTCCTCTTTGGAGAAGTGTCTATTCATTTCTTTTGCTCATTTTTTGATTGGATTGTTTGTCTTCCTGGTATTGAGTTTTACAAGTTCTTTATAAATTTTGGTTATTAATCCCTTAACCGATGTATTGTCAAATATATTCTTCCATTGTGTAGTTTGTCTTTTTTTTATATAAATAAATTATTATTTTAATGGGGTGACATCAATAAATCAGGGTACATATATTCAAAAAAAACATGTCCAGGTTATCTTGTCATTCAATTCTGTTGCATACCCATCACCCAAAGAGAGAGTGTCCTCCGTCACCCTCCATCTAGCTTCCCCCATACCCCTCCCCCTACCCCTCTCCCTCCTTCCCTCCCCCCATAACCACCACACTCTTGTCCATGTCTCTTAGTCTCATCTTTATGTCCCACCAATGTATGGAATCCTGCAGTTCCTGTGTTTTTCTGATTTACTTATCTCACTCTGTATAATGTCATCAAGATCCCACACTTTGTTGTAAGTGATCCGATGTCATCATTTCTTATGGCTGAATAGTATACCATGGTGTATATGTGCCACATCTTCTTTATCTAGTCTTCTATTTTTTTTTACAGTGATTAAAGCCTTTAAGCAAACTCTTGGCCAATACAGCAAGAATCCATAAAAGAGTAATGTCCTTAATATGTTCACCAAGTCCAAGTTGGCCCCAACACCATGCCAAATCCCTGAAAAATGCAACCCAACCCCAGTTCAGTCTGTTAGGAGCTGTCACAAGGAGCAGGAGTTCAGGAAAAGTCCACATCCAGGAAAAGTCTGCATGGCACTGAAATTGTTGTCACAATTCTATACTTTGCAGCTCACATCCAAGTCCCAATGCTGCTTCTAGCTGGTAATGATTCAAGTAGACTGGAAAAGCCATCTGCAGCATGTGTGGAGATGGGGCTTCTGTTCTCCTCTGCCTGGAGAGATGAGACCAGGTTGCTTTTCCCTGGAGCTCTGTGACTGTGGCATGATAAAGAGAACCTTGGGACACACTAAGCTGGTGGCAAAGGTAGATTCACAATAGAAGTTGTCAAAAGGGGGAAAAAGAGCTCTAAATTAGGAGTAGGTCCCAGCCTGAAATATGAGTGGGGCATTGAGGTAGGAGGAATAAAGGAAACACTATATATTAAACAAAGCAACAGAAAATAGGACTATCAACACCCACAACAGAGATCTTCGAGGGAAGAATAAAAAACCTGACTATTCAAGCAAGACATAGTTAAGTGGCCCTTGTGCAAATGAGATCAGTTTACCTGCTTCTTGGAAGAAATATCCTAGGCTCGTCCACAGTGTTGTAGATGGGGTTGCCGGCCCTGGGCACCTTCAGCCTTCAGTGGCAAACCCCAGCATTCTGGGCAAGGTTAGGTCATAGGTGGCTGAAGCAGGGCTGGAAGAGACTGAACCCTCCCTTAGAGGAGCAAGGGAGAAGCCTGTTTCCTCACAGCAGAGGCATGTAAGTCTGGCAGGCTTTAGCTCAATGACTTTCCTTTCCACTATTGAAGCAGGACCCAGATGGCATCCTATGAGACTCCTTTGGGGAGTTGGAGCCTTTAAGGGCGTATCCTAAAAGCTGGTAGTTCCCCTGATCTCTATTGGGCTTTTTCTGCCTCTAGGTATCTTAAAAGCCATGCTCAGAAGATCTCGCTGAGGGGTTTGAGGATCCCCATTGCCTATATAAATCTTTTCCATATATCTGGAGCTATTTGGAAAAAGACAAAACAGTGTTATTAGCTGGATCAAATAAAGAAGGTAGTAGTATACAGGTGAAAAAGATTTGGCATCTCCTGTTCATCAGCATTCAAAAGAAAATTAGAAAAAATTTTTAATTTTTTAAAAAGCATGATTTGGTAGACCCATAGGAGTTCCAGGATATGACTACCCCCTTTAAATTTTTTTTTAAATTGACCTTAAAATATTTGCTGGGTACACTTTAATAATACCTTAACTTTAAAGATTGTAAGAATGACAAAATACAGTAAATGCTTTTGCTCCATATGTAGGAGCATTTTCAGTTTAACCAGTAATAGAACAATGCATTAAGACAATGAGCTATAACATGCTTAGCAGCCTCTCCTGTTCTGACAGAGGTTACTATAAATCCAGAATATGTATCCACTGTAACGTGGACATAGGATTTTTTGCCAAATGAAGGCATATGAGTAACATCCATTTGCCAAAGTTGTCCTCGTAGGGGTCCTTGAGGGTTAACTCCAAATGAAGGGGCAGATTGTAGTATAGGACCCCTTGGATGGGATTTCCCAATCTGCTGTGCTGCTTCCCAAGAGAGTTGAAACTATTTACACAGGGCTGCAGCGTTCTGGTGATGAATAGTATGAGACTGAATTGCTCGATTTGTCATGGTTGCTCCAATTAATTTTCTTTTGGGTAGCTTGATCAACAAGGGAATTCCTAGGTCCTGGCCGGTTGGCTCAGTGGTAGAGCATCAGCCTGGTGTGCACGATTCCGGGTTCGATTCCCGGCCAGAGCACACAGAAGAAGTGCCCATCTGCCTCTCCACCCCTCCCCCTCTCCTTCCTCTCTGTCTCTCTCTTCCCCTCCCGCAGCCAAGGGTCCACCAGAGAAAAGCCACCCAGGGAGCTAAGGATGGCCCTGTGTCCTGTGCTTCAGGTGCTAGAATGGCTCTGGTTGCAACAGAGCAACACCCCAGATGGGCAGAGCATTCCCCCCTGGTAGGCGTGCCGGGTGGATCCCGGTCGGGCGCATATAGGAGTCTGTCTGACTGCCTCCCCATTTTCAACTTCAGAAAAATACAAAAGAAAAAAAGGGAGGGCATTCCCTTGTGCTAAAGCTGCAGGGAGCATGGAGTGAGCTCAAGTACGTCCTATGAAACATGGAGCTCTGTGTTGACATACAAGTCTTTGAAGAAGGAGGAACTGCTGAAATAGTTCATCAGCATTTGTCCCTAAGATCACAGTCTTTATAGTGGAAACACCATAAGGAAATATTTGCTGTCTGTATATAGATTAAAGGGGGAATATGGCAAATGCTGAAAAGCCATGATAATGGCATATAATTCTAGTCTTTGAGCTGATTTTAAGTTGACAGTTTCAGTATAAAGTTGTCCATTGATTTGCAAGAGCGATTTGCCATTTAGTGGAAGTTTCCCAGAGCCATTGTTGTTGATCCTTTGAAAAAAGGAAAACCAATAATTTTGAGGCTCAAAACCTATAAGCTGTAAGGGGTGCCTATGCCCCTTGATAATCCAGGAGGCAACAAGATCAAAATATGGAGGTATATTCCATGGGCTATTAGATGGTTCAATGTGCCCAAGCTGTAGCTGCTCTTGTACCAATTGAGCAGCTGCCCTAAGTTTCTCCTGAGAAAGGGGCCATTGGTCTACCCATACAGGATTATCTAATTTCCAAGTAATTGGGTCTTCACAATGCATTATTGAGGTAGCAGGAGCTACCAAGGCCCCTATACTAAATTTTGATATCCTAATCCACACCTTCTGGTATTGGGTGCCACTTCTATGGGGGTGAGAATTCCTCGCTGTTCTTTCCCTAGACCCTTGGTGGGCAAAACTCCCCATTCAAGCATCTGAGTACTGACTAAACACTCCCATATTTTTCAAAACATCTCTACCTCACAAATTAATTGGCCATCCAGGGAGCACATAAGGCTTAAAAAATCCAGAATGACCTTCTTAATCTTCCCAATGTAGAAAACTAGAACTTTGTTGAGGGGATTTACTCTGCCCTATACCTTGTATTTCTGTGGCTGCTGCATGAGTGGGCCAGGAAGGAGGCCAGTGTAGCTTAGCAATAACAGATACATCAGCTCCAGTATCTAAAAGTCCTTTAAATTTATGCTCATGTATTATTAGTTCCATTTCAGGACTTTCCTGACCTATTTTTTTTTAAATCCAATTGGAAAAATCAGAGGAGCCAAATCACCAATTTGCTTGGGACCCCTTTTGCAGGATATGGCCTGAGAATCAGAATTAGCATCCTTATACTATTCTTCTAACTGTCTGAATTAGCCGTGAGACACATTTTTTTTTATTAATGTTGATGGGATGACATTGATAAAATTGTCTTCTGTCACCTTCTAACTGGTTTTCTTTGTGCCCATTCTCTCCCCTAACCCCTCCCTCTCCTCCCCCCCCACCCTGTAATCTCAACACTGTTGTCCATTTCTCTGAATCTCATTTTTATGTCCCACCTATGTACGGAATTATATAGTTCTTAGTTCTTTCTGATTTACTTATTTCGCTCAGTATAATGTTATCAAGGCCCATCCATGTTGTTGTAAAAGATCTGATGTCATCATTTGTTATGGCTAAGTAGTATTCCACAGTATATATATATACGAAAGCTTTTTATAACACTCATCTTCTGATGGACACTTGGGCTGTTTCCAGATCTTTGCTCTTGTAAACAATGCTGCCAGAAACATGGGGGTGCATTTCTTCTTTTCAAACAGTGCTATGGTGTTCTTGGGGTATATTCCTAACATTGGTATAGCTGGGTCAAAAGGCAGTTCATTTTTAATTTCTTGAGGAATCTCTATACTGTTTTCCACAGTGGCTGCACCAGTCTGCATTCCCACCAGCAACACAAGAGGGTTCCCTTTTCTCCACATCCTCGCCAGCACTTATTCTGTGTTGTTTTATCAATGAGCACCATTCTGACTTGTGTGAGGTGATATCTCATTGTGGTTTTAATTTGCATTTCTCTAATTATTAGTGATGTTGAGCATTTTTTCATATGTCTATTGGTTATCTGTGTGTCCTCTTTGGAGAAGTGTCTATTCATTTCTTTTGTTCATTTTTGGATTGGATTGTTTGTCTTCCTGGTATTAAGTTTTACAAGTTCTTTATAAATTTTGGTTATTAACCCCTTATCTGACACATTGTCAAATATATTCTCCAATTGTGTAGTTTGTCTTTTTATTCTGTTCTTATTGTCTTTAGCTGTGCAGAAGCTTTTTAATTTGATAAAGTCCCATTTGTTTATCCTGTCTTTTATTTCACTTGCCTGTGGAGACAAATCAGCAAATATATTGCTGTGAGAGATGTCGGAGAGCTTACTGCCTAAGTTTTCTTCTAAGATGCTTATGGTTTCATGGCTTACATTTAAGTTTTTTATCCATTTTGAGTTTATTTTTGTGAGTGGTGTAAGTTGGTGGTCTAGTTTCATTTTTTTGCAGGTAGTTATCCAATTTTCCCAACACCATTTGTTGAAGAAGCTGTCTTTACTCCAGTGTATGCTCTCATCTCCTTTGTCAAATATCAGTTGTTGATAAAAGTGTGGGTTTATTTCTGGGTTCTCAGTTCTGTTCCATTGATCTATATACCTGTTCTTATGCCAGTACCATGCTGTTTTGAGTACAATGGCCTTATAATATAACTTGATATCCAGAAGTGTGATACCTCCCGCTTTATTCTTCCTTTTCAAGATTGCTGAGGCTATTCATGTTCTCTTTTGGTTCCATATAAATTTTTGGAATATGTGTTCTATATCTTTGAAGTAAGTCATTGGTATTTTAATCGGTATTGCATTGAATTTATAAATTGCTTTGGGTAATATAGACATTTTAATGATGTTTATTCTTCCTAACCATGAGCATGTTATATGCCTCCACTTGTTCGTATCTTCCTTGATTTCTTTTATCAATGTTTTATAGTTTTCCGAGTACAAGTCTTTAATCTCCCTGGTTAAATTTATTCCTAGGTACTTTATTTTTTTGGTTGCAATGGTAAAGGGGATTGATTCCTTGATTTCTCTTTCTGACAGTTCATTGTTAGTGTATAAAAATGCCTCTGATTTCTGAGTATTGATTTTATATCTGCCACCTTGCCGAATTTAATTATCAGGTCTAGTAGTTTTTTGACTGAGACTTTAGGGTTTTCTATATACAATATCATATCATCTGCAAATAATGATAGTTTTACTTCTTCTATTCCAATTTGGATGCCTTTTATTTCTTTTTCTTGTCTGATTGCTATGGCTAGGACTTCCAGAACTATGTTGAATAAGAGTGGTGAAAGGGGGCACCCCTGCCTTGTTCCTGATCATAAGGGGATTGCTTTTAATTTTTGCCCATTGAGTGTGATGTTGGCTGTGGGTTTGTCATAGATGGCCTTTATTATGTTGAGGTATGTTCCCTGTATTCCCACTTTGCTGAGAGTTTTGATCATGAATGGGTGCTGGATTTTATCAAAAGCTTTTTCTGCATCTATTGAAATTATCATGTGGTTTTTCTCCTTCCTTTTGTTTATGTGATGAATCACATTGATTGATTTGTGAATATTGTACCAGCCTTGCCTCCCCAGAAAAATCCCACTTGATCATGATGTATGATTTTTTTCATATATTGCTGGATCCAGTTTGCTAATATTTTGTTGAGGTTTTTAGCATCTAGCTTCATCAGGGATATTGGTCTATAATTTTCTTTCTTTGTGTTGTCTTTGCCTGGTTTTGGAATCAGAATTATGCTCGTCTCATAAAAGGAGCTTGAAAATCTTCCTTGCTCTTGAATTTTTTGAAATAGCTTGAGAAGGACAGGAGTTAGTTTTTCTTTGAATATTTGGTAGAATTCACTTGTGAAGACATCAGGCCCAGGACTTTTCTTTGTTGGGAGTTTTTTGATAACTGTTTCGATCTCATTTTTTGTAATCGGTCTGTTTAGGTTTTCTGAATCTTCCAGATTAATTCTTGGAAGATTATATGTTTCAAGGAATTTGTCCATTTCATCTAGGTTGTCTAATATTTTGGCATACAGTTAGTTCTTCATAGTATGTTCTTATAATATTTTGTTTTTCTGTTGTGTCATTTGTTATTTCTCCACTCTTTTTTTCTCTTTTCTAATTTTATTTATTTGAGTCCTCTCTCTTTTTTTCTTGGTGAGTCTGGTTAAAGGTTCATTGATCTTGTTTACCTTTTCAAAGAACCAGCTCCTGGTTTCATTGATCCTCTGTATTGTTTCTTTGGCTTCTATATCATTTATTTCTGCTCTGAACTTTATTATTTCCTTCCATCTACAAGCTCTGGCCTTTACTTGGTGTTTTTTTTTTCTAGTTCTTTTAGATGCAGGGTCAAGTTGTTTATTTGAGCTTTTTCCAACTTCTTGAGGTATACCTATAATGCTATGAACTTCCCTCTCAGGACAGCTTTTGCTGTGTCCCATAAATTTTGAGTATGCTCATTATTGTTTGTTTCTAGGAATTTTTAAATTTGTTCTTTGATCTCATTGTTAACCCATTTGTTATTTAATAAAATGCTATTTAGTTTCCAAGTGTTTGAATGTTTTTCAGTTTTTCTCTTGTGGTTGATTTCTAGTTTAATGCCATTGTGATCAGAGAAAGTGCTCGATATGATTTCAATCTTCTTAAATTTGTTGAGACTGCTTTTGTGCCCTAACATGTGGTCTATTCTAGAGAATGTACCATAAGCACTTGAAAAGAATGTGTATTCTGCTGTTTTAGGGTGAAAGGTTCTGAAGATATCTATTAAATCAAGTTGATCTAATATGTCCTTTAAGTCTGCTGTTTTTTTGTTAATTTTCTTTCTTGAGGATCTATCTAATGATGTTAATGGGGTATTGAAATCCCCTACTATTATAGTATTGCTGTTGATCTCGCCCTTTAAGTCCATCAATGTCTGCTTTATATATTTAGGTGCTCCTATATTAGGTGCTTAGATATTTATAATGGTTATATCTTCCTGTTGGATTGCTCCCTTTATCATTATGTAGTGACTTTCTTTATCTCTAACTATGGTCTTTGTTTTAAAGTCCATTTTGTCTAATATAAGTATTGCTACCCCAGCTTTTTTTTCATTTTTATTTGCGTAAAATATTTTTTTCCATCCTTTTATCTTCGGTCTATGTGCATCTTTTGATTTAAGGTGTGTCTGTTGTAGACAGCATATGTATGGGTCCTGTTTTCTTATCCACACAGCTACCCTATGTCTTTGATTGGATCATTTCATCCATTTACATTTAAGGTTATTATTGATATGTAATTGTTCATTGCCATTTTATTCTTTAAAGCTGTATTCCTCTTTTGCTATATTCTTTTTCTTCTTTGATTTGTTTACAACAGGTCCCTTAGCATATCTTGCAGCTGTGGTTTGGTTGCAGTGAATTCCTTGAGGGTTTTTTTTGTCTGTAAAGCTTTTTATTTCTCCTTCCATTTTAAATGATAACCTTGCTGGATAAAGTAGTCTTGGTTGTAGGCTCTTGTTCTGCATTACTTTGAATATTTCTTGCCATTCCCATCTGGCCTCAAGTGTTTCTGTTGAGAAATCAGAAGTCATCCTTCTGGGGGCTCCTTTGTAGGTGATAGTTTTTTTTCTCTAGCAGCTTTTAATATTTTCTCTTTATCACTTAGTTTTGGTATTTTAATTATGATTTGTCTTGGTATTGATTTCTTTGGGTTTCTCCTTAATGGAGTTCTCTGTGCTTCCTGAACATGTGAGATGTTTTCCTGCCTTAATTGAGGGAAGTTTTCAGCTATAATATGTTTGAACAAAGTCTCTATCCCTTGTTCTTTCTCTTCTTCTTCAGGAACCCCTATAATGCGGATGTTATTTCTTTCATGTTGTCACAGAGCTCTCTTAGAGTTTCCTCAGACTTTTTGAGTCTCTTTTCTTTTTTCTGCTTTGCTTCTGTGCCTTTATTTATCGTGTCCTCTAACTCGCTGATTCGATTCTCCACTTCATCCATCCTGCTTTTAATTCCTTCTATTGAATTCTTTATTTCAGATACTGTATTTGTCATTTCTGTCTGATTCTTTTTTATTATTTCAATGTCCTTTTTTATATTTGCTATCTTTTTATTTAGGTGTTCATAATAAACATCTATTGTTGTTCTAATATCTTTGAGCATCCAAACAATCGTTATTTTAAACTCTGTATCTAGTAATTTGGTTATATCTGATTCATTTAAGTCCTTTTCTGGGGATTTCTCTTGGCTCATTTGTGTTGCATTTCTCTGCCTCTGCATTTTCTCTCATGGGAGTGGCTATGATCACGTGCTTGGGTGCACAAGCCTTGGTGGCCTTGGCCTTTGTCCCGCCCCCATGGATGACGTTATGCCCGCTCCTGAGGGCACTGGTGAGCACCTATGCTCAGCTGCGGGTCTCCGCCTGTTTCCGGGCTTTCACCCTGCCCTTGTAGGAGGAGCTCACTCAGGGAATGGCTGCTAGCCTTGGCTCTACCAGCCGGGCAGAATTGTGTGCCCATGCTCAGCTCAGTAGCAGAACTCCATCTGTTCTGGTAGTTTGTCTTTTTATTCTGTTCTTATTGTCTTTAGCTGTGCAGAAGCTTTTTAGTTTGATATAGTCCCATTTGTTTATCCTGTCTTTTATTTCACTTGCCCATGGAGATAAATCAGCAAATATATTGCTGCAAGAGATGTCAGAGAGCTTACTGCGTATGTTTTCTTCTAAGATGCTTATGGTTTTACAGCTTACATTTAAGTCTTTTATCCATTTTGAGTTTATTTTTGTGAATGGTGTAAGTTGGTGGTCTAGTTTCATTTTTTTGCAGGTAGCTGTCCAATTTCCCCAACACATTTGTTGAAGAGGCTGTCTTTATTCCAATGTATACTCTTACCTCCTTTGTCAAATATCAGTTGTCCATAAAACTGTGGGTTTATTTGACTTAGTTTGTTTTTACATGCTTCTAAGCAATGTCGACTCAGTCCCACCTGTCCCCAAAGTTTTACCACTCCCTCTCCAGTTCATCATCACCACTGTCCTTTCATCTTATTCCTCACGAATTTGGTCTCTTAGGGTAGATACATTTGAGCTACACACAGGTGCTATTGTCAGAACACACTGCAGGTGAGTGATAGATTTGAGCAGCAACATTACATGGGCTTGTTCCCTATGGTCCATAGGCAGCTATCACAACTATGTCACAACTACAAACCACCAATAATGAAATAGCTCAGACTTTCTTTCATTATTAGGTTGATGTGATTTATTAGCTCTAGCTGGAGATAGACCACTATTACATTACATCCCCACTTAGCATGGTCTCAAAGAAGAAAGGCAAAGGGAAATCTTCCCGGTGGGCAGAGCAATGGGCAATACACTTGGTTGTCCATTTCATATGGAAGAGAAAACACAATCCTCAAATATATACTAGCTCTTAAGCAATAGTAAATGTCTTGTCCACAGATTCAAACATTTTAAAAAAAAACATGGCTATTTATAATATTAAAACTTCTCCATCAAGTTGTACAACTTTATGTTTGTACAACATAAGGAATGTGAATATATAAACAATGAGTGGACTGGTAGTTGTAGGAGGCTGAGGCATTGAACAAATCCTTAGACAGTGAGTGACCTTAGCTGACTGCCAGCTCAGCCAGCTCCTATTTTTCTACCCATTCTCCATGAAGTCTTTCACTAAGTTGATTTTGGTTTGTTGGTTTATTTATTAAAATGACTATCAAAACAGCTCCAAAATTAAAGTTCTAATAATTGAAAAAAAAATAATTAGCCATGAGAATATCCACAAGTAACATCTGATTCTTGAAAGAAATGTGATTCAGGAAAGCCAAGAGCCATGTGCACATTTTGGAATTAAGAACTTAGAAAATATTTAATCTGTCCCCTCAGTAATGTCAAAGTTCTCCTCTGATACACTAATTTACAGTATTGTTATAGTAAAGCATACAGGACGCAGTAAATAGTTTTTTTTTTCCTGAGAGCATCGCTTTTAAATTTCTAAGAATCCAAGTGTATATTTTATATAGATATGTATTTTTCATTTTTCTAATGTTGTTTTCATTAGAGAGATAAATACATGCCTGAAGCCCAAGCAAAAATGTGTTACAATAAAATGTTATGCTCTGATTACTATTAGTTACAGATTGGATGGTATTTCTTACCAGCTTCTTAACAAATACCATTTGTCTTCTTCAACTGCTTTCACTGCAATAACATCTCAATGCAAAGAGCAGAAGTGGAAATGAACAGATATTACATGATCTTTGCATTTTGTCTTTATTCTCAGTCTACTTAATTTATATTACCATTTGGGTACTTATCCTACCTATGCAGTAACTGTGTCTTCATCCTAAGAAGACTCTGTAAAGCAAGAGCCCATTTAGGGGAAACTATATCTAGCATTGTGCTTTCCATGTGTAAGTTCCTTAAAAATCAGGGACTGCAAACACAAATGTTTTCATGGGCTAGGTATGTATTATAAATAATGAAGTTGAAACAACTGAATAGGGACCCATGGGGGACATACAAAACTGGAGGAAGCATACCCCATCTGAAGACATTTACACATTATAAAGTAAAATATAAAATAAACATAAATAATAAAGTAAAATAAAACATACAAATAGAGAAAAGATCTGCAAGCTACAATAGACTCTAAGATAGCTAGCTTAGGACTTTTGTATAAATCTTGGGTGAACCTAATTAGAAGCTGAATTAATGCTAAGAAGAAACAAAACATGGATTAACCTTCCTTTGGTTAATCTGCTAATAGTTTATCAGGACTCCAGTCTGAACCAGAAATCCCACTGATTCCCACTTGGTCTCCACGGTTCTTCATTTCTGTCACCCTCTCCCTTTGGGTCCTATGATGCCAGTGCCTCCTTATTCTTCCTCATATCATTGTCCCCGATGCACTGGAGGTTTTTATTTATTTTTATTTTGAAAACTCACAAAACATAAAATAACACCCTTTTAACCATTTTAGAGTGTGAAATTCAGGAGCATTTAGTGCACTCACAGTGTTTGCAACCATCACCACACTCTAGTTTCTGAACACTTTTTTTTTTTTTCATTTTTCTGAAGCTGGAAACAGGGAGAGACAGTCAGACAGACTCCCGCATGCACCCGACCAATATCCACCCGGCACGCCCACCAGGGGCGACGCTCTACCCACCAGGGGGCGATGCTCTGCCCATCCTGGGCGTCACCATGTTGCGACCAGAGCCACTCTAGCACCTGGGGCAGAGGCCAAGGAGCCATCCCCAGCGCCCGGGCCATCTTTGCTCCAATGGAGCCTTGGCTGCGGGAGGGGAAGAGAGAGACGGAGAGGAAAGCACGGCGGAGGGGTGGAGAAGCAAATGGGCGCTTCTCCTGTGTGCCCTGGCCGGGAATCGAACCCGGGTCCTCCACACGCTAGGCCAACGCTCTACCGCTGAGCCAACCGGCCAGGGCCCCTAGTTTCTGAACACTTTTATCACCCTGAAAGGGCCATTCCCCATACTCCTCTCCCCAACCTCTGGCAACCACTAGTTTGCTTTCTGTGAGACCTTTATTTATGTTTTTCCTGCACCCTCAGTCTGGCCAATGTCCAAAGAAAATCAGGGAAGAACTCAACTCTGACAAGGTAGGAAACCAAACACAGAGTGAGGGCAGAATAAAGCTCTCCATCATACTCACTGAATTCAGAGTACATTTAACTGCATTTTACTTCATCTATCTAATTTTCTTGTTCAATTCTGTTTGAAACAAATGTGTTCTAAATTGCATCTTTTTTAGTACAATGAAGGTCCAAGTCTAATGAGATCATTTCCCTATAGAGGTTTCTTTTCTGTTCTCCACTGGGTGTTCCCCTTCTTTGCACTCAAAATTGTGGCTGATTATACACTGATGCTCCAGCAACGACTTTTGCTTTATGCTTCGAGTCAGCTGTAAGGAAGTTTAATATGCCTGGTATAAACACTCACACATTGGCTTTTGTGCCAAAGCACTTTCCTTGGCTGCCTCAGGATTATGAACTGACCGTGTCAGTCTCCTTGGGAATTATTTGCGGCACTCTAGACAAGGATGCCCCTCCAAAGCCAAATTTCTCTAAAATGGTGAATAGACTGCTAGTTACAACAAATGTGTCGAAAATACCTCCTGAGGTGCAACACAATCACTATAAATCTACACTAAGCAGATCTAAGACTCTTAGAGATCAATCTTTTGGTCACTGAGTAGCAGTCTGTGATAAATTCACCTGTACCAAACTTGGCCATTTTTCTCTAGGTTTAGGAGATAATGTAATTTTAAACTATGACCATACTTTCTACTTTTGACTTTTTTTCTTTTCTTTCGTGATAAAAATAGCCTGGCCTAGTCATCTCTCTTTTTATGAGGATTTTCTTTGCTCATTTTTAAAGTGAAAAAAGTTGAGCTAGATCAGTAGTTTCCTACCCAGAGCATCAAATCTCTGAATGTGGGCATTATCTGTAGTCTGAAAAATGATATCTTTCCATTCAAATGCTACCACTTTAAAAAATATTGGCTTTTTGTTTGTTAAATAAATATTTGGTAAACAGCTTCTTTTCTATTAAAAGTATAAAATTATGCATGCTAACCATACCAAATTGGAAAACAACTAGAAGATAAAATAAAACAGCCTATAATCCTGCCACACAGACGTGATTACTCACATTTCACTATGTATTCATCCAGTTTTATTTCTATGCATATTTATACATACATTATATTTAGCAAATGGAAATATACTGCAATACTGCAGGCATAATATTTTATAACCTTTTTTTTTTTTAGGGAGAGAGACAGATAGACAGAAAGGGAGAGAAATAAGAAGCATCAACTTGTAGTTCCAGCACTTTAATTGTTCATTGATTGCTTTCTCATTTGTGCCTTAACTGGAAGGCTCCAGTCAAGCTAGTGACCCCTTGCTCAAGCCAGCAACCTTAGGCTCAAGCCAGCAACCCTGTACTCAAGCTGGTGAGCCTGCGCTCAAGCTAGCAACCTTGAGGTTTTGAATCTAGGACTTCAGTGCCCTGGGTTGATGTTCTATCCACTGTACCACCACCTGGTCAGGGATAAGTTGTTCTTTTTTTTTTTTTACCTAATAATATATTGTAACCATTTTTCTAAGTCAAAAACTAGTTATCTACAAGGTTTAAATGACATTCTTCTATATGAGTACATATTGTTATTTTTAAATGTTTAGGTTGCTTCTAATATTCAATTATGTGTAACAATGCAATGCTGCTATAAATATCTGTGATAGAATTTTTAATTGCATTCATACTATTGTGAATTAAAGATTGTTATTCTTAATAATGTTCAAATTATGTGCAACTCTGGATGATGGGAGCCCCTGTTTACTGGCTTCTGAGGTCTTTGATACAACCCCTGATGTCTTTTTTTTTTTTTTTGCATTTTTCTGAAGCTACCCCTGGTGTCTTTTATAGCTTCCCTGCTTTCTGTTATGATAAACTGTACAGGCACCTTTTATATGTGTTCTGCCTAATACCTGAAATCAGCCAATTCTCCAAGGAGCCCTCATTCCTTTTAGTGGAAATAGTATTTTGAGAGCACCATCTGGGCACTGGGGGAGTTTATTGCTACGGATACTGCCATGGTAATTGTTACGCAGTCTTTTCAGGGATCCAAACTAAAAAAAAATGATTAATTTTTAAGAAGAAAAGCATGATGAGTTTATAGTGATGTTTCAGATAACAATTTATATAGGTTTTTTATTAATTTCTTTAATTTTATATTTTTACCTCTTTTTGTTTACTCTAAAAATCTTGGTTCCTTATAATTAACATAGTCATGTTTGTGCCTCATTATAATATCTGTACATCTGTAACTTAAAATAAAATGTGATTGCATTAATATATGTAATATGTGTATATATATATAATAGTTTTAGGGTAACAATATCAATATTATCTTTTAATTGTTTTAGTTTTTCATTTACAGTGACATTCAATATTATATTTGTTTCAGGTGTACAGCATAGTGGTTTTACATTTATATAACTTATGAGGTGTTCCCCTAATCATTCTAGTACCCACCTGGCACCACACATAGTTATTACACTTTTATTGACTATATTCCCAGTGCTGTGCTTTGTATCTCTGTGATTATTCTGTAACTGCCAATTTGTACTTCTTAATCTCTTCATCTTTTTCATCTAGCCCCCTAAATTCTCCCTCCCTGTTAACCATCAGTGTATTCTCTGTATCTGAGTCTGTTTCTGTGTTTTTTGTTCATTGCTTTTGTTCTTTAGATTTCCCATATGAGTGAAATCTTACGGTATTTGTCTTTCTTTGACTGACTTATTTTACTTAGCAAAGTATTATCTAGTTCCATGTATGTTATTGTAAATAATATTTCATTCTTTTTATGGCCTAGTTTATTCCATTGTATATATGTGCCACATCTCCTCTATCCAACTGTCTATCATGTCTTGGCTATTGTAAATAATACTTCAATGAACATAGGGATATATGTTTATAAATTAGTGTTTCAGATTTCTTCAGATATATTCCCAGAAGCGGAATTGCTAAATCATATGGTAGTTCTATTTTTAATTTTTTGAGGTAACTCCATACTGCTTTCACAATGGCTACACCAATCTACAATCTCATCAATAATGCACAAGGGTTCCCTTTTCTCCACATCCTCACCAACACTTGTTGTTTGTTCATTTATTGATCATAGCCATTCCGACAGGTGTGAAGTGGAATCTCATTGTGGTTTTAATATATATTTCTCTGATGATTAGTTACATGGAGCATCTTTTCATATGCTCATGGCCATCTTCAATATTGTTATTATTTACAATAATTATTGAAAACTGTGATAGTTACAGTTTGTTTGTTTTTATAGAGACAGAGAGAGTCAGAGAAAGGGACAGACAGACAGGAATGGAGAGATGAGAAGCATCAATCATTAGTTTTTCATTGCGCATTGCATCACCTTAGTTGTTCATTGATTGCTTTCTCATATATGCCTTGACCGTGGGCCCTCAGCAGACCGTGTAACCCCTTGCTCGAGCCAGTGACCTTGGGTCCAAGCTGGTGAGCTTTTGCTCAAACCAGATGAGCCCGCACACAAGCTGGCGACCTCGGGATCTCAAACCTGGGTCCTCGGCATCCCAGTCCGATGCTCTATGCACTGCACCACCGCCTGGTCAGGATAGTTACAGTTCTTTTACCTTCATTTATATCTCACCAGGGATGTGCAGTGAAAATACTGGGTTTTAAAGTCACTTGAATTTTTTTTTTATTTGGTTTTGCCATCAACTCAATTCACAGTTAAAAAAAAAATTCACAGTTAAGTTAATGTATTTATTTTTACTTTCTTTTTAAAAATGGTTTCTTTTTATTTTTTCTAATTATAGAAAATAATTTTGTTTCAAAGTCAAATCTACTAAAAAGCTATACCCAGAGAAGTCTTTCTTCTATCCCTGTCCTATTGACCTTCATTCCTATGTAGATGGAGAAAAAAAGAAATTGATTTTAAGAAATTGGCTCATCCAGGCCCTGACCGATTGGCTCAGTGGTAGAGTGTCGGCCCAGTGTGTGGAAGTCCTGGGTTCGACTCCCAGCCAGGGCACACAGGAGACATACCCGTCTGTTTCTCCACCCTTTCCCCTCTTCTTTCTCTCTGTCTCTCTCTTCCCTTCCCACAGCCAAGGCTCCATTGGAGCAAAGTTGGCCCAGGTGCTAAGGACAGCTCCATGGCCTCCATCTCAAGCACTAGAATGGCTCTGGTTGCAGCCTTAGATGGGCAGAGCATCACCCCCTAGTGGGCTTGCTGGGTAGATCCCAGTTGGGCTCATACAGGAGTCTGTCTCTCTGTCTCCCTGCTTCTCACTTCAGAAAAATACAAAAAAAAAAAAAAAAGAGAGAGAGAGAGAGAGAAATTGGCTCATCCAATTATGGAGACTGACAAGTCCAAAATTTATAGGACAAGCCACCAAGATGAAACGTTCAGTTAAGAGTTGATGTTGCAGTCTTGAGGCCAAATTCCTAGTTTTAGGGGAAATCTCAGTCTTTACTCTTAAGATTTCCAACTGATGAGAGGAAGTCCACACCCATTATAGAAGGTAATCTGCTTTACTCAGTCTCTTGATTTAGATGTTAATCACTTCTAAAAAATACCTTCACAGCAATATACAGGCTAGGATTTGACCAAACAACAAGGAACCATACCCGAGCCAAGTTGACACAAATTAACTATCATGTACACACACACACACACACACACACACACATATTTATGTATATACACATTTTTGTGTGTGTATGTGTGTGTGTGTGTATACACACACAATTTATGTTTTGTTTACCTTTCTGTTAAACTTAACAGTCTATCATGGATGTCAGTCCTGCCAATGTATAGAAGTAGAAATCGTCCTTGTGCTGCCTCTCAGCTGTGCGGCACTCCAGTATTTAAACATAACATCATGTTGACACAGTCCCTGCTGGTTTACATTTGAGTTTTTTCCTGCTCTTTTGTTCTTACAAATCATTCTGTAGTAAATAGCATGGCATGCAATTATTTTCATGTACTATCATTTAGTAAAATACATGTAAATGACTGTGTGATGAATGAAATTATATTGAAACATTTCTGAATTCACAGTGGTCTTTTACCATTCAGTATTGTCTCTGTTAACATATTTGAAACATGAAACTGCCATCATGTTTGGGTCTAATAAAATCTCTAACACTTATAAAGGAGCTCTCATAATGAACTATTAAGCATTTTTTTATGCCCAGGAGAAAGTGTATTAATAGTTCTTTAAAAATAATAATAAATCTTGCTCATTTGTATATTAAAATGTTATTTAAATATGTAATTCAAAATGATATAAACTACTTATGGTTTTAGTTCTTATATAATAACAAGACTAGACACCTTTACAAACTCAAAGTAAACAGACCAACAATGCTAGTAACATTGAATTCAACAAATACTATTTTAACGTGACAGATGATAATGGCTTTTAGAAAATAGAGTACTCTTTTCATTGTAAACATTGCACTGATTTGGGGAAAGTGGAGGATAGTTTCTTTGGAATTTGGTTCACTCAGCCTCCTGTACCCTTTCCACGGTTTAATTCTCTAATTACTTAACTCTATTAAAATGACTGTGAAAACTGCAGCACACCATCCTTATTCCATTATTTGGCCTCAGGTACAAATTAGGTTGACCTCTGTTCCCATATGTTCTTATTTGACAATTGCAAACATATGACTTAGTATTAACACCATCTCATTAAATGTCAGTTCTAAGGTTCAGTTTAATGATCACAAATATTATATACAAATCTTGAACATTATATATAACACACACAGAGTTTTGTTTTAATTAATGTTTCCTTTCTAGTAAGAACAGAGCTGAGATTCAAATCCAGATCTTTTTGTTCCACTACACTACCCAGACTAAAACATGGCAGTGGTTTTCTATGACTTGAGGAAATTAAGACAGAACTGGTTGTGACTCATTGGGAGAGCCCTGGGATCCCAATCCATTGAAAACAAAAACAAACAAACAAACAAAAAACCCTCTACTGTGAACTAGCTTTATGAATTTTGACATGTCTAAAAACCTCTCTGGACTTCAGATAAAGAAGCTCTAAAGGGAACTAGCCATGATCTAATCTAGCCATCTCACATTAAGAGGGCTGAATTAGATGATAGCTGGGGCTCTTGACAGTTCTAAAAATCTGTGAATTTTCTATAGTAGCAAAACATCCCTTTTATGACAAAAGAATGACTCAAGCAATGTTTTCCCTGTTTACTGTGGAGTTTCTGATTCCATCTAAGCATCAACCAACAGGGTCAAAGAAGGACTGGGAAACTAGTCTGTGAATTTGAGAAGTGTCTATTTCAAATAAATTAATGAGGTAAATATTTGATTGAAAAATGTGGTTTTTAAAATCTATGCATTATTTTGGAATCACCATGTTAGAGTAGGAGAGACATTTTAGAAATCACTCAGTACAGTCTTTTATTTTACTAATACAAGTTATGTGATTTCCCCAAGACCACACCATGCTTATATTATAAACAGTTTTATTAGCTGAGTTATTAAGATCTAACATATCAGAATGCCTTAAAAATTATCTCCTCATATTCACCACCAAAAATACAAACAAGGAAAGCAGTATAAAACAGTGCTTAAGAGAAGACTGTAAAATTATGTGTAGGGTGCAATGTCTAAGAGCACCACTTACTGTATGATTTTTTTTTTATTTAATAATTTTATTTTTTTAATGGGGTGACATCAATAAATCAGGATACATATATTCAAAGATAACAAGTCCAGGTTATCTTGTCGTTCAATTATGTTGCATACCCACCACCCAAAGTCAGATTGTCCACTGTCACCTTCTATCTTGTTTTCTTTGTGCCCCTCCCCACCCCCTATCCCTCTCCCATTCCCCCCTCCCCCCCGTAACCACCACACTCTTGTCAATGTCTCTTAGTTTCAGTATTATGTCCCACCTACGTATGGAATAATACAGTTCCTGGTTTTTTCTGATTTACTTATTTCGCTTCGTATCATGTTATCAAGATCCCACCATTTTGCTGTAAATGTTCCGATGTCATCATTTCTTATGGCTGAGTAGTATTCCATAGTGTATATGTGCCACATCTTCTTTATCCAGTCATCTATTGATGGGCTTTTTGGTTGTTTCCATGTCCTGGCCACTGTGAACAATGCTGCAATAAACATGGGGTTGCATGTGTCTTTACGTATCAATGTTTCTGAGTTTTGGGGATATATACCCAGTAGAGGGATTGCTGGGTCATAAGGTAGTTCTATTTTCAGTTTTTTGAGGAACCACCATACTTTCTTCCATAATGGTTGTACTACTTTACATTCCCACCAACAGTGTATGAGGGTTCCTTTTTCTCCACAGCCTCTCCAACATTTGCTATTACCTGACTTGCTAATAACAGCTAATCGAACAGGTGTGAGGTGGTATCTCATTGCCGTTTTGATTTGCATTTGTCTAATAGCTAAAGAGGATGAGCATCTTTTCATATATCTGTTGGCCATTTGTATTTCTTCCTGGGAGAAGTGTCTATTCATATCCTCTTCCCATTTTTTTATTGGATTGTTTGTTTGTTTGTTGTTGAGTTTTATGAGTTCTTTGTATATTTTGGATATTAGGCCCTTATCTGAGCTGTTGTTTGAAAATATTTCCCATTTAGTTGGCTTTCTGTTTATTTTGTTATCAGTTTCTCTTGCTGAGCAAAAACTTCTTAGTCTGATGTAGTCCCATTCATTAATTTTTGCCTTCACTTCTCTTGCCATTGGAGTCAAATTCATAAAATGCTCTTTAAAACCCAGGTCCATGAGTTGAGTACCTATGTCTTCTTCTATGTACTTAATTGTTTCAGGTCTTATGTTTAGATCTTTGATCCATTTTGAGTTAATTTTTGTACAGGGAGAGAGACTGTAGTCCAGTTTCATTCTTTTGCATGTGGCTTTCCAGTTTTCCCAGCACCATTTATTGAAGAGGCTTTCTTTTCTCCATTGTGTGTTGTTGGCCCCTTTATCAAAAATTATTTGACTATATATATGTGGTTTTATTTCTGGACTTTCTATTCTGTTCCATTGGTCTGAGTGTCTATTTTTCTGCCAATACCATGCTGTTTTGATTGTCGTGGCCCTATAATAGAGTTTGAAGTCAGGTATTGTTATGCCCCCAGCTTCATTCTTTTTCTTTAGGATTGCTTTGGCTATTCGGGGTTTTTTATAGTTCCATATAAATCTGATGATTTTTTGCTCTATTTCTTTAAAAAACATCATTGGAAGTTTGATGGGAATTGCATTAAATTTGTATATTGCTTTGGGTAATATAGCCATCTTGATTATATTTATTCTTCCTAGCCAAGAACAAGGTATATTCTTCCATCTCATTATATCTTTTTCGATTTCCCTTAACAATGGTTTATAGTTTTCATTATATAAGTCCTTTACATTCTTTGTTATGTTTATTCCTAAGTATTTTATTTTTTTTGTTGCAATCGTGAAGGGGATTATTCTTTTGAGTTCCTTCTCAGTTGTTTCATTGTTGGCATATAAAAAGGCTATTGACTTCTGTATGTTAATTTTGTATCCTGCGACCTTACTGTATTGGCTTATTGTTTCTAGTAGTCTTTTTGTGGATTCTTTGGGGTTTTCGATGTATAGGATCATATCATCTGCAAAAAGTGATACCTTTACTTCTTCTTTTCCGATATGGATGCCTTTTATTTCTTTGTCTTGTCTGATTGCTGTGGCGAGAACCTCTAGTACCACATTAAATAAGAGTGGAGAGAGTGGACAACCCTATCTTGTTCCTGATTTAAGGGGGAAAGCCTTCAGTTTAGTGCCATTTAATATGATGTTAGCTGATGGTTTATCATATATGGCCTTTATCATGTTGAGATATTTTCCTTCTATACCCATTTTGTTGAGAGTCTTAAACATAAAATTGTGTTGTATTTTATCGAAAGCCTTTTCTGCATCTATTGATAAGATCATGTGGTTTTTGTTCTTTGTTTTGTTGATATGGTGTATTACATTAACCGTTTTACGTATGTTGAACCATCCTTGAGATTCTGGGATGAATCCCACTTGATCATGATGTATTATTTTTTTAATATGTTGTTGTATTCGATTTGCTAGTATTTTGTTTAGTATTTTAGCATCTGTATTCATTAGAGATATTGGTCTGTAGTTTTCTTTCTTTGTGCCGTCCTTGCCTGGTTTTGGTATGAGGGTTATGTTGGCCTCATAAAATGTGTTTGGAAGTATTGCTTCTTCTTCAATTTTTTGGAAGACTTTGAGTAGAATAGGAACCAAGTCTTCTTTGAATGTTTGATAAAATTCACTGGTATAGCCGTCAGGGCCTGGACTTTTATTTTTGGGGAGGTTTTTAATGGTTTTTTCTATTTCTTCTCTACTGATAGGTCTGTTTAGGCTTTCTGCTTCTTCTTGACTCAGTCTAGGAAGGTTGTATTTTTCTAGGAATTTATCCATTTCTTCTAGGTTGTTGAATTTAGTGGCATAAAGTTTTTCATAGTATTCTACAATAATTCTTTGTATATCTACAGTGTCCGTGGTGATTTCTCCTCTTTCATTTTGGATTTTGTTTATATGAGTTCTTTCTCTTTTTTCCTTGGTAAGTCTTGCCAAGGGTTTGTCAATTTTGTTGATCTTTTCAAAGAACCAGCTCCTTGTTCTATTAATTTTTTCTATAGTTTTTCTGTTCTCTAATTCATTTATTTCTGCTCTGATTTTTATTATTTCCTTTCTTCGGCTGGTTTTGGATTGTCTTTGTTCTTCTTTTTCTAGTTCCTTAAGGTGTGAAGTTAAGTGGTTCACGTGGGCTCTCTCTTGTTTGTTCATATATGCCTGAAGCGATATGAACTTCCCTCTTATCACTGCTTTTGCTGCATCCCATAGATTCTGATATATCGTATTGTCATTTTCATTATTCTGTATGTATCTTTTGATCTCTGCACTTATTTCTTCTTTGACCCATTCATTTTTTAAAAGTATGTTGTTCAGTTTCCACATTTTTGTGGGATTTTTTTCCTCTTTTTTGCAGTTGAATTCTAGTTTCAAGGCTTTATGATCAGAAAATATGCTTGGTATAACTTCAATTTTTCTGAATTTGCTGATGTTGTTTTTGTGGCCCAACATATGGTCAATTCTTGAGAATGATCCATGTACACTGGAGAAAAATGTATACTCAGTCACTTTGGGATGAAATGTCCTGTAGATGTCTATCATCTCCAGGTGCTCTAGTGTTTTGTTTAAGGCCACTATGTCTTTGTTGATTCTGTGTTTGGATGACCGATCTAAAGCCGTCAGCAGTGTATTGAGGTCTCCAAGTATGATTGTATTTTTTTCAGTTTTTGTTTTAAGATCAATAAGTAGCTGTCTTATATATTTTGGTGCTCCTTGGTTTGGTGCATATATATTAAGAATTGTTATGTCTTCTTGATTCAGTGTCCCCTTAGCCATTATGAAATGGCCATTTTTGTCTCTGAGTACTTTTCCTGTCTTGTAGTCAGCATTATCCGATATGAGTATTGCTACACCTGCTTTTTTTTGGATGTTATTTGCTTGGAGTATTGTTTTCCAGCCTTTCACTTTGAATTTGTTTTTATCCTTGTTACTTAGATGAGTTTCCTGTAGGCAGCATACAGTTGGATTTTCTTTTTTAATCCATTCTGCTACTCTGTGCCTTTTTATTAGTGAGTTTAATCTGTTTACATTTAGTGTAATTATTGATACTTGTGAGTTCCCTATTGCCATTTTATATCTTGCTTTCTGTTAGTTTTGTGT
The DNA here is from genome assembly GCF_036850765.1 of Saccopteryx bilineata. Taxonomy (NCBI): domain Eukaryota; kingdom Metazoa; phylum Chordata; class Mammalia; order Chiroptera; family Emballonuridae; genus Saccopteryx; species Saccopteryx bilineata. Next base: position 55,524,623 of record NC_089491.1, read on the forward strand.
CTTGTTTGATCCTTCTCTTTCGTTTTTCTATCTTTTGTTTTTATTTGGTTGTATTCCATACATCTTTCCTCTGTTGCTATCTTTTTTATCTCATGTGCTTCTGTGGTGGTTTTTTCAATGGTGGTTACCTTTGAGTAATGAAAAGGGTCCCTACCCTGTTCATTGTAGCGAACTATTTTGTGAGTACTTTTGCACTCCATCGTCCTTTGCTACTGTTAATCTCCATCTTCTCCCCCTCTTTCTTTTTGTTGTTGTCACAGTTTAAATTTGGTTTTATTGTGTTCTTCTTGGAGCTTTTACTTGTGGCTCTGTTTTTTTTGTTGTTTGTATCTGATTGGAGAACCCCCTTTAGTAATTCCTGGAGTGGGGGTTTTCTGATGATAAATTCCCTCATCTTTTCTGTATCTGTGAATGTTTTTATTTCTCCTTCATATTTGAAGGATAGCTTTGATGGGTATAGTATTCGTGGCTGAAAGTTCCTCTCTTTCAGGACTTTAAATATTGGGGTCCACTCTCTTCTAGCTTGTAGAGTTTCTGCTGAGAAATCTTATGATAATCTAATGGGCCTTCCTTTATATGTTGTATTCTTCTTTTCCCTGGCTGCCTTGAGAATTTTTTCTTTGCTGTTGGTTTGTGTCAATTTCATTATGATATGCCTTGGAGTAGGTTTGTTGGGGTTAAGAAAACTTGGAGTTCTGTTTGCTTCTTGAACTTGAGGCTTTAGTTCTTTCCACAGGCTTGGGAAGTTCTCATCTATTATTTGTTTGAGTATGTTCTCCATTCCATTTTCTCTCTCTTCTCCCTCTGATATACCTATTATTCTTATGTTATTCTTTTTGATGGAGTCAGATAATTCTCGTAGGGCTATCTCATTTTTTTTAATTTTTGAGTCTCTTTCTTCTTCTCTCTGTTGTGCCTCAAGTTGCTTGTCTTCTATTTCACTAATCCTCTCTTCTATCTGACCTGTTCTATTAGCTAAGCTTGTTACTTCGTTTTTCAGCTCGTGAATTGAGTTTTTCATCTCTGTTTGATTTGTTTTTATAGTTTCAATTTCCTTGGACATATATTCTTTGTGTTCATTGAGTTGTTTTCTGAGCTCCCTATATTGCCTTTCTGTGTTTTCTTGTATATCTCGGAGGATTTTTAGGATTTCTATCTTGAATTCTCTGTCATTTAGCTCCAAGGTTTCCAATATATTAAATTTTTTCTCCATAGATTTTTCCTCATCTAGCTGTGTTACCTCTCTTTCTTTTGTATCCATGATATTCAATTTTCTCTTCCTTAATGGCATCTGTGGGTGGTTTTGTTGATAGTATTAATGAGATTTAATAAAGAATAAAAAGTTAAAAAAATAAAAAAAATAAAAAATCGAAAAGAGTTGTTTTTTTAAAAAAAATTAATAATGAAATAAAGAAAAATAAAATAAAATAAAAATTTTTTTAAAAAAGGAAATTATTCCCCCCCTCCTTTTTTCCTCTCCTCTCCTCTCCCCTCTTTCTTGAGAAAATCTTGTGGTGGACTGTGAGTTATAACAAACAATGCCTGTGATGGAGGGCCTGAATTGGGGAAAAGTAATAAAGGGGCAAAAAAGAAAAAAAGAAAAAAAAAAGAGCGTATGGACCCACAAAAAGCAAATAAGGAAAAAATTTGGGTCAAGATTTGCTTTTAGGTGTTGGTTGTCTAAGAGTTATGATGAGAGGAATAAGAGGAAAACGGAAAAATGGGGGGACAAATTAAAAACTTACTATTGTATTTAGTGGAACAAGAACTAGATAATATGGAGAGCCAGGGATGGGAGCACTGCTAGTGAGTTAAAAAGGTGAAGTAAAAACCCCCCAAAATGCCACAAACATAGGTTTGAGTCCCAGATAAGATAATTTGTTTGTTATTGAGGTTTGAATGAGAGGAGATGTAAAGGAGAAAGGAAGAAACTAATATAGAGGGAGAAAAGAAAGAGAGAGAGAGAAAAAAAAGAGGGAACCACTAAAAGAAGAAAAAAGAAAGGAGAGAGAGAGAGAGTTAAGGGTTTTGGAGTGCAACCCTCATAGAGAGAAAGGAAGAGAAGAGAAAAGATAATGGGAGATGTAACACTTATGGGTAGTGTAGTTCAAGGAGAGGAGAGAGTAAGACCAGTAGAGAGTTAATCGGCCAAATTGGAGGAAGAAAAAAAAAGTATCAAGAATGAAGATAAGAGAAACAAAACGAACAAATATAATAAAATGTGATAGGTTATAATGTCTGCAGATTATTCTTGATTTTGAGAGGTTATCTTCTTGCTTTTTCTTTTCTCTCCCTCTTCCTGGTCGGTGACTCTGTACCCCGGGTTCTGCCCCTTTGGCACGCTCAGGTAGAGGCTTGCAGTTGATAAGTCTCTATGGCAATGTCATGTATTGTGCTTTAGTCTCGTGGGAGTCGAGGCTCATTAGCATTTATAGGCTCCGACAGTGAGAGAGTCCATGTTCCTGGAGCCTTTCTCCTAGTCTTTCCTTCCTCAATTAGTAGCCTGATAATCCAGCTATGGGGTTGCTGCTGCCTCTGCCTGGATAGTAAGAGGCTCAAAGAGCTGGCAACTCCCCACTCTATTTCCACTCAGCACAGGGCTCTGGGTAAGGCTCAGTCAGTCAGAGCTGCTAGCATAATCAGGCGGGCTTTCCGCCCACTCAAAGACCACTGGCTCTGCCACTCTGTCCGGTGACACAAGCGGGCGCCCACTTCTGGGGGGCGCTTGGAGGAAACTCTCACTCACTGTCTGCGACCAGGATATCCAGCCAGCAGTCTCACGCTCTGAGTGAAACCCCCAACCGCAGGGAAAAGTTGCAGCGTTGGAATTGAGTCTCGCTCCGTCCCCGTGCGCGGCTTTTGCAAGGCGCTGGGGCGGCTCGAGATTCCGCTTTGGCCCACACAAAGGCCCCTGACTCTGCCCCTCTCTGCGATAACACGGGCGCGCACTGCGGAGGCACTCGGAGGAATCGCTCACTCCTTATCTGCGCGCGCACACCAGGATATGAGGCCGGCCGCGGTTCCCTCTGAGTGAAACCCTCACCAGCACGAAAAATCTCCACCGTTGGAAGTAGTTCTCACTCCCTCCCGTGCGTGGCTTTCCCAGGGCGCTGGGGATGCCCAGAGACTCTGTCCTCGGCCCATAGAAAGGCCTCTGACCCTGCCTCTCCGTGGGGCAACACGGGCACCCACTCTCGGGGCCTAGGAAGAAATTCTCGCCCACTAACTGCGCACCGACCAGGAGACCGGGTAAAATGGCCGCTCCGCTTGTCTTTCTTTGTTTGGGTTTGGCGCGAGTGTTAGCTTGTATTGCCCGGGTTGCCACAGGATCAGATTTTCCTCGGCTTGGATCTGTGTGCCACAGCCTGGTTCGGCCGTATGTGCCGCGGCGGCCTGGATCTATTCACCCCCTTTGCCCACCTCAGTTTCTATATTCACAGTTACCAGAGAAAGCCGCCCTGTTTAGGTTAGTGAGGAAGGCGGAGCATTTCTTACTCCCTTTTTCCTTCGGGGTTTGGTTATATATTTAGCCAATTTTTCACTCAATCATACCTTTGGGTGTATTGCGAAGCATCTGGAAGCTCCAGGTATAGGTTTTTCTGTTTCTGGTTGAAGATCTTGTTGAGTTTTGGAGGAGATTTATCGGTATCGCTTCCTACCCCGCCATTACTCTGACGTCATCCTTACTGTATGATTTTTAGCCAACCATGTAACCTCTTCGTGTCTAAGTTTTTTTCATCTATAAAATGAGTGTGATAATAATTGTACATACATCCAGTTTATTACCAGAATTAAAATAGTAAGCCACATAAACTTTTTAGTATACTGCCCGGCACAGTGGAAATAATCAATATTAGCTAGTCTTAAGATTAGATTATATATTTATTACATTGGCTAAATTTGGTTCGATTGCACTTCTTTCACTGGTATTCAGGATCAGAATTATCCTAAAATTATCTATCAAGGATTGTCAATCTATAAGTTAGTGCATGATGAAAGTGTCCACTAAAAGTAATAAACTCTAACCATTAATTTTGAGAAGGATGGATCCAGATTGTAAAGCTATTTCCCACTGCAGTATAGTAAGGTCAAGTTATTCCTTTGAAAATCAAAAAATGACTCCAAAATCACATAAAAGTGATGTTTCATCAACTGTTCTCCAAATTGTGGTCCCTCATTTAAAATCAAAGATTTGATTTTTGCCTATGGGCAAAATTCAAGGGCAATTCCTTTAACATCACCATATTTAACTGACAGCAATTAAATCTATTTAACACACTGTGTATGAATTTCAAAAAGCTTCTATGACTGTTTATCTTATCTTTATGGATCTTTAAACTTAATAGCGCTGGTTGTAATGAAGAAGTGATTTCCAAAAGTTAAGCATCTCTTCAAGGCTGTTGCCAGGCTGTTCAATTGATTGAATTATGATGTTACCCAGAAACAAACTCTCATGAGTCCTTGCTCTTCAACTTGCTCACTAATCACAGTATGTGTGCAGGAGGAAGAGTTGAGACACGGTCCTCTGTCATTAAACAAAAAATTAGTCAAAAAAAAATACCAGTTTAGTTCAGGGAATATAAATGTTGTAATTTCCCTCTGGTTCAGTAGTTTTAGGATAATATATAGGTTCATTTAAAACTCACTGCCCAATAACCTGTAATAGAGCTATCCATTTCTCTCCTTCCCCTCCTGAAACATTAAGGTAGCCAGTCTTAAATACAGAGCCCCAGAAGATTAAAATCAAAAGCACTTGCTCAGGGGCACATTCCCCAACATACTTTTCTAACTATTCATTTTCCCAGCTGTCACTCTTTCTTCTTCTCACCATTAATAATATTTTTCAGTCTCTCCCAACTCCGGAGACCTTCATTAATCCCACCTGTCTACACTAGGCTACACCACCCACCCACTCACAGAGAAAACACACCCCCTTTCAGTATTCCAATGTTTCTCAGGTTCAGTTATTGATTTTTCAGGCCCCCAGCCCCCATCACCCATATCTGTACCATATTCATATTTATTCCATCGGACCCAATGTAATTCTTTCACTTAGTAGTCCTTTATCTTAAAGACAAAGACAGAAAAAAAGAAAAGAAAGAAAACACAGCTTTAAGATGCTAGGCAGGCAAAACTTGACTAAAAGAGGCATGAACACTTTCTTTATCCAACCAAAAAATATTGAGGAAAAAAAAAATACATTAATGTAGATTAATAGGACTAGTGATTTGAGGGATAAAAAAAGTTGTTGAGAAAACCAACGCAGTTCTTAATAATTTTATCATAGCCCACTTTTCTAAGTAGTATTGTAAAATTGTGGCTAAATTAAAGCTAGAAAAAAAAATCAACTCTATCAGTCCTAATAGCTATAAAATTAATTCTGTTATTTTTTTCTCATTAATATCACAGTGATGTGATGAACAAACTGACAATCTCCTTAACTTCTTTAAGACCAGAATTTCTCAACCTCAACACTACTGCTATTTTAGAGAAGTGTCCTGGCCTCTATCTTCTCGATGCTAGTAATGCCCCCCTTCCAGTGTGATAAACAAAAAAAATGTCTCTAGGTATTGCCAAACATCCCTTAAGCAGGCAAAATGTTCCCAAATTGAGAACTACTCTCATAGACTAAACAGAAGAGTGCTTGTCCTAGATCAAGGGTCAATAAACTACAACCCATACGCCGAAAGAAAAACCCATTGGCTGCCTTGTAAATAAAGCTTGACTGAACCATAGCCACACTCATTCATTCACTTGTCTATGGCTGCTTTCTCACTCAAGCAGAAGGGTTGAGTAGTGATGACAGAGATCATATGACCCTTAAAACCAAAAATATTTATTATCTGGCTCTTTAGAAAATAAGTGTGCCAACTCCTGCCCCAGTCTATTCATTTCAAACATGTTTTTAGTGATGTCAAGTTTTTATAATGAAATCTTACATAAATAAAACTTGTGTCAGACATGGTCCAGATGGAACATTCAACTTGGATGATTTGAGGAAGTAAAGCATATGTAGAATAATTTTTGTAGGCATTTTTTTTTTTTTTTTAAAAACATTCTTTTTTTTTTTTTTTTTTTATTTATTCATTTTAGAGAGGAGAGGGAGAGACAGAGAGAGAGAGAGAGAGAGAGAGAGAGAGAGAGAGAGAGGAGAGAGAGAGAGAGACGAGGGGAGGAGCTGGAAGCATCAACTCCCATATGTGCCTTGACCAGGCAAGCCCAGGGTTTCGAACCGGCAACCTCAGCATTTCCAGGTCGACGCCTTATCCACTGCGCCACCACAGGTCAGGCCTTTTTGTAGGCATTTTTAAAAGTATTGCAGAGTATAGAGAAATCAAAAGGCCTGGAAAGCTGAGCATTATTAGCATCTCTAGGTGTGAGGGGGAGAGGACCAAGATGACCTTGTAGGAAGAGAAGCAGAGGGATGACTACCTCTGTCACAGTCTGCCTCCCTCCAATCCCATGCTGGAGTTCTCCAATGGCCTAGTCCAAACAAACAGAAGCAAGATGGACAGCAAGATACCCATTGCCCTTATAGGTCAGCCTCCCAAGTCACAGAGCAGAGTGTAGAAAGGTGGGCATTGGCCCTGGGAAGCAAACAAGGCTTCTCTGACAGAGAGCCCTAATATCTGAAACTGATCAATGCAAAACTCCTGTGATTTTCAGTGGAAGAAGGTATTGAGATCAGCACAGATGGGCCTTTATCTCAGACTCACTGATCCAAGTTGAAACAGGGAACACTTTGGAAATTCTGTCCTAAATTCACTCCTGGCCTCCTGACTTCATTTGTCTCCCTTCTATAACACAATCCCATAGGCAGTTAGACCAATGTTATTTTTTTCTAACAAAGTATAAATTTTCAACCCATTCCACTATTCAAACCTTTAACCTCAAGTACCGGACATGCCCCTCAACCCTCCTTGCCCTCTACTTCTCTGCTCATACCCTTAAGCTGCTAAATATTGGTAGAAAAACCTTAAGAACCCTGAATACTTAATCCATCACGATGCCGAATTACCAGACAACAGGGACCTAGCTGCTTGCTCAGCTTCCCATGACTTTCATCTCTTAACTAAACCTGCCTCAGATATTTTGATCACCAAATCTGATGGACTTTTCCCGCAACCTCATCAACCTTATCCTCTCTGCAGCAAAAGATATTGCCATCACTCCTTTCCCTCTGGGTTTATAGCATCCTACATTCTAAGATCACACATTTGAACTGAGGCACATTGAACCTCAATGGTTCCTCCCTGATTGCGAGATTATAATTATAGGAAACTTTATCACCAAATAATGAAGGCCCTCTTTATATTCTGAGAAGACAGCAGCTTTAAAACTAAGCAGGGTGTTGCTGTAACCAGAGGAGAGGACGTATGCTCAGCTTCAGAACATAGAATTTTTCTGAACTAACATATCCATGAAAGATGCTGAGAGAGAGGTGGGGGGAGAGAGAAAGAATGAATTTGCTGGGCATTATACATAAATGGTTATGGGTAAAAAGAAGAAAACAGGCAAAGAGCCAGCAAAATAAGCAGTAAGAAATCCCCAGTGTGTGGTCAGGCATAGTTGCACTTTCAGTCTTCAGTGATTTCAGCAATGAGTTAATAAGCCAGTAAAGTATGTGTCCATTTTAGATGTTCAGAGGCCAAAGCACTTGAATCGGAGTGAGGTACATGATCAAGTATTCCCGAGTCAGGATCATATTCTTGTTCCCCAAGATGCCTTAAATATTTAGCAGAGCTATCTGTATTATTGCAAAAGTGATCTCTAGACTGACCAGGTGGCAGTGCAAGGGAGAAAGCATCGGACTGGGATACAGAGGACCCAGATCCGAAACCCCAAGGTCACTGACTGAGTGCAGGCTCATTCAGCTTGAGTGCAAGCTCATCTGGCTTGAACGTGAGTTCACCAGTTTGAGCGCAGGTTTGCTGGCTTGAATATGGGATTATAGACATGATTCCATGGTCACTGGCTTGAGCAAGGGGTCACTCACTCTGCTGGAGCCCCTGCCTCATCAAGGCACATATGAGAAAGCAATTAATGAACAACTACAGTGCCCCAAAGAAGAATTGATGCTTCTCATTTCTCTCCCTTCCTGCTTGCCAGTTCCTATTTGTCCCTATCTGTCCCTCTCTCTGTCTCTGTCTTTCTTGGCGCGCGCGCGTGCACACACACACACACACACACACACACACACACGTGATCTCTATAAAGCTTTCAAGAGTACCTCCATATCCAGTATTATCAATGCCATTGAATAAAATGAAAATGAAATGATCTATGGTGGGTGGCAATTTATTCTTCCTTCCACCACCTTTCAAAACTACAAGCCAGAACTAAATAGTAGATGCCCTTTATTTTTGTTATAAGTCAGCAGTTTTGGTGATTTCTTTATGGTCAGAAATGTTCATTGGGGTGAAGTAAATTTCTATCTCAAAATATGACTGCCTCACAAAGAATGATGTCTATATCTTAGCAAGTCTCCAAAACACATGAACAAATGTTCCTAGGGTTCCAAAGTTTCTGGATTGGTGGCATGCTTGGGACACAGGAATTCACAGAGAGGAAAATCACAGCAATTCACTAGCACCTATAATTCTGAATTCAATCTTAACCCATTATGTATGGGCTGAATGACCTTAAGTGGAGTTACCTTACTTTCTAAAATCTCAGTTTCATTTGTAATAATGTCATAGAGAAGGAAAAGTAGTTTTTCCTCCACCCATCTGAGTTCCAGCTGAGATCCTTGTAATAAAAGACAGATTAATAAGAGAAAAACAAACAGAGAAAATGAGTGACTCTCTGAGAGTCTTAGAACTCCCACTGAAATACTATCTTCTTTTTTTAATTATTTTATAAATTGAACTTATTGGGATATGGGTTCAGGTGTGTGTTGGGCAGATAAAATATATTATGCTCACTTTGTTAAAGATGGCACTGCCCACGTGGAGGCCATTGCCCAGGTGATATTAATGTGTGTCTCTCTGTGGGCTGTGGGCAGGCAGAATCCTTGTAGCCTGGGGCTTGGTTTTGGGATTAAGCCTTTTCCACCCTTTTTTTTGTCTTTTTTTTCATTTTTCCTAAGCTGGAAACGGGGAGGCAGTCAGACAGACTCCCACATGCGCCCGACCGGGATCTACCTGGCATGCCCACCAGTGGGGGCTGCTCTGCCCCTCTGAGGCGTCGCTCTGTTATATCCAGAGCCATTCTAGCGCCTGAGGCAGAGGCCACAGAGACATCCTCAGCGCCTGGGCCATCTTTGGGAGGGGAAAAGAGAGACAGAGAGGAAGGAGAGGGGGAGGGGTGGAGAAGCAGATGGGCGCTTCTCCTGTGTGCCCTGGCCGGAAATCGAACCTGGGACTCCTGCATGACAGGCCGATGCTCTACTGCTGAGCCAACTGGCCAGGGCTCTTTTCCACCCTTTTTGATGTGGGGTGGTACAATCCTATCGTGCCTCAGAAAGTGACTGTATTAGAGACTTCCCTATTTTGTATATTGGATTAAAGGTTATGAATCTACACTATAAAGGGGCAGAAAGGGAGCATGCTCTCTTGGTTCCTGAGATTATCATTAGAGGAGAGAGCAGAGAGGAGAGCAGAAAAAGACAATGTGGAGGAGGCCAGGAGAAGCAGCCAAGATGGCAGAGTGTTGAGTGAGAAGCCAGTTTGTGCAGAGTTTGTGCAGGGAGAAGGAAGGAGACGGGGAACAGAGGTGAATAAGTCTGGTGAGCTAGAAACCTTTGATTCTAGGAAACTCGGATAAGTTAGTAGCTTTGTGAGCACTGAATGTGAGTGGGTTTTGGAGCCCAGTGTGTGTTTTTACTTGCCCACCAGGTGCAAGCTAGGATTAAATATGATGGCCCACCAATTTATGGCTCCATTGTTTCTTTACCGACTGTCCGAATCCAATGCAAACCTGCATGGGCCGGGCTGCTGTGATGGTAGCCATGGCTACTGGCTTTACAGTGTGCAACTCAGTAAAACATCCTCTGCCACTTAAGCTAAACACAAAAGAAAGAAAATTGGGAAGAGGCCAGTTATAGGGAGTTTGCTGGGAAAGGTTTAATAAATAAGGATAAGGTTGCTTTGCAAGCTGAAGCCTGGTGCCTTCTCCAGTGGTAAGAGTTTATTGTAATTTAGAGTCATCCTTCTCCTGGTACAGAGAAGGAGACACCCTTATAAATGGAGAGTTCCTTTGTAAATGTAAATTTTTCCTACAAAAGGGTACTTTCTACTCTGTTTTCAGAGCTTCCCTTCTGTCTGCTATTCCTCAAAACAATTAGCTCAAAATAATCCTTATGCTCACGAGACATATTTTGGAGTGGCACATTCTGCTACCCTTCAATGTGGTACTAAAAATGCTTGCATCAAATGATTACTGTGAGAATTAAATAAACTAATACAAGTAGACATTCAGAACACATTGAGAACAGAAGGTGCCCAGTAAAAGTTAGCCATTGTTCTTTCAGAGAACCTGGACCATCAGCCACAGGATCAGTTGGGAACTTGTCAGAAATTCTCAAGCCTTATCCCAGACCAATTGAATCAGAAACGATGGGGGTAAGCCACAGTCTTCTGTTTTAACAGCCTGGCAAGTGATTCTGATACATGCTAAAATTTGAGAACTATGCTTATAGAATAAAGGATGAGGAATGGGCTGAAGAAATAAAATGGAGTCACTCTAGTCAAGCTACTAAATTACTAAAATAGATTAAGGTCTGAAGAAAAGAGTCTATTCTTGTTTTAACTGGCCTAGAAAGTTAAACTTTTGAACTTTGTAGTCCTGCATTAATGCCTAGACATACATCAAACCTCCAGATAACCCTCTGATTACTTCCTGAAGGACTAAGGAATGTTTACTTTACCAGATGACCTGACATTCATTATCCAGAGCACTGATCATCTACAGAATTACCATCTTGAACCAATCCCAGAGGCTAAGAATGTAGGATTGATTCTTCTCAAGAATATACTTTTTAATATAAGAACTCTCAGCTTTTCTTTCTTCTTCAGAATAGTCTGGGTATTGCCTAGTTGTGCTTATAGTTTGAAAACTCTAAGACCATTGAATAAATTCTTCTTATTTATTTTTAACCAAAGCCTCCAGACTCTTTTTGAGTTTGTTCAATAGGGTAAAATAAGAATTCCAAGATGGGCCTGACCTGTGGTGGCGCAGTGGATAAAAGCATCGACCTGGAAACGCTGAGGTCACCAGTTCGAAGCCCTGGGCTTGCCTGGTCAAGGCACATATGGGAGTTGATGTTTCCTGCTCCTCCCTCCCCCTTCTCTCTCTCTCTCTCATCTCTCAAAATTAAAAAAAAAAAGAATTCCAAGATGGCAACAAAGTAGGCAGACCTTCCAACTGCCACTTCCCAAGACCAAATTGGATTACAACTTAATTTAAGAACAATCATCTTGAAAAAACAATTTTAGACTAAACAAAAAGGAGTCTATACCCAAGGATCACAAAAGAAGCCACACTGGTAGGAAGGGTGGAGATGCGGAAAGGGCTGCCCCACTCCCAGGAGGAAGTGGCGGCAGAGGGTCTGAGGAACTCTCACTGCTAGAAGTTCACCCTGAGAGATGCGGGTCTTAAGCCCCAGACTAGCACCCCAGCTTAGAGGCCCAGAGTCTAGAAGAGGCACCCACACAACATTTGGTGGTGAAAAAAGCCAAGGTTTCTGTCTGTGAGAATGAGACAGGAACTCTTGGAGACGCAGGCTCCATCTTAAAGGACCAGCACAGAAAATCTTGTTCATAGCCACTTTACCCAGGGCTCAGGTGGGGAAGAGCTAAGAGGACTAGAGTTGCATGAGGAGACTGTGAAGTTGGTGGCTAGAGAGAGACACTGTAGGGGATGGCCACTGGAGCCCCTGTGCTGAGTCATTCTCCAATAACCATATTGCAGTTGCCATCTTTCTTGGGCGGAACAGTCCCCTTGTCTGACATGAGCCTGGAGTAAAGCAACTGCCCAACCCTTGAGAGAGTCTCTCCTGCCCTACCTCATGGAAACTAGGCTGTTCCAGGAAGCAGAGAGCCCATCAGTGACTCAGTTTTCTGGCATTGAAGCCAGAGCTTCCCCCACACTCTCTCAAGTCTATGATTGGTGCTTCCACCTCACAGGAGACTCAGTAGAAACAGTCCAGAGGGTGGGCAGACCACACCTCTGGGTCTCAAAGGCCACAGCCACTGAATTCTGTGAAAAAAGTCTGGACAGACTGACACCTGGAGCCAAGGGATGGGAGCCACACCCACTACCCTTCCTAATCCTTGAACTACCCCAAACTCTAGACTCCACCAGAGGTTTTGTTTCAGTGGCCAAGCCCAAGAAGAAGCCACCAGAAAGAGGCTTCAGGAAGTGGATATCAGAAAATCTTGGCCTATTGCTGACCTTCCCCAAGGTCTAGTGTGAGTAAAAGCCAGCCTAGGTGTGAAGCTTGGTATTATTTCCATGTGCACCTGGACCTAGCAGAAGCAACCAAAAACTCTGGATTCCTTGTAGCTCCAAGAAGGTTGCTGAGGTGCCGGTCACAGGTAGTGTCTCCCACTGGTCTGTGCGGGGTTCCTTCCAGGGAGGCTTAGGACCAGTACATCCAGAGGCCAGCTGCTAAGAACATTGGATCAGGACTTAACGACACTTGCTGGCAGCATGTCCTAAGGGAGGGCTCATCAGACACCAGGTCCACCTGAGGTGAATTTTGCTTTCTATGATCAGCACCTGCACAGTGGCTCTTGTACATTGGACAGGATGTAGCTTCACAGCCAGAGCCAGCCTGGGTTCTGGTTTTCCTGCCCCACTGGGCTAGTTTCCACAGAGGGAAAAGAGAGAGGCTTGGAACACAGACATTCAAAGTGTGGGTCTCCACAAGCTTATTGTTGAGTGTAATCAAAGGGATTAGCCACTTTATGGGAGGGCACAGTCAGCCCCAAGGAAGGACTCTCTCAGTCTTCTTCCCTGAGACCAGGAGCTTAACAGCTGGAAGAACTTCTGCAGAGAGGACTGTCGGCCCCACCCAATCTGAACCTGCTGGTAGTTTTCTGGGGAAAAATAGAATTGAAGTATCCAGCAGTATCTGAAGGACTAGGCTCTGGAGTAGGGGCTACTTTTCCATACTTAATTCCTGATCAAGAGACCCCTGAAGTAGGGGGTCCCATTAACATTGTATCCCCAACCTCAGCTGCCCTAAGCCACCAAGCTTGCAACCTGTAGAGGGGTTGGTGGCATAAGGTCAGTTTGAGTACACACTAAAGTTTTTCTACAAAAGACTGGAAAGACCAGGCAGCTGCAAGAGGGGGTGGAACAGCTGAAAAGTGAAAGCAAATGTTATGGAGCTTGGGGCTTTTGTGGAGCTGCTGTCATCTCTAAGCAAGAGGAAGCTGATTCTTATACACAGGTTGGCCCCTCCTGAATTACCCAGGCACAGAAAATGCAGACTAAAACAGCAAACAGAGCACTAGCTCCAGACAGGTAGCCCATGGCAGGTTACAAACATGGGTGATGCTAACCCAAGAAGAACCAGAACCAACACAACCAGTAATGGGTGGCAGACCGCACCAATGCTAGACTCAGCTAGCTAAACAAAGAAGTTTAGCAGGCACCAGACACTGTGGAGAAAAAATACACCCAACAGGACAGACACTGCACAGTGTCTAATACACATGATATCCTTACAGCCAGCCAGCCTGAAAGGATAACTGCACCTACAAAGGACCAACTACACTCAATATTCACATACAACAGGAGGGTAAATACTACCCTCAAGAGGCATTCCTAGGCCTTGGCTCAGTGGTAGAGCATCAGCCCAATGTATGGATGTCCCAGGTTTAATTTCTAGTCAGAGCACACAAGAGAAGCAACCATCTGCTTATCTAACCCCTTCACTTCTCTCTCTCTCTCTTTCTCTCTCTCCCACTCTTTCTCTCTCTCTTCTCCCCTCCTGCAGCCATGGCTCAATTTGAGCAAGTTGGCCACAGGCACTGAGTATGGCTCCATGGTCTCTATCTCAAACACTAAGAAAAGCTCAGTTACAGCAATGTAGCAGTGGCCCCAGATGGGCAGAGCATGGCTTTCTAGTAGGATTTCCAGGTACATCCTGGTTGGGGTGCACGTGGGACTCTGTCTCTGCCTCCCCTCCTCTCACTGAATAAATTTTTTTTTTTTAGGCCCTGGCTGGTTGGCTCAGCGGTAGAGCATCGGCCTGGTGTGCGGGGGACCTGGGTTCAATTCCCGGCCAGGGCACATAGGAGAAGCGCCCATTTGCTTCTCCACCCCCCCCTCCTTCCTCTCTGTCTCTCTCTTCCCCTCCTGCAGCGAGGCTCCATTGGAGCAAAGATGGCCTGGGCGCTGGGGATGGCTCCTTGGCCTCTGCCCCAGGCACTAGAGTGGCTCTGGTCGTGGCAGAGCAATGCCCCAGAGGGGCAGAGCATCGCCCCCTGGTGGGCAGAGCGTCGCCCCTGGTGGGCGTGCTGGGTGGATCCCAGTCGGGCGCATGTGGGAGTCTGTCTGACTGTCTCTCCCTGTTTCCAGCTTCAGAAAAATACAAAAAAAAAAATTTTTTAAAGCATTTCTAGAGCAAGGAACTCATGTAGCCTGCAGGTAGCACCAATGAGCCCATATTCCTCATAAAGACACCATAACAAATTTCAAAGTCAGAGCAGAGCTACCTAACACACAGATAAAATGGGCAGACAAAGAAATGCAACACAAATGGATCAACAAGAGAAATCCCCAGAAAAAGAACTAAATAAAATGAAATTAACCAAACTACCAGACACAGAGTTCAAAATAATGATTATTAGGATGCTCAAAGATCTTAGAACAACAATGGATGATCACAATGAGAACTTAAACAGAGAACAAGCATAAAAAATGATATTGAAATCATAAAAAAGAACCAGTCAGAAATGACAAGTACAATATCAGAAATGAAGACTGCACTGGAAGAAATTAACAGCAGGCTGGATGAAGTGGAGGATCAAATCAGTGATATAGAGGATAAGATAAATGTAAGCACAGAAGCAGAGCAGCAAAAAAAAAAAAAAAGAGGTTCAAAAAGACTGAAGAAACTCTAAGAGACCTCTGTGACAACAGGAAGAGAAACAACATACACACATTAGGGGTTCCTGAAGGAGAAGAGAATTAACAAGGGATAAAGAACTTGTTTGAAAAAGCCATAGCTGCAAATTTTCCTAAATTGATGAAGGAAAAAGTCACACAAGTTCAAGAAGCACAGAGAGTCCCATTAAAGAGGAACCCAAGGAGGCCTACACCAAGATACATTATAATCAAAATGCCAAAAAGACTAAGAAAGAATACTAAAAGCTGCAAGAAAAAAACAGTTAATTACCTAAAGAGGAGGCCCCATAAGGATGACATCTGACTTCTCAACAGAAACACTTCAGGCCAGAAGGGATTGGCAAGAAATATTCAAAGTGATACAAAACAAGAACTTACAACCAAGACTATTGTATACAGCAAAGCTATCATTTAAAATTTAAGGAGAAATAAAAAGCTTCCCAGAAAAAAAAGACGCAAGGAATTCATTACAAGCAAACCAGTACTGCAAGATATGTCAAGGGGCCTGCTATAAAAAGAACAAAGAAAAAAAGAAATCAAAAGAAAGAGCATTACAGATTTAAAGAATAAAATGGCAAATAATAAGTACATATCAATAATAATTTTAAATGTAAATGGATTAAATGCTCCAATCAAAAGGTATAGGGTAGCTGCATGGATAAGAAAACAAGACTCATATATGCTATCTACAAGAGACCCACCTCAAAATAAAGACACACGTAGACTGGAAGTGAAGATATATAAAAAATATTTCATGCAAATGGAAATGAAAAAAAATCTGGGATAGCAATACTTATATCTGACAAAACAACCTTTAAAACAAAGGCTACAGTAAGCAACAAGAAGGTCAATACATAATGATAAAAGGAGCAATCTAACAGGAGGATATAACATCACCATTGTAAATATTTATGCTGTTAATATAGGAGCACCTAAATATAGATTTTGATGGACATAAAGGGTGAGATCAACAGCAATACTATAATATTAGGGGATTTTAATATCCCATTAACATCAACTGGACAAGTACATGCAAAAAAATGAAACTAGATCACCAAATTACAACATTTACATAAATAAACTTAAAATGGATAAAAGACTTAAATGTAAGTTGTGAAACCATAAAAATTTTGGAAGAAAATATAGGCAGTAAACTTTCCAATATCTCTTGTAGCAATATTTGTGCCAATATATCTCCACAAGCATGTGAAATAAAGGAAAAATTAAACAAATGGGACTATAACAAACTAAAAAGCTTTTGCACAGAAAAAGACACCATTAATAAAATAAAAAGACAACCCACACAGTGGGAGAACATGTTTGCTGATACATTGGATAAGAAGTTAATAACCAAAATTTATAAAGAACTTTTAAAACTCAACAGGAGGAAAGTAAACAATCCAATTAAGAAATGGGCAAAGGAACTGAATAGACACTTCTCCAAAGAGATATGCAGATAGCCAACAGGCATATGAAAAAGTGTTCAATGTCACTAATTATCAGAGAAATGCAAATTAAAACCACAATGAGATACCACCTCATACTTGTGAGAATGGCGCTCATTAACAAATCAACACACAACAAGTGGTAGAAAAGGGAACCCTCTTGCACTGTTGATGGTAATGCAGGCTTGTGCAGCCACTGTAAAAAACAGTATGTCATTTCCTCAAAAAAAAAATGGAACTGCCTTTTGACCCAACTATCCCCCTTTTAGAAATATATCCTAAGAATCCCAAAATACTAATTTAAAAGAAGATATGCACCCCCATATTTATTGCAGCATTGTTTACAATAGCCAAGATCTGGAAACAGCCCAAGTATATCCATCAGCGGATGAGTGGATAAAAAAGCTGTGGTACATATACACAAAGAAATACTATGCATCTGTGAAAAAGAAGGAAATCTTACCTTTTGCAATGGAATGGATGGATCTGGAGATTATTATTCTAAGTGAAATAAGCCAGGCAGAGAAGGACAAATATCATATGATCTCACTTGTATGTGGAATCTAATGAACACTGGGACTGAAGAATGAAATAGAGGCAGAGATGGGGTCATGAGGAGCAGTGGGACAGTTGTCAGAGGGAAGGGGGATAAGAGGACAGAATCAGAGAAGATGAAGGGATTAGTGAAATTATATATACATAACACATAGATACAGATAATAGGACAGCAAATCCTGGAGGGAAGGGGGGAGTCAGGGGGAGGGGGGCAAAGAGGGTGTAGTTGGGGGGCATGTTGTTGGGAGTAGAGGGTGTTATATTGAGTGGGACACTTGAATCCATGTTAACACAATAAATTTTAAAATTTAATAAAAAAGGTTTTAAAAAGGATAAAACAGAAAATAAGTTCTAATTGGATACATAACTAAGAACATCTGATTTTTGTGACTATTTACATGCGTGAGAATGCTTTGTTTTATTTTTTCTATATAACTAGAGAAAGAATCCCAGCAATGGTGTGAGAACTGTAGAATTCCTGTAGAATAACTCTTACTATTATTGTATTTTTGACTTTGCTGGATAGCATATCTCATACTACATGACCATGTTCCAAGAGATCTGTCATCAAATTCTGTTAATGTGTTTTATAGAACCAAAGGTACGAACAAAGAAACTTATTTTTAAAAGAAAGAACCTACAATGACAATTGTGAGACTGTACATTTGAACACAGACTATTATTCATTAGACTTAAGCATTTTCATAAAGGATATTGTACAACTGTAAGATTTCAACATAAGCATATGTTGAATCAGCGACAAAACTAGATACAGGCATGTAACACAGGATTTCTATCTGTGTATTTTGTTACTTGAGTGTTGTCCATAAGGTGTGCACATAGTTAAAGGTAATATTGCCATTTTACAACAAAGTAAACTAAAGTATATATTTTTGTCACTTCATCCTCCATACTCCTCCCATAGAGACTTTCCTACAATCCTCATTTAATCATGTCACCATACAATTTAAAAGACTTAAATACCTCCCTTAAGCCTGGCATACAAGAGCCTTTGTAATCTGGCACCTGCTGATCTAGTTCATAGACCCCAATTGTGTAATTACACTTCCTCCATGGAGCTTTCCTGACAGCCCACTCCCCACCACTGGGGAGTTGGTCCCTCCTAACTCAAAGCTTCCAGAACACCATTGCTGACCTCTAGTACTAATTTTTACACTGCATGTAATTGTTTGATTGTCTGTCTCGCAACAAGACTTTTACTTAAATTTTACTGACAGCAAGGAGCTCATTTTCATTCTATGTCCCCAGCAGTGGGCATAAAGCTCAGCACAAAAGAGACACTTAAGAAATGAAAACTTCTCATGGGTCTAAAATGTGAGAGTTATGCATTAGTCAAGAAACACAGTGATCATCTGGAGCCCTTCTCCACCCACATAAAAACAAAATCTTTAAATTTGAGAAAAAGCTCCACCACTGCCAAGGTTCCAGTGTTCTTATTCTAGTAGACACACTCTCCAAGACAGAACAGCCCCTCTGTTGCCACCATTTTCTGACAGCCACTGAAACCCTCATTTCTTTTGAGACATTCTAACCCCCGAAGTTAGCATGTCAGTTGATATTGAATTGAAACTCTCAATTTTTATCCCAGACCCTAAATCATGAGCTTCAAAACTTAAGTCAAAGCTGCAAAATAAGCTGACCGTAGTGGTTTAGAAGCACCTGACTCCCCATTTGCTCGCCATCTGAGTAATCCTCCCGGCTCCAGAGTCATGGTCATTATTTAGTCATTGACAACAATCCACAGCCCTGCTACCACTTCCCTGCTTCTCAGACTGGCATTTTAGAATACTTTCCCTTCACCATTTGGCTCTCCTCTGTGGCCCTGGTATTTTATTCTTGCTAAATCATTCAGCCTGAAGCATTTGGCCCAGGGTAGCTGGTATATTCAGACAAATATCTAAGCCTATTCCTTCCCTAGAGCACTCAATGCTTAAAAGTTACAACATCTTGAATTAATGCTTAAGAATGTCCTATGTGTGTGGTTACTTATATCATGTCCCTGTCTGCTGCCATGTCCATCAAGCCAAAAGATACATTTCCAGTTTTTAAGTGAATTGAGACAATGGATGGGGTCTACATGGAACAAAAAGAACCCCCCACTCTGCCAAAGTACCTAGCTCCTCATTGTCTGCCTTGAGAACTCAACTGAGAGTTCCTCGTTGATTCTGAGATGTCTGAGGCTCTTCTTTCCCATAAAATGTCTGTGATGCTCTTCTTCCACAATCAATGGAGGCTTTAGTTTTCTCATCTTTGCAGGACTTCTGTAATAATTAACTTAGGTACTATAAATAAAACAAAGTGCTGGCACACATCATACACATTATAATTAATCATTAAATGGTAGTTACTATAATTGGATTTTGGAGTTGTATTAATTTCCTAGGGCTGCTATAATAAGTACCAAAAACTAGCCTAAAACAAGAGAAGTTTGCTGGCTCACAGTTCTGGAGGTTAAAAGTCCAAAATCAAGACATTGGGAGGGCCATGCTTGTTCTGATGACTGTAGGAGAGATTTTTTCCTTGTCTCTTTTAGCTTCTGGAGGGTGTCAGCAATCCTTGCTATCTCAGCTAATAGACACATTATTCTGGTTGTATGGCCTTCTCCCTGTGTGTCTTCTTATAATCTTTCCTCCATGTGTATCTGTCTCTGTTTCCAGATGTCCCCTTTTCATAAGCCATATTGGATTAGAGCTTCATGACCTTATTTTAACTTCATTGCCTCTATAAAGATCATATTTCCAAATAAGATCATATTCTAAAGCAGTGGTCCCCAACCTTTCTTGGGCCACGAACCAGTTTAATGTCAGAAAATATTTTCATGGACCGGCCTTTAGGGTGGGAAGGATAAATGTATCACATGACCAAGACAAGCGTCAAGAGTGAGTCTTAGACAAATGTAACAGAGGGAATCTGGTTATTTTTAAAAAAGAAAACATTGTTCAGACTTAAATATAAATAAAACAGAAATAATGCAAGTTATTCATTCTTTCTCTGTGGACTGGTACCAAATGGCCCATGGACCGGAACCAATCCATGGCCCGGGGGTTGGGGACCACTGTTCTAAAGTACTGGGGGTTAGGACTTTAACATATTTTGGGGGATAAGGAGACAAACTTAAACAGAATTAAAGGATAACAGAATATTTTACCCCAAAATATGACTGTAGGAGTTCAGGATCTGTTACCCAAATTATGCTACTTTGGTATATTAGTTATTTTGAGTTGTAGACATTTTAGAAATAGCAAATGCAGAGAAGATTTCTCTGAACCACCTTTATTTGCTTACAGACAGATCCTCCAAATGAAATTTTAAAGTCACAAATCCCCTTCCTGGGAGTTTTATCAACCAGAGAAGATCAAGTCTTATTCCAGGAGAAAAGATTAGTATTTGACACTACACCAGGGCAAACTTTGTCACAAACCATCATTCTTCTAGTCTGAGGATTCATTTTTCTAAGGACCCATTCACCTTTCCTAAAAATAATTTATTTTCCCCTAAAAGGTCTACCTCTTCTCCCCCTACCCTCATTAAGATACCACTGAAGACTGCTTTAAGCTACTACGGGGTGTTACCCATTTTTTCCTGGGTATCTCCAATGTATACATGAGGAATACATATTAAAAATTTTTTGTTTGTTTTTCTCTCTGTAATCTATTACTGTAAGTGTCTTAGCTGGTTATTTTTCTTTTCCTACATAGACACGGTGATAAAAATATAGAATGGTATTTTGTTCTTTGAGTAACTGGCACAATTCTGTTTTGTTGACCTCTCTTTTCTTGCTGGGTAGCAGAATTTCTAATTATATTTCACTCTAGTGTTAAAATTTTTCAATTCCTTTTAGTTATTAAAGTATTCACACAAGTTACCACCTCAGGATCTGGTTGTTTCCTGAGTGTGCCTGCTTGGGGGCACAGGGCCTGAACAGGGCCTTCCTGGTAAACCAGCTCTCCATGGTAGAGAAAATTAAAAGGCTCAAATGTGTAGCATTTTCTGACATCCTCTGTGTATTGAGGAACATATTCAGTACTCCCACCATGGCTGACTCAAGCTACCAGTGAACTACTGGCAAAATTCCTGAAATGTAAACCTAGTCGTGAGCATGTACATGTATAAACTGTTTCCAGTACGTCTACTGAAGGAAAGGTTTTCTTTCTCATGACTGCCTTTGCCCTTTTTTTCCATTTCTCCAACTTGTGCCTATCTCTAAAACTTCAAGTGAAAGGTGGAGGAGAGGCAGCATTGGCTTATTTGAGAAACCACAGGCTGTTGATGGCAATTCTGATGTCCCTTTCTGGTGGTTGTTGCACTACCAACAAGGCAGTGTCACCAATCTCCTGGACATGCATTTATTCACTCATTAGAAGGTCCTGAAGAGGATTTTCTCTGCATAGTCTCTGATATGGCAATCCAGCTTCAACTTGACTCTCTGTATCCATCTCATCAGCTCTTTCCTTTGGCAAATTCAACCAACAGATTTTTTTTGAAACTGAAATCCACTCAACCCACTGTTTAGCCCATTTTGGAGATATCTGCAAGAGGTTTTGACCAAATCCATCTTCTTTGGCACCCACTTAATGGAGGGGAATCCAAATATCCTTGCAAATAAAATGGTGGGAAATGCAAATGTCCCCTGGTATACACTCTCCTATTTGAACTGTGCCTTACCTACCACTTTCTACTTACCCCCAATTAGTATCAAACACTCTGCAAGTCCAATAGGAATCAACTTTAAGACAAAAGATCATTGTCAGAACCTAATCAATACAGAGGAGGAAACAGATGGCTCTGACATACCCAAATGTACAGGAAAAAATAAAGAATAAAGCCAATGTTCTCTCCCACAGAAAGAAGAGTTGGAAAAAATTGTTTGCACAGTGTAAACTCTGCTTTCTCCCAAAAGACATCCTCTTTCTCTCTCCCAGGCCTCTTTCAGTGTGGTTCACTGTTAAAAACTGTGAAACCAGTTTCATCTTTCTAGTAGTAGGAAGGGAAAGATTAGAAATCTCATGACTCCAAACCAGGCTCTTGGCCTTGGAGAAATTTTATTATCAAGGCTCTATGTCCATTGTATTTTCTATACTTTTTGTCAATCTCTGGGAGTAGAAAAAGATATTAGTTAGTAGTAGATAATATTATGAAGCAGGAAACAATCACTGCATTTTAATGCTTTATTACATTATTATTCTAGTATTAGAGGGAAAAAATCTTATTTTTAATCAAAATTTACCATAATAGCCTAGGTGGTAGTGGTGCAGCAGATAATGTCAACATGGAACACTGAAGACTCAGGTTCAAAACCCCAAGGTCACCACTTGAGCATGAGCTCATCTGGCTTGAGCGTAGGGTCGCTGGCTTGAGCAATTTTCTCTGGCTCAACGGGAGCCTCTCAGTCAAGGCACATATGAGAAGCAATCAATGAACAACTAAAGTGATGTAACTATAAGTTGATGCTTCTCATTTCTCTCCCTTCCTCTCTCCCTCTCTCTCTTGCAAAAACAAAATAAAACAAAGAAAAAAAAAACTGACTATAATCAAACCTGCCTTCCAAGTTGTAAGAACAAGGAGAGGAAACAATTCATGTTACTGGGAAAATAAATCTCTAGCAGAGGCTGGTGGGCAACAAGGACAGAGACCTGAAAAAAATGGTTTGGCCTGACCAGGCAGTGGCGCAGTGGATAGAGCATCAGCCTGGGACACAGTAGACCCAGGTTTGAAACCCAAGGTTCATAGACATGACCCCATGATTGCTGGCTTGAGCTCAAGGTTGCTGGCTTGAGGAAGGAATCACTTGCTCTGCTGTAGCCTCCCAGTCAAAGCACATATGAGAAAGTAGTCAATGAACAACTAAGGTGCCGCAATGAAGAATTGATGCTTCTCATCTCTCTCCCTTCTTATCTGTCTGTCCCTATCTGTCCCTCTCTTTATCTCTCTCTCTCTCCTCTCTCTCTCTCTCTCTCTCTCTCTCTGTCACAAAAAGAAAAGAAGGAAAAAAGAAAAAGAAAATAGTTTGGCAAAGCAAGAGTACTTTTGTCTTTAGAGATATAGGAAGATCCCAGAGCAGGGTTTTAGGATAGGGTCTGTTTTCATATCTGAGGGGGAGGCCACAGAAGTAAAAGAGGGAGCAAGAAAGATAACAGAAATGCAACACTATGGTGGCTGAGAATCTTTTTCTTTCATTTAAGATGTTTGTTCTGCCAAGATATAAACCCTGATCTGTGTTCTCAAATATGCAGTAAAGACGGTTACACATAAATGCCCCTAGAAGGGTATTTATTTTTCTTGTAGTTCAAAGAAAAAGAGATGAGTACAGCATTTTGTTCATCATGGGGTAGGGAGAAGGGAATCTGCATGGGGGATGAGAGGCTAGGACTATGGAATGAGTTCTCCCAAAAGCAGGCAGTAGGAGCCAGCCCTGAACTGACATTAATCCCTGGGAAGAAGTAGAAATCTTGGAGAAGACAGAGAGAATGTGCTGACATCTGGATTTTGTTATTAATACTGTTATTACTGTTGCAATTCTCCATTAAGGGAACTAAACAGGATACACAAGACATGGGTCCCAATAACGTTAAAGGCACAGTGGCCCCTACATCTGGGTCAGGGTCTTGTGAGAAGTGTCATTACCAGTTCTCTATCTGCCCCTAATAAACACTAATTTTTATTCATACTCAAAGCCACATGGTAAAAAAATTGGAAAATGAAGCCATTTCCTAGGGCTGACAGATGAGTGTCCAGGTTTACCCTATGACAGTTGCTACTAGTGGTTACTATGGTTCTTTAATCTTAATCTAAAAAAGTGGGAACAGCAGGTGCCTTAAAGGTAGCTCTTCTTTTATCAGAAACTGAAATCTGGGATGGCCACAGAGTAGGTGGATGTTCCAACTACCACTTCCCAGAACCAAGGTGGATTACAACTTAATTCTGAGAACACTCATCTTGAAAGACCAAGTTTGGAATAAACTAAGAGGATTCTATAGCCAAGGACCACCAAAAAAGCCACACTAAGACTGGTAGGAAAGGCAGAGATGCGGAAAGGGCTGTCCAGCTCCCAGGAGCAAGCGGCAGCCTGGGGGACTTTAGAGACAGGGAGGGGTGCCTGGCGAGTTGTGGGTCCTCATTCCCAAAACTGGAATCTCAGCCTAGAGCCCTGGAGCCTGGAAGGGGTTTACAGACTATATTTACTGAGAAAAGAGCCTAGATACTATTTGAGAGGAGGCAGAAATCACAGACTCAGGCTCCGTATTAAAGGGACTGCACAAGAGCCTCGCTCACATCACTTTCCCGGAGCTCCAGGAGCGAGGAGCACTAGGAGGACTGGAGTTGCCAGGAGAGAGAGTGGTCTTGGAGGCACAGGGACAGACACTTTGAGGAACGGACACCCTAACCCCTGGGCTGAGTAATTCCTCAAATCTAAAGTGAACATTTTTCCTGGGAACAGCATCACCAGCAAAGGGAAGAAATTACCCCATCCACCAGAGGCTCCCCTGCCTCAGTTAGAACAAAGAGGCGCTTAGAGGCAGGCAGCACATTAGGGACACAAATAGTGAGTGCAGAGGTCTAAGCTACACCCCTCCACCCACCCCACCCTGTGTGGAAACCTCATCGGCCACTGCAGAGGTGGGGGCTCACACAGAGTCCTTCCTGAGGCGTGGGCCTGCAATTGGCACGGGCAGAGGCCCAAGCAACAGCAGAGGGGGTCTGTACAGGGGCACATGAGCCTACCAGCAAGGCAGCTGCTGTGGAGGTCCGGACCAGCTACAAAACCGCCAGTGGCGCGGGTGTGCCCTCAGCAGCAGCAGAAGCTGGGTGACCTCGGTAGTCCCAGTGGGCACTCGTGTGGTCTGCCTGAGGAGGTAGGAGCTGGGGCGCTGATAAGGAAGTCTGAGCGGAGGCGCAAAACCTCCTCCACCTCCCCCGCGAGGCAGACTTGCCCTTGGCAGCCCCAGAAGCAGTCCCGGTGAGTGTGTGCTGAGGTGGAAGCACTGGTAGACGCTGTGGGGCCCAAGCTGTGCTGGCCATGATGTGGAGAAAAGGGAACCCTCCTGCACTGCTGGTGGGAATGCAGACTGGTGCAGCCACTGTGGAAAACAGTATGGAGATTCCTCAAAAAATTAAAAACGAAACTGCCTTTTGACCCAGCCATCCCACTTTTAGGAATATATCCCAAGAATACCATATCACTGATTCAAAAGAAGAAATGCACCCCCATGTTTATGGCAGCATTGTTTACAATAGCTAAGATCTGGAAACAGCCAAAGGGTCTGTCAATGGAAGAGTGGATTAAAAAGCAGTAGTACATATATACAATGACATACTATGGGGCGATGAAAAAGAAGGAAATCTTACCCTTTGTGACAACATGAATGGACATGGAAACTATTATGTTGAGTGAAATAAGCCAGTCAGAGAAAAAAAAATATCATATAACCTCACTCATTTGAGGAATCCAATGAACAATGTGAATTGAGGAACCGAATTGAGACAGAGGAGAGATCAAAGGGACCAGTGGAAAAAAGTACAGAGCGAAAGGGGATGATAGGATAGGATAATCCTGAAGGGAAAAGGGGAGGGCGTTGTGGGGAGGGGGGCAAGGGAGATGTTAAGGGGAATACGGGAGAGGGAGAAATGCATTCAGGGCAACATTAAAATCTATGTAAACACAATAAATTAAAATCAAGAACAAAAAAAATACCCTGAAATCTGTCACAAAGCACTGTGACCCTCCAAAGTTGAATAAAGTGGGACCAGTCTTCCCTATTGGGAGGCATGCAGTCCCTCATTCCACTGACCAGCTCGGCAAAAAACTTTTGTGGCCCTATCTGAATAGCACTTGTATGATTCTTCTCTGTGCAGGGAGAACATTTAGTTGAAAGACCTTTAGTTTATTACAGATGTAAAATGTACATCTTGAAAGACGTAGCATTAGAAAATTCTTTCTAATAGACTTTTCTTATTAGTAGTTCCACATCTTGTCATCTGAGAATTTTCCTGCGTGGCGATTTCACGGTAGTTGCCACAGCTCTGTTGTAACCTTAGCAGCAAAGCCTTCAGCAGATTGTATTTCAGTTTGTGAAATTCAAATCTGCAAACATTTACAAGGTTGCTGGTGGCCAATGTGCCTTCCACACTATCATAAAATGAGGTAGGAACCTGAGATTTTCATGGTGCTTATGTCTAAGCCACTGACAGTCAAGGATCTCACTGATTTCTCCCCCTGGTGACTCAAGCAATTTTTTTTGTTCTTTTTTTCTACGTTTTAAACTTTCGTTACTCTAGTTAGTTATGTATTTGTTTCAAAGTAGAATGAAAATTTTTAACATTTGAATTTCACAAAGGATGTCCATGAACATCTTAGATATTATAATATCTCTAATTATTTTAAGCTGCCTGAAACTTAAATAACAAATAGGACAGTTTCCAAAGAAAACAGTGGGTACAAATTTTTATCGGGCATGCTTTGGTGTAGATTAACACTATGTGCCCTTGACTTGCTACTTGGAGAAGTCCTTACTGCTGGTCAGAAAGTATGATACTGGGTATTTTTAATTAAGAAGTCCTAGGCGGCAAGAAGGTGATGAAGTAGGCGGATGTACCAACTTCCACCACCCAGAACCAAAGTGGATTACAACTTAATTTTAAGAACCATCATCAGGAAAAACCAACTTTGGACTAAACTAAGAGAACTTTTTAACCAAGGAACATCGAAGAAGCCACACTGAGACTGGTAGGAAAAGCAGAAACATGGAGTTGGCTGCCCAGCTCCCATAAGTGAATGACAGCCAGAGAGACTCACGTGCAGGAAGTGAGTTTAGCAGAGAGGGGAGGGTCCTGGTCCCCAGGAACAAAGCCCCAGCCTGCAGCCCCAGAGACTTGAAGAAGCATGTGGACAATAATTAGCTGTGAAAGAAGTCAGGATACTGTTTGTGGGAAAGTGACTGATTTCTCAGACCCAGGTTTCTTCTTAAAGGGACCACGCAAGAAACCTCTTTTACAACCACTCACCAGGGGCTCCAGGGGTCAGGGAGAGAGGAGAGGACCAGAGTAGCAGGAAGAGAGTGTAATCTAGGAGGCACAGGCAGAAACACTTTGAAGGACAGCCACCCTAACCCCTAGGCTGAGTCACTTCCCAAATCTGAACTGAATATTTCCCCTGTAACCAACAATACCAGCAAAGGGAGCAGGACATCAGCCAAACAAGCTTTTCCACAGCACTCAGAGCAGAGTTGCTTAGAAGGAAGGAGCCTTAAGGAATACAGTAATGAGTGCTAGGGTCTGAGCTGCATTGCTCAGGGCTCACCAAACTGCATTGCTCAGGGCTTAACCCACATTGCTGAGGGCTCACCAAAGAGCAGGCGGCAACAAAATGCGGAAGTACAGTCTTGTCAGCTAGGGTAGAAGCCAGGTTGGCTATAACTGAGACCTGGAGTGAGCTCAGTCTCACCCAGTGGAGGCAGAAAGGGTGCACAAAAGTGGTCCTGCCAGCTGCAGACCCACTTGCAATCCCGCCCGCAGGAGAACGATGAAAGCCTGGAAACTGCAGAGACCTGCGACTGAGCACAGGCATGCAGCCTCACCCAGCCCACAGAGCCAGGGCTTGCGGCCAACACACAGTGAAGCTCTGCCCATGGGGGTGGGGAGACCCATGGCTGAGCAAAGGTGCTCACCCCTACCCACAGTGCAAAGGCCTGCAGCCCTGGGTGTGGCAGGCAGCCCCACCTATGAGGGCAGGGAAAAGACTGAGGCTTATAGACCCGGGCACATGAACACAGTCCCTCCCTTGGTGGAGAGGTGAAAAATGTGGTGATAGCCAGCCAGCGCCCGTAACATTCATACCCAAATGCCCAAGGCAGCGGCAGTGGGGGTGGCGGGCCTAAAGAAAACTATACCTAGAGAATACAGAGGCCACACCCATTGGACTCCAGTGGCCACACCCTTTTTATACACAGACAAAATGGGAAGGCAGAGAAAGGCAACCCAATTGAATCAAGAGGACTTGAATGAGACAGATATAACCAAATTACCGGATGCAGAGTTTAAAATAATGATTGTTAGGATGCTCAAAGATCTTAGAAAAACAATAGATAATCATAACGAGCAACTAAATAGATAACAAGCATAAAAAAGAACATTGAAATAATAAAAAAAAATCAGTCAGAAATGACAAATACAATATCAGAAATGAAGACCACAATGGAAGGAATTAAAAGCAGGATGGATGAAGCTGAGGATCAAATCAGTGAATTAGAGGACAAGATAAATGAAGGCACAGAAGCAGAGCAGAAAAAAGAAAAAAGACTCAAAAGGTCTGAGGAAACGTTAAGAGAGCTCTGTGACAACATAAAGAGAAATAACATCTGCATCATAAGGGTTCCTGAAGAAGAACAGAAAGAACAAGGGATAGAGACTTTGTTCAATCAAATCATAGCTGAAAACTTCCCTAAATTGATGCAGGAAAAGGCACACAAGTTCAAGAAGCACAGAGAATTTCATTAAAGAGAAACCCAAAGAAATCACACCAAGACACATCATAATTAAAATACCAAAGCTAACTGATAAACAGAAAATATTAAAAGATGCTAGAGAAAATAAAAGGCTATCACCTGCAAAGGAGCCCCATAAGGATGACATTTGACTTCTCAACAGAAATACTTGAGGCCAGAAGGGAATGGCAAGAAATATTCAAAGTAATGCAGAACAAGAGCCTAAAATCAAGACTACTTTTTTCAGCAAGGCTATTCTTTAAAATTGAAGGAGAAATAAAAAGCTTCCTAGACAAAAAAAAAAAAAAGCTCAATGAATTCATTACAACCAAACCAATGCTGCAAGAAATGTTAAGGGGCTTGTTGTAAACATATCAAAGAGAGAAAAGAATATAGCAAAAGAGGAATACAGTGTTAAAGAATAAAATAGCAAGAAACAACTATATATCAATAATAACCTTAAATGTAAATGGATTAAATGATCCAATCAAAAGACATAGGGTAGCTGTGTGGATAAGAAAACAGGACTCATACATTTGTTGTCTACAAGACATATATCTTAAAACAAAAGATGCTCATAGACTGAAGGTAAAGGGATGGAAAAAAATATTTCACACAAATGGAAATGAAAAAAAAGCTGGGGTAGCAATACTTATATCAGACAAAATGTACTTTAAAACAAAGGCTATAGTAGAGATAAAGGTCACTACATAATGATAAAGGGAGAAATCTAACAGGAAGAGGTAACCATTATAAATATCTATGCACCTAATATAAGAGCACCTAAATATATAAAGCAGATTTTGATGGACATAAAGGGTGAGATCAACAGCAATACTATAATAGTGGGGAATTTCAATATCCCACTAACATCACTAGATAAATCCTCAAGACAGAAAATTAACAAAGAAACAGTAGACTTAAAGGACACACTAGATCAACTCAATTTAATAGATATCTTCAGAAACTTTCACCCTAAAGAAGCAAAATATACATTCTTCTCAAGTGCTCATGTTACATTCTCTAAGAGAGACCACATGTTAGGGCACATAAGCAGTCTCAACAAATTTAAGAAGATTGAAATCATATCAAGTACTTTCTCTGATCACAATGGCATAAAACTAGAAATCAACCACAACAGAAAAACTGAAAAATACTCAAACACTTGGAAAGTAAATAGCATGTTTTTAAATAATGAATGGGTTAACAATGAGATCAAAGAAGAAATAAAAACATTCTTAGAAACAAATGATAATGAGCATACAACAACTCAAAATTTATAGGACATAGCAAAAGCAGTACTGAGAGGGAAGTTCATAGCATTACAGGCATACCTTAAAAAGCTAGAAAAAGCTCAAATACAAAACTTAACACTGCATTTAAAAGAACTAGAAAAAGAACAGCAAGTAAAGCCCAGAGGCAGTAGAAGAAAGGAAATAATAAAAATCAGAGCCAAAATAAATGACATAGGGCTAAAAAAAACAATACAGAAGGTCAATAAAACAAGAAGATGGTTCTTTGAAAAGGTAAACAAGATCAATGAACCTTTAACCAGACTCACCTAGAAAAAAGAGAGAGAAAAATAAATAAAATTAGAAATAAGAGTGGAGAAATAACAACTGACACAGCAGAAATACAAAAGATTGTAAGAAAATACTATGAAGAACTGTACGCCAAAAAATTAGACAACCTAGATGAAATGGACAAATTCCTTGAAACAAATAATATTTTAAAAATCAATCAGGAAGAATCAGAAAACCTAAACAAACCGATTACAACAAATGAGATCAAAACAGTTATCAAAAAACTCCCAAAAAACAAAAGCCTGGGCCCGATGGCTACAGAAGTGAATTCTACCAAATATTTAAAGAAGAACTAACTCCTATCCTTCTTAAGCTACTTCAAAAAATTCAAGAAGAAGAAAAACTTCCAAGCTCCTTTTATGAGGCAAGCATAATTCTGATTCCAAAACCAGGCAAAGACAATACAAAAAAAGAAAATTATAGGCCAATATCCCTCATGAATCTAGATGCTAAAATCCTCAACAAAATATTAGCCAACCAGATCCAGCAATATATGAAAAAATCATATACCATGATCAAGTGGGATTTATTCTGGGGAGTCAAGGCTGGTACAGTATTTGCAAATCAATCAATATGATTCATCACATCCATTCATGATCAAAACTCTCAGCAAAGTGGGGCTACAGGGAACATACCTCAACATGATAAAGGCCATGTATGACAAACCCACAGCCAACATCATACACAATGGGCAAAAATTAAAAGCAATCCCCTTAAGATCAGGAACAAGGCAGGGGTGCCCCCTTTCACCACTCTTATTCAATATAGTCCTGGAATCCTAGCCATAGCAATCAGACAAAAAGAAGAAATTGGAAAAGAAGAAGTAAAACTATCATTATTTGCAGATGATATGATATTGTATATAGAAAACCTTAAAATCTCAGTCAAAAAACTACTGGACCTGATAAATGAATTAAGCAAAGTGGCAGGATATAAAATTAATACTCAGAAATCAGAGGCATTTTTATACACAAACAATGAACTGTCAGAAAGAGAAATTAAGGAAACAATCTCCTTCACTATTGCAACCAAAAAAATAAAGTACCTAGGAGTAAATTTAACCAAGGAGATTAAAAACTTGTACTAGGAAAATTATAAAACATTGATAAAAAAAAATCAAGGAAGATACAAACAAGTGAAAGCATATACCATGCTCATGGTTAAGAAGATGTTTCTTAAACATGATGTTTAATAAACATCATTAAAATGTCTATATTACCCAAAGCAATTTATAAATTCAATGCAATACCAATTAAAATACCAATGACATACTTCAAAGATATAGAACACATATTCCAAAAATTTATATGGAACCAAAAGAGAACATGAATAGTCTCAGCAATCTTGAAAAGAAAGAATAACGTGGAAGGTATCACACTTCCTGATATCAAATTATACTACAAGGCCATTGTACTCAAAACAGCTTGGTACTGGCATAAGAACAGGCATATAGATCAATGGAACAGAACAGAGAACCCAGAAATAAACCCACACCTTTATGGACAACTGATATTTGACAAAGGAGGTAAAAGCATACAATAGAGTAAAGACAGCCTCTTTAATAAAGGGTCTTGGAAAAATTGGACAGGTACCTGCAAGAAAATGAAACTAGACCACCAATTTACACCATTCACAAAAATAAACTCAAAATGGATAAAAGACTTAAATGTAAGCCGTAAAACCATAAGCATCTTAGAAGAAAACATATGCAGTAAGCTCTCTGACATCTTTTACAGCAATATATTTGCCGATTTATCTCCACAGGCAAGTGAAATAAAAGACAGGATAAACAAATGGGACTATATCAAACTAAAAAGCTTTTGCACAGCTAAAGACAATAAGAACAGAATAAAAAGACAAACTACACAATAGGAGATCATATTCAACAATACGTCTGATAAGGGGTTAATTTCCAAAATTTATAAAGAACTTGTAACACTCAACACCAGGAAGATAAACAATCTAATCAAAAAATGGGCAAAAGAAATGAATAGACACTTCTCCAAAGAGGACATAGAGATGGCCAATAGGCATATGAAAAAATGCTTAACATCACTAATCATCAGAGAAATGCAAATTAAAACCACAATGAGATATCACCTCACACCAGTCAAAATGGCGTTCATGAACAAAACAACACATAATAAGTGATGGAGAGGATGTGGAGAAAAGGGAACCCTCCTGCACTGCTGGTGGGAATGCAGACTGGTGCAGCCACTGTGGAAAAACAGTATGGAGATTCCTCAAAAAATTAAAAATCAAACTTCCTTTTGACCCAGCTATTCCACTTTTAGGAATATACCCCAAGAACACCATAGCACTGTTTCAAAAGGAGAAATGCACCCCGATGTTTATGGCAGCATTGTTCACAATAGCGAAGATCTGGAAACAACCCAAATGTCCGTCAGTGAACGAGTGGATTAAAAAGCAGTGGTACATATATACAATGGAATACTATGGGGCCATGAAAAAGAAGGAAATCTTACCTTTTGTGACAACATGGATAGACATGGAAACTATTATCTTAAGTGCAATAAACTAGGCAGAAAAAGAAAATTATCATATGACCTCGCTCATTTGAGGAGTCAAATGAACAATGTGAACTGAAGAACTGAATTGAGACAGAGAAGAGATCAAAGGGACTAGAGAAAAGAGAACAGAGGGAAAGGGGATGATGGGATAGGATAAACCTGAAGGGAAGGGGGGAGGGTGCTATGGGGAGGGGGGCAAGGAGAATGTTGAGGGAAATACAGGGGAGGGGGTCTCATTCGGGGCAACACTAGAATCTATGTAAGCATAGTAAATTAAAATCAATAAAAATAAATAAAGAAAGAAGTCCTTTATTATTGGGGTCATTGTGTAAACAAATAAGTAACAAGGTGTTTGTATATATCAATTTTCTCTATCACAAAATTAGGTTGTTGTATGATCTACTATCTAGGTAGCTCCACCATGATTCACCATGGCACACAAACAAGAATAATAATGTAGGGCACCACGCCTCTAACACCAATCCTTAATATAACTGGCACATGATGAGGAAAAAATAATTGAAAAATGAAAGACGAGAGGGAAAGAAATGGAATGAGAAAGTAGCGAAGGAAGAAAAGTCATAGCATTAATTAGACATTAGGGCACCTCCAGGTTCTCATTGTATTTTCCATTTACATCTTTCCCTGTCTAAAAATCTGCTTCAAAAGTAGAAAGCCTCAATTTTGGAAGGTATGCTAATAAGTTGAGGACACATGAATAGTCTTTATATTTGTCAGCTGTTGGTTTGTCTTACCCACTTTTGCAACTCCAGGAGCTAGGGAATAGTTGTAGAATAAATGTATAAAGCTAATGTGATAACCATTAGATGGAAGATTGATAAGGAAATGAAGTGATCAGGTGGTGAGTACTTAAATTTAAGAATCAAAATCTAGGTATTACAGTGGAGCAGCCAGATCTGATGAGCCTCCCAAAGTGATGCAATGTGAAGTACACAGCATCATATTCTTTCAAAACTGGAACTGAATCAAGTCTTTAGAGCCAACTTCCAGTTGAAAAAAAAAAATGGCAGCTGGTAGAACAAGTTAACACCCCCTCAAGAAAACAGGCAAATCCAGAGCGTGGGCCATTTTACAGATCAGCTTACTAGTATCTTCAACAAGTCAATGACAAGAAGAGAGAGAGAGAGAGAAAAGTACTCAGGAGCTTGATGGATCCCAGTTTGAACAAATAAATCATACAATCAGGGAGATTGGAATGTGTACTGTGTGTTAAATGACTCCAAGGATTTATTGTTTAGTCATGGATAACAATAGTGTTGTTGTGGTTATGTAAGAAAATCTCCATGTTTTTAGACATGCATATTAGAATAGAATAATATGATATTTGAGATTTGCTTAAAACACTTACCACAGACATAAAAGGGAATAATGAATCTTGTGTGGTAAAATCTTTATAATCACTGGGTCTGGGGAATAATTGTAAAAATGAAACGTATGTAAGGATGTCTGATGATATATTTTTGTTGTTCTCTATATTTAATGTTTGAAGTATTTATGATATAATTCCTTTCAAAAGTAAACAGCTTGATGGACATTCTGACCAGAAAGGGACAAAGGGAACTTTTAAGTGGGAGAAATTCTTGCACATATGTAAAATTCATCAAACTGTACACTAAAGATTTGTGTTCTTTTTTGCTTTACGTTATGCTGCATTAAAATAAACTAGTCTCATCACTTCTCCATCTTTTGGCTCATGTCAAGTGTAAAATAAACTAGTCTCCATTTGTAGGAGGCAAAATTAAATTAGATCAACATCTGCATGGGTAATTACAAGCAACCTATACCTGCAACCCTGGTCTTGCCATCCACCTCCACTTAACAGAATCCTGAGAATTCTTGCATCAACTCTTTAACAAGTTTTCTATGTGCCAAAATGCAATGACATTTAGAAACTGGAAACACTGTCTCCATGTTTAGAAGCTAGTAAAACTATCACCCAGTTTCTCAGATGATAGGGTTTGAAAAAGATACAATTATTAGCATTGGCCTTGAGTGGTCAACATTTCAGAACCCAGGCAAGAAGTGGAGTAAGAACTGCTGTCCTCAGGCAAAGGGATAGAAGGAGAGCAGCCTGGGGAAGGGGACAGGAGAGAGAACATCAGTAAAGGGACAGTGTTTCCATGGAGGTGGACCCCCAGATCTCTGCTCAAAAAATGTGTGTGAACGCAGACAATCCCACCCTCCCCAGAAGCTTCTAATGCTGATCCTAGCTGCAAGAAAAGAAAGGAAGACCGGTGAGCACCTATCCAAGGTCCTTTTTTCATGTAGACCACACAATGAAGAGTGATACACAGGTGGAGCACTAACACCTTAGTGTAACTAGTTTACTGCAATGACTGAATCTGATCCCTTTCATGTGTATAATAAAGAATATTACAGAGGAGGGAAGATGTTGCCTAAAAAGTAGGAAGAGAATTAAGGAGACAGACAGCCCTGATGGTCTTTGTGAAGCCTTCAGGGTTATTTTTCCTTTGTCTTTTATACTTGAGCACTTTAGACCCGAACAGCATTATGGACCCTAATACCTAAGAAGTTCGACAGCCATCCCCTTTAGTTCAAACTGGCAGTGTTTCTGCCTGGTGTGGCTGCTTAGGTCTATGGTTCACACCATGTTAATCTGCTAACCAACATTGTTTCACCACACCCTTGGTGCTCTCTGCCATACAGAGAGCTGAGAATTCTCCAAATATTTAAATTGTGGTTGCTATTTGCTTAACAATTTCTTCCACAATTCATTTCTCTCTTCTTGTATTTTACTATAAGCAGTCAGGAGGAACCAACACTTTGCTGAGAAATTTCCGCAGTTAAACACCCAATTTCATTACTCTCAAGTTCTACCTTCCACAACACATTAGCATGTAAACACAATTTAGTCAAGTTTTTTTGTCACTTTATAACAGATTCCTTTTTCTCCATTGTTCAATAATATGTTCCTTATTTCTGTCTGAGACCTCATCAGAACACCCTTGACCATCTATCTATATTTCTACCAACATTCTGTACATGATTATTTTGTAAATTTTTAAGGTAAAAGCTTTCTCTATAGCTCTTCTCTTTGCTTTCTGAGTTCTCACCAGAATTACCTTTAACAAATCCCTTTATAGTAATCTTGGCTTTTATAGCTTGCACTTCAAAACTCTCCCATTTTCTACTCATTACCCAGTTCCAAAGCCACTCCCCCATTTTTAGGTATTTGTTACTTCATGGTCCTGCTTAGGCTGCCAGAACTAAATACCATAGATAGACTGGGCGGGCTTTAAAAATCAAGTTCTGGAGGCTGAGAAACCCAAGGTCAAGGTTCTGACAGATTCAGTGTCTTGTGAGAATCCTCTTTCAGGTTTGCAGATGGCCAGCTTCTCACTATGTCTTTACATAGCAGAGAGACAAAGCTCTGGTGTCTCCTCCTCTTCTTAAAAAAGCACTAACCCTGTCATGAGGCTCTACCTTTGAGACCTTATCCCATCCTGGTTACCTCCCAAAGACCCTACTTCCTAACAGCATTACATCAGGGGTTAGGGCTTCAACATAGGAATTTGGGAACATGAGCTTCAGTCCATAACATTATCACAGAATAATCTAGTTTTCCCTCATGGAAACAAACCTTAGCATAAGAGAAGACAATGTTAAAATGAAGCCAACACTGTTGATAGCAAAATGCAGAAAACAGTATTCTTGACATTACTGAACCACTAGATCAACCCACCCTCACTTGAAGGCCATTCTAATAGTAGATTTCCCAATTATAATATAAATAAATTTATTATTTAAGTCTATTTGAATCCAAAACACTTAAATGACACAGTGAAGATGTTCTGTATTATGTATTATGTACAATGGTCATATCTGAATGGATTTATAGAGAGCACCAGATCTATTTGCTAAATAATATGCAGGCTGGGCAGTGGTCTATGAAGTGGCTAAATACAAAAGCTCTGGTCAATAAAATATCATATCCAAGGAAGTGACTGGCCAGAGTCAACCCTTTTGGTTTCAACCTCTTCAGTAAATCTACCGATAGCCACAAGAGTGGTTTAACTAGAAGCAGAGAAGAATTGCACTTGTGTGGGGAGTGAGGTGAGGAGTACGGAGCGTAGAGGTATGTCTGTCTTCTACAAACATTGTAGCATGTCCCCAGACCATTTCAAAATTTCCCTGGCATTTCAGGGGAAAGTATTAGAAAAAATGTGACAATGTGAAATGGACATAATAGCACATGAAATCAATTACATAAATTGTGGGATATGTAGTCACAGTTTTAGTTTTCTATCACAGAATTAAAAAGTCACATTTCTTCTTCATTATTAGAGAAATTAGAAATATAGCAAAATTATGAGTGCACTCTCGTACCCCCATTCCATCAGATTGTGCTGTCCCAGATAACACCAACTTAGTGACGCTATGCTCTGTATGAGGAAGGCCCATAATGCTGGAGCAGCAACAGAGAGAGTGAGGGGGTTGCGAGACAAGTGGCTAGAGTGAACGGTGTCCTCATTCACCAGTCAGTTCCAAAGTGCTGTTCCTGTTTTTCTGTGATGCTGGCTCTGGGTGGAGATCCCTAACTTCCTAATTTCCACATTCCCTTCCAATAAATCCCTCTCTTCTTTGAAAATTCAATACTGTTTCCAATAAATTTCCATTTTTTCCAACTAGCTCCCTTAAAAGAGAGTCTATCTTTCCTCTGACACATTTTATTTGTATTTTTAGGTATAATAAAATGAATCTTCTTCTCCCAGAGTAGTGGTAGTCAACCTGGTCCCTACCGCCCAAACTAGTGGGCATTACAGCTTTCATGGTGGGCGGTAGCGGAGCAACCAAAGTATAAATAAAAAGATAGATTGAACTATAGTAATTTGTTTTATAAAGATTTATTCTGCCAAACTTAGCAAAAAGCTGATATAAAGTACTTGGTAAGTAATTATTATTATATGCTTTAACTTGCTGTAACTCTGCTTTATCAATTTTATAAAGTAAAGTTACTTCCCTACTTTATAAATCACCATTACTGTGGAACCGGTGGGCGGTTAGAAAATTTTACTACTAACAGAGATACAAAAGTGGGCGGTAGGTATATAAAGGTTGACTATCCCTGTCCCAGAGCAACATTTGTTTCAATCCTTAATTTAGTCCGAGATCACAGCTGTTGCATCACTTTTTTCCACCAGATGGTGCTGTTACTGGCTCACACACCCAGAGTAGGACAAAACTTAATCTCATTACTGAATAAACACTAACTGCTTCTTCTTTCTTGAGACAATACCTCTTAGCAACCACCATTTCTGTGACTGATCTGGATACTAACAACTCTCTCAGAGGATTTGGTATTGAGCTAAGCCTTCCCTCAGCTCTAACAGTGGTTTCTTAGAATCTAGCAGGGGAGATGGCCATTTAGCAAGTGATCACACAAATAAAGTAAACACACAATCACTGACTCTGATTTGTGGTACAGAAGGAAACAAAGGTACCAGGTTGCTAACACTACACCTGACTAAACCTGAGGAGTGAAACCCAAGGTGCAAACGGAGTTAAATTATGGAGGGGGAAGGAAAGCATTCCGCCTAACAGAACAGCAAGCAAGAAGGCAGAGGCTGGAAGGGTTGTGGCACTTTGGAAAGGCCAAGAAAAAGAGAAGCCAGAGCTTTAAAACTGAGAAAAAGCATAAAAGAAGGGGAAGAATTGAGTGATCCCACTGAGAAGGTGCTGGCTTCAATGACCAACTACACAATGGCCCCGAAATTTATATCTCTAATCATCTTCACTTCCAAGTTGTGTGTGTGTGTGTGTGTGTGTGTGTACACATTCCTATTTGATCTCTCCACTTAATTGTTTTAAAGGTGTGCTCCAGTATTTGTGCAGTAGTGACTTCATGATCATCTCTGGTCTGATTGGCTGCTACCAATGCATGGCACAACCCATACTTTCAGTTGTGAAGTTTAGAAAATGGAAAAGAGTCCTTGAATCTTCCTCCACCCGTAGCTGCACAATCTACCACCAAATCCTGTTGATTTCATCTGCCAAATCTGACAGCTTTTCTCTAGATCAGTGATTCTCCACATGCAGTTTACAAACTAGCAAAAATAACTTCTGCTGGGAACTTGTGAAAATTATAGATTCTCAGGCCTTGCCTGCTCCAGATCTACTGAACAAGGATGCATTTGAACAAGCTCCCCAGGGGATTAGAAATCCACTACAGTTTGAAAACCACTGCCCTACACCTGTAGTCGCTCTGCTGTTGCCATGAACCTATTCCATAATTTCTTTTCTGGACTGTTGTAGTGACTTTGCCATTGTTCCTCCCCACATCCACTAACACCTCCTTTTAGGGTGAATCTCAACTCTAGGAGATATTCTTTTTTTTTTTTTGTATTTTCCTGAAGTAAGAATCAGGGGGGCAGAGAGACAGACTTCCACATGTGCCTGACCGGGATCCATCCAACATACCCAACAAGGGGCGATGCTCTGCCCATCTAGGGCACTGCTCCCTTGCAACTGGAGCCATTCTAGTGCCCGAGGCAAAGGCCATGGAGCAGTCCTCAGCGCCTGGGCCAACTTTGCTCCAATGGAGCCTTAGTTGCCAGATGAGAAGAGAGAGATAGAGAGAAAGGAGAGGGGGAAGTGTAGAGAAGCAAATGGGCACTTCTGTGTGCACTGGCTGGGAATCAAACCCAAGACTTCCACACTCTGGGCCGATGCTCTACCACTGAGCCAACCAGCCAGGGCCAGATATTCTAATCTACTGGGATCCACTATAAACCAACTAAATCCAAATCTCTGAGGGTGGGATCTAGGTTTTGGTATTGTTTAAAAGCCGTACTTCAAAGGCCAAGACAGAGAATTTAACATTAATCCATTCTAATATGCAGCCAGACTGCCCTTCAAAAAATAAAATGCAAATCTGATCTTGAAATCCCACTAAGTAAAACCAGCCAGAATCAAACCCACATTCCTAACATCTACAAGGCAGGCAAGTACTTGATCCAGCCCCGAATTTAAAGCCACACACCCTTGCGCTTCTATCTTACCGGTTGTCAATCTGCCCTCAGAATTTTGCACATGCTGCTTGTTTTTTTGGCCTTAAATTGCTCTGTCCTACCCCTTGTGCTTAGTAATCTTCACTCATTCTGTAGATCTCAGTTCCATCTTCCCTTCCCCTGAGAAGCCAACCTTCTTTGTTGTGGAAAGGTTAGGCTGGGGATGGTCCAGATATTCCAGTTTGCCCAGGAAGTCTTGATTTATAAACTTTTAGCTTATAGATTTCTTAGTTGTAATTTTATATTTACTTATGATTATTTAATTCTTGTCTACCTTTCCTACTCGATTATAAACTGTGGAAGTTTGGCAACAGATCACATTAATAAATTTTGTTGAACTTTTTGAGTTGGGCACTCATTAGCGTTCCCATTTACATAAGGGAAAACTGAGTCTAGAGAGTTTAAGCCTCTTGCCCAGATCACACAGCTGGTCAGGACTGTGGCTAAAATTTGAGCCTCAGTCAGGGATTTTCCAGGAGCATAACCACCAAACTGTGCTTGAGGAGAGAGTTCTATGGCCCAACCTGAGCACTGGAGCATCCACAGTAGACCGGGATTGAGTTTTGTTTGGTTCTTATTAAAACTGAACTCAGCTTGAAGGCTACACAATTATTTCCTTTCCATTGAAATTGCAATCTGCTCCTCGGAAATGAGGCTCATGACTCTCAGAGTAGAAAGGGCAAATGTGTGGAAGAAGCCAGAGATCAAACAGTCAAGTATACTTGTTATAGAATTTTTCATGAGCTGAATTCAAATGCTATTAGTGGAGAAACTCTCCCATGAATTTGAAAGAGTGGGAACAAAGGGTGAAGAGAAAGGCAGCTGCTGGTGCATAATCAGGAGCCAGATGGAATAGTCCAGGCATGGAGTGGATGCAGGCAAGGACTGAGACACAGGTCACAGAGAAGCCACTGCAGCAGAAGCTAAGAAGCTATTTCTCCTTCAGCACAACACACAGGAAGAACATTCCATTCACTGTAGTTCATCAGTGGATCCCCTCCCCTTGTACCAACTGCCCTTCCCCTTTTTGCAAGAGACCAAGTTAAAACTCTAGGAGGTCATTTTGCCTCTTTGATTCTCAGATTCTTCATAGGAACAATGAGGAAGTTCAACTTAGATGATCTTGACAGATGGTCTCAGCTCTAAAATGCTATGGTTTTGATAGAGTAGGCAGACAAGCATGAGCAGAGCAATAACAGGCCAGGTATGTTATGTCACCAAGGCAGAAATTCCTGCATGCCTAGCAATAGGCAAAACTAAAGAAAACAACTATTATAGGCTAAGACCTCACCCCCAAGGTAACCTTTTCTAGCATGTCACTAGTCATGCAGTTTAGACCCCCTTAGAGGAGGGACAAGGGGAATAGAAAATAACTTTATAAGACTCCCATACAATTCCTTGCAGGACCACTCCCTTAAGCATTAAGCCTTCAAGACAATGAGATGGCCCTGACTGGTTGGCTCAGCGGTAGAGCGTCGGCCTGGCGTGCGGGGGACCCAGGTTCGATTCCCGGCCAGGGCACACAGGAGAGGCGCCCATTTGCTTCTCTACCCCCCCCCCTTCCTCTCTGTCTCTCTCTTCCCCTCCCGCAGCCAAGGCTCCATTGGAGCAAAGATGGCCCGGGCGCTGGGGATGGCTCCTTGGCCTCTGCCCCAGGTGCTAGAGTGGCTCTGGTCGCGGCAGAGCGACGCCCCGGAGGGGCAGAGCATCGCCCCCTGGTGGGCAGAGCGTCACCCCTGGTGGGCGTGCCGAGTGGATCCCGGTCGGGCGCATGCGGGAGTCTGTCTGACTGTCTCTCCCCGTTTCCAGCTTCAGAAAAAATACAAAAAAAAAAAAAAAAAAAAAAAAAGACAATGAGGTTCTGATCTGCATCAAATAATCTTAGGAACAAAGCCGAGTTCTGGTCAAACTAGAGATAACATCTAGGACTCAGTTGTGTTTCAGCTCCAAGCCCAGAAAAGCAACAAAACCAGATGAAGCAACACTATGGATGACATCAGGACAAGATGCAGTAGTTAATTAACCTCTTCCCTAGCACCAGCCAATCAGTACAGACTCACCTGGCAAGCTGACAGATAATGGATATTCTATTGAGATCCTGGCCTGAGACCTCCACCGAAATTCCTGCCTTTAGAGAAGAGATAAAAAATCTTTAAGATTAAAGACCCAGTACACACACTCTCTCTCAGAGCACACCTGTACCTTCACCCTCTTCTTCCTTAGGTTGCATTATCTTTGCTTTCTTTTTCCTAAGCTCCAAGGATCCTTCTTTTGCTTCTCTAACGTGTTTCATGAATCCATGCTGCCTAGCTCGCTCACATCTTCCACAGCTCACTTCTCCCTCTGTGACTTTTTTTTAATTAATTGAGTGGTGGGGAGACAAAGAAACAGACTCCTGCATGCACCCCAACTGGATCCACCAAGGCCAACTTGCTTGAACCATTAGAGCCATGGCTGTGGGAGAGGAAGAAAGAAAGAGAGAAGAGGAAGGGAGAGGGTTGGAAAAGCAGATGGTCACTTCTCTTGTATGCCCTGATTAGGAATCAAACTCAGGACTTCCACACACAGGGCTGACACTCTACTGCTGAGCAACCAGCCAGGGCCACCCTCTGTGACTTTTTAAATAAACTTCTTGCGTAAGTGTTCTGCATTCTTAGCCAAACTCAAGAACTGAAGTTGCTGGACTGAGGTCTAACTCTGCCATTAAAAGTTCTATGACCCATAGTCAACAGTGTTAAGATGAATTCCAAAAAGATAGGAACACAGATGGATACTGGTAATAG
The DNA here is from genome assembly GCF_036850765.1 of Saccopteryx bilineata. NCBI lineage: Eukaryota > Metazoa > Chordata > Mammalia > Chiroptera > Emballonuridae > Saccopteryx > Saccopteryx bilineata. The sequence continues at coordinate 55,567,148 of NC_089491.1, forward strand.
CCCCCTTCTCAAAGGCAGAGAAAAGATAGTTCATTTATGCTATTCCTCAAACTCAACGGCATCTAATTCCTGAAGAAAGTACCTCAGGTCAAGTCCAGCCTTTTTTGAAATCTAAATTGAACCATGAATTTTAAACCAAAATGAATCCAAAGCAGAATGAATGCCACTAATCTACAGAATTCCCAAAGAGGTAAACTATTGCAGAAACACACATTTAAAAGAAAAAAATGGTAGCATTTATTATTATTATTATTGTTATTATTATATAATTGCATTTATTTGCATTAAAATAAATTATGTATAATTTTAGATAATTAAATCAGAATAAACTTAGATTGCAGTTCACATTTATAAATCACAGGTCATTTAATTTATATTTCAGTTAGATCAAAACAGTTTTTAAAGTTTGATGTCAGTTCTAGGAGTGAGTAGCTATGAGGCAGGACCAGCTGGAAACCCGAGATGATTTCAGCTCTGATGTGCTTGGCTCAGGCTGTTCACTTTGTTTGGAATGCTCGTTTCCTGAACTTTACCTAAAGAAATCTTGTCATTTCTTCTACCCTGTCACCAACCCGGGAAGCAGTTTTAAAACATCAGCTCCAGATTTTTGGACCATCCTCCTTTGGAAACAGTGATGTTCTTTCCCCCTAAATGTGGACTCTGTATTCCTTGATGAATAGAATATGGTAGAACTGTTGTAGCACCAGTTTCCAGATTCAGGCTTTAAGAAACTGGCAGCATTTCTTTTCTGCCTTGGAACCCAGCCACCATGCTCTGAGGAAGCCAAACAGCCACATGTAGAAGCCGTGTGTAGGTGGTCCAGCTGACAGCCACAGCTGAGGTCTCAGTCTATAGCCAGCATCAGCTGCCAGACATGTGAGTGATCAAGCTCTCAGATGATTTTGGCCCCCAGTTTTCAAACCGCCCCAGCTGACATCACCTGATGCACAAATGAGCTGCTCCCACCCAACCTTATCCAGATTTCGGCTTTGTGAGCAAATTAAATGATTGCTGCTATTCTTATCCCCAAAGTTCAGGATGCAGAGCCACTGAGATTTTTAAAAAGAATGTGTTACTCGCATATGACCAGGTTTTCTAATGCAGCACCACTGACTTTTAGGGTTTATTGTCCTGTGCATTGAAGAATGTTCAGCACCACCACCTCCAACTGAGTCAACCAGAAATGTCACTATTAGAAAGGGTCTTTGTTGAGAACCACCTGCCTAGACAGCTCCAACTGATGTAACTATATCCTTGCAGAATAAGTTTCTTCCTCCTCATACTTTGAAAGCATTCTGTAGACACTTTTCTGGAGCAGTCATATTATCTATAATATTGAATTACAATGAATTCCTTGGACTTGGCCACCCAGAGGACTATGAGAGCAAGTGAAAAAGTAGGACAGGTGCAATGATCCACCAAAGGCTTGAGTTTCTGTTAGTGATGCACCAAGTGAGATGCCTACAGATCAGTCTTTCCCACCAAGGTGACCCAATTCAGGGCTACCACAAAGGCTTGTGCAGTGCACGGATTGCACAACGGTAGCCAAACACAAGGATAAGTGGTGGCTGAGATCCATTCCACTCTGCTTACTACACTGCCTCCACGTGGGGGAGGAAGTTTTCCTGCCATCTGTCTAAAGAAGAGCCTTTTAGAAAACTCCACACTAAGGTCAGCAGCTGCTCTGACCCAGGTGGCAGATACATCCTCATAGAAAACCAGAGTTGTCCTGCTTGATGTTCACACAGGAATTCCCTCGTCCTGAATCTGGAAAGAGATGGAAAGCTAGCTCAAACCGCTGGACAAGAGTGAGTAAAAGAAACTCAAGTTAAGACTGTCCTCTTTGAGCCTGGCCTGTGGGGTCGCAGTGGACAGAGTGTCAACCTCAAACACTGAGGTTGCCGGTTCAGAACACTGAGGTTGCTGCTTTGAAACCCTGGGCTTGCCCAGTCAAGGCACATAGGACGAGCAATCAATGAACAACAGAAGAGAAGCAACTATGAGTTGACACTTCCTGCTCCTCCTTCCCTCTCTGTAAAATCTAATCAATAAATCTTAAAACAATAAATAAATAAATAAATAAATAAATAAATAAATAAATAAATAAAAACACAGAGGAACACTAGGATATATCTACCATATATACACTATATACAGAGAAAAAAATACAGCGATATACATAGGACTCTCTCTGTTTTTAAAACACAAATGTAAGCATACTTTACACATTGTTATGCATTTTCTTTTTAAACTTATACATCTTAGACACTGTGCCTTATCATTACATGCCTCATTATTTCAAAAGCACATATTTAATATTATGGAGAGATATAATGCATCTTGTCCTTATTAGTGGGCATCAAGTTGTCACCAATTTTTGCTATTAAAATCATTGCTTAAATAAAAAACTTTTGACAAAAAAGACGGGGGGGGGGAGACTGTTTAGCTTGCGTCAAGCAAACTTTATCAGGATTCCCTAACAGTTATTTATCTGAACCAAACAGGCATCTCTATTAAACAATTGCAAAACCCTAAGCCCTAATGTGTGGGTCTGTGGGGCTCTCTAATCTATGTGAATTAAGTACCAATTAAAACCATTTATTAAAGTTTCCATACAAAATGCCAACTAAACTGTATACATCAGTGCATGTTGAAATGAGTCCTTGTGTAAATTGTTTCCAAAAGCATGCAGCCAGTAGGAATCTCTGCAATGGTTGTTTATGAAATTTCCCTCTGGTTCTGTTCAAATAGCTCTTCTTGGTATTATGTATTAGCTACTATAATCACACAGTTCAAGGTGGTGACATGGTTAGTGAAAGTCCAGCATCAATATGGGCAATTCCCAGGGTGCATTGCGATTGCCCCTACTGATCCACGTATCCCAGACCACTCTACACCCGCTTCCCCACCCCTGCACAGCATATATCATGGTGCTAATGGCTAAGTGTATCAAACTGTGTTTTTGTTCTATGCTGACAGCAGATCAATCTTACCCAATACCTTCTCCACTGATATCTTTCTCAAGAAGTCACTATATGCCATATTTACTTCATCCTCTATTTCAGTCAATTCCAATCTAGCCAACTCTTATCTTGAAAACTTCCACATGCTCTTAATCCTCATGCCCTTTCTCTGCCATAGGAAGATGCAGTTAATGTCATCACTTTTTGCTTCCTTTTCTTTTTGTATGGTTTTCCTCCTTTCTTCTTATGCTTCCACTCTTCATTATGACTGTCAATTCCAAATTAGCTCTGATCATAATTGATAGGCATTAGAGAAGTTCCAGTAATAACCTTCTATCACAAAAAAGGAGAACTATAATTTTTGAATTGAAATGCCTGTGATAAGGACTATTGTAGTGAAATTTCCAGAAGCTCCTTTTAAAAAATTCTATTCCTTTCTACATAAACCTGTCTTTCTCAAGGAGCCATATTAATGATAATCTACTATTTGTTAATTATGCTCTGCTGCAATATTAACAACAATGTTTTGTCATTTCTTGATGCAATTTAGTGATATTAGGCTGTCTTCATGCAGCCTCTTCTGCTCAAAATGACCTACCTGCCTTCAATACTTTGCCTTTGAAAAGTCTCTTCATCTTTGAAGCCTTTGAAGAATGAATTGGCCCTTCTTCTGTACCCTTCCATCAAATTTCTTTTGTTGTTATTTAACACCTATTTCATTTTGTCTTGCATTATTTGTATTTGTCTCTCTTCCTTAGCCTCCAAGGCCCTTGAGAGACTGAGCCCTGTTAATACTAATAAACCTCTCCAGTGGGAGCACATCTGTCTGGCACACGGTAAATAAACATGAAATGTATACTGAAATGAAACTGCCTTCCGTGGACTGAACTAGGAACCTAAAGACTACTCACAACATTATCTCTCTACCAAAATGCCTTGCTTTTCAAACAATTGACAAATTGGTTTATTTATAATCCTACTTTATTCCATAATAATTTCAGGAAGCCCATAAACTTTTATAGTTTTTTATAGTGGCATATTTTATAAACTAAAGTCAGGATTGAAGATCAATACAAGACAAAAGGAGGAGCCCAGATATGTGGGCCACTGAATCTTATGTAGCCATAAAAGTTGAGCTACAAGTTTAGCGCTGAGCTTCCTGGCAGCCAAAGCACAAAGGAAAATATGTTCAATTACATGCTTCTCATTGTCCACTATGATAAAGCATGCCATAGCTGTGGGGAGCAAATTTTTCTGGCACTTACTTCTGAAACAAAAGCTTTTGTAAAAGATTTCCAATAGAGAATATTGAGTAGGCAAATAATGGCACACACTTGGAATTTTGGTGCATAGTGTATGTGTTCTTACGACTGCTAATGAAGGGTTATACCACAAGAGGCAGAGCCAGAGAGGTTAAAGTGATGAAGTTATTTTATCAGCTCATAAATGACAAAGATTATTAGAAGCTGCCTAATAAATAAACCCGTGAAACACCTATCATATCTTCCTAGAAATAGGTATGAAATCATTCTGTTCCTGTTATTGGTTTTATGTATTTGTAATACCAATGAAGACATTTATATTTCTGCTTTCTAGAAATATTAAATGGGAATTTGTAGATAATTGACTCAATATTTCTAAGATTTAGCATGGCTTCAACAAGTGAAATTTTTAAATGAGTTATTGAATAACTTGCATTTAATCATTAAACCAGGAGCCCGGAAACAGGCAGAGACCCACAACTGAGCAAAGGTGTTCACCACTGCCCTCAGGACTGAGCATAACATCACCCACAGGGGCGGGGCAAAGGCCAAGGCCACCAAGGCTTGTGCACCAGAGCATGTGATCACAGCCACTCCCGTGAAGAGAAAATGCAGAGGCAGAGAAATGCAACACAAATGAACCAAGAGAAATCGCCAGAAAAGGACCTAAATGAATCAGATATAACCAAATTACCATATGCAGAGTTTAAAATAATGATTGTCAGGATGCTCAAAGATATTAGAACAATAAATGGTCATTACAAAAACCTAAATAAAGAGATAGCAAATATAAAAAAGGACATTGAAATAATAAAAAAGAATCAGTCAGAAATGACAAATACAATATCTGAAATAAAGAACACAATGGAAGGAATTAAAAGGATGGATGAAGCGGAGAATCGAATCAGTGAGTTAGAGGACACGATAAATAATCATTAAACCAGGAATATTATTAAAATAGAAATAAATTAAAATTATTTTCTCTTAAGAAAGATAATATAAAAAAACTCCTAGAATGTCAAAATCAAGAATTTCTTTGAATTTTTGTTCCCTATACATTGAAGTAGCAGTTCCAGAGAAAAAAATGATTGTACAAAATAAACTAGCACACAACTAGAGAAGGCAGAGACCAACAAGAAAGAGGGAATGAGAGATTTAAGAAGATTAGTCAAACTCTTTGGAAATTTTCAAGGGGGCTATTTGGGTCTCAATGTCAGAAGTAAATCAGCCCTTGCATAGTAACTAAATCCCCAATTACTATATAGGCTGCCTATGTAAGCCAAAATCAACTGTGCTTTAAATTTCATTTTAAACATGTAGAGGAAAACACACACACACACACACACACACACACGTAAATCAGCTATAAAGCCAGAACATTAAGTCATAACACAGTTTTCTAAATATGTTTTTCTTACAGTTGGACAACTTTTATAAAGCCTTATATGCTCATTGTGAAGTTTAAGATCCCATCCTTCTAAAGTTATTCAACATGAAAATCGATAGCACTGTATTTTACTAATTCTGTTTTCTGTCCATCATCTTCAGAATAGTCTCTTGAACCTAAGGAAAAAGAATTCAGTCTTATTTCTAGTGCTCTGGAGCACAAGAATGTAAAATGTGGAAGGTTCACCCGCCAAAAATAGTTTACTAATAAAAATAAGCAGACTTGGAGTCACTCCCCAATATTGGGTTTTATTTATAGAATTCTATACTGTCACTCTGGAAGAACGGTAGAGATGAGAGGGCAAATACACTGCTAAACAAAATATATCAAAAATATATTTGAAATTTGAGCAGAATTTGAAATTGAGCTGTCCAGATACCTTTTGTGAGCTCACTGTGCAGTGAAACTGTAATTCTTCATTTAGTAATTAAGCTGACCCAGGAGTACTCCTGGCCAGGAGCTCTAATCCAGTGAGAATCCATTTAGAAAAGGGAATTAAGATACAAATGGATCCAATGTATCTCAATATATCAACTGCAATTTCAGTTAGGTTACAATCCCACAAGGAAGCATTGACCATTATAGACAGCCAGGGATGTAACTTAATATTTATTCACTGATTATTCTTGTAAAAGATGGCATTGAAGAAACAATCTTGGAATCTACGTGTAAGTGAAGAAAAATAAATAACTAAGGACCTACACACTAAATTTTTCTTGTCAATCTTCTATTTCCCCTTTTTGTATTTAACAAGAATGCCTCAGTCATCCAAGGAAACCTTATGTATTTTGAACTCCAAAATGCCAATCCAATCATTATGCATTATTTATGAGGCTGAAGATATTGGAATAAATTTATTTTTCAAATGTAGTGCAAACAGCTAAAAATTCTTTTAAAGCTAGGATCAAGCTGTTATACAGTACACACAGACTTTTGCTGAGCAAAACCTGGACTTTTTGCATTTATAGAAAGAGGCAGAGTCAATGTCACCCCATTAAAATTAAAAAGAAATACAATAAATAAATTTTTTTAAAAAAGAAAGAAAGAGGCAGAGTCAGCAAGAAGTGTTTGCTAACCTGAAACCTCTAAGGGCAGAGTTGAATGGGAGCATTTCTGGATTGACTTAGACATTTTCCAACCTTTAATGAGATTATAGTTTTGAGGAGGTGCCAGGTTACCAACAGACCCATGTTCAAAACTCTCCCTTGCTTAATTTTGAACGAATACAGTTCAAGGCTAAATGAAACTTTCCAAGGCCACTGGCTGTTTGCATTTCTTTGTCCGGGAATCCAAGCTTGAAGTAGACCACAAGTAGGGTTTTTTCCAGCTGTGGTGTGCATAAATTAACCAAGTAACTAGTTAGTGTGATCAACCTTACCTCATGCACGCATGTGTTGTGTGTATGTGTTTAGTACGTGCCCGCATGCTAATGTGCAACCCCAGGTTTAGAAAGGTGGGTTGGAAGTCAGTGTCTTTAATGCATTAGAATGTGTAAGGGGCCTGACCTGTGGTGGCGCAGTGGGATAAAGCGTCGACCTGGAAATGCTGAGGTCGCTGGTTCGAAACCCTGGGCTTGCCTGGTCAAGGCACATATGGGAGTTGATGCTTCCAGCTCCTCCCCCCTTCTCTCTCTCTGTCTCTCCTCTCTCTCTCTCCCTCTCCTCTCTAAAAAAAACAACAACAACAACAAAAAAGGAAATTAAAAAAAAAATCTTTAAAAAAAAAAAAAAAAAAAAAAAAAAAAAAAAGAATGTGTAAGGGAAGATATGAAAAGACAGAGATAAGACTGTGTCCCCGTGCTTGCTCAGTCTGAGAGTGTGTATGTTATAAAGAAAATGAGAAGGGTGGGTGTAATAAAACTGTGGGTTGAAAGCAATATGATTGAGGCTGCACTGTGAGCTGACATTGAGGTTGCTTGGGAAAAAACAAGGCAATTCTTCCAAGCAAAGAAATAAGGAAAAGGAGACAAGAAAAGATAGTGGGGAAATACATAGTAGTCTAGGTTGGTGCTTCTTAAACTTTCGGGTACATCAGAGCCGCTTGAGGGGGGGTAGAGCTTGAAAAAATACAGATTTCTGGACCTCACTCCCACAGAATCTGACTTAGTAGGTCTGAGATGGCACTTCAGTATTTGCATTTTCAACAAGATCCCAGGTCACACCTTTCTGCTGGTCCAGGGACCACCCTTTTTAAGTAGTAAGACAGCAGATGCTGACAGATCTGAGTCTGCAGCCCTGCTCTGCCATTTCCTAATTGTGTGTCTTTGGGCAAATTAATAACATGGGCTTTCTGAATCTTGGTCTCCTTGTCCTTAAAGTAAAGATGATGGTATAGATACTTCCTAAGTGTGTTGTGAAAATGAGAGGAAATAACATATTTAAAGCACCTGGGACAAAGTAGAGACTTCATGAATACTTTCATTTCCACCCCTCTGAGGGCAGAGGAAGGGAAATGGAATCATGCTCCAGGAGGAACTCCAGGAAAAAAGATAGAGGCTATGTTTCCGGAATCTAAGCAGTGCTTCTCAATCCAGAGCAGGCATCAGAATCAACTGGAATGCCATATAGAAATGGGGGTCTGAGATTTCTGTGGCAGATCCCTAGACGGCAGAGACCAGGCCGGTGGTGATGCAGAGAACTAGGAAAACAAAGCTGTAGATACAAGGGCAGTAATGAAATTAGGAGAAGCCAGAGAAAGTAGCTGGCAAAGAAGAAATAAAAGGAATAAAAGAATCAGTCCTGAGTATGTGCTCAGGTTACAATACACTGACCTGTACTTTAAAAAAGGCAGATGAACAAATTATAAATAATGTCCAAATATACATGTGATTACAACCCCTCACTCTGTAGAAAGGCTTAGCTCCGTTGTCAAATGGATTATGTTTGTTTTTAAAGGGGGACAAGGTAGGACAAAGGAGTGAAAAGGAACTGGGAAAATTCCAGAAGCCTCAGATCCTCAAACAGCCATCCTCAATTCGGGTTTCCTCTCCTCAGATCAATTCCAATGATGGAAAGTAGAAAGCTTTCCAGGACCTGCATCAATAGGAACTAAGACCAGGAGTTTTCTATTCTGGGATGCCTCATTCATCCTATTCTTTCCCAAGGCCCTTAGGCACCACTCAAGCGTTTCTCAGACTGCTAGGCTTGGAAAGGCTGCTGGTGATGTGTTTTCAATGACAAACATGAAAAATGGCATGTGTTATAACATCCTTGACTATACCTAAGGTATATTAGCATATTTAATACTTTAGGACTGCTCCCTTATTTGAAGTCCTTATTTCACTAAAGGCTTTTGTAGCATCCCTCCTGTCGCTAATTCCTGGGAACACACCATTGGAACATTGCTCTATGGCAGTCTGTATTGGCCACACCCTCTGCCAGCCCCGTTGCCAAGACCGGGAACTGAAAGCTGCACTATCTAAATGCAGAGTGGTTCAGACTCCAAAACACTTCCTGTTTGAAGGAAAACTTCTCTCAGCTTTCAGATTCACCGCCTGCACAGGAGGGATAAGAACACTGCTGGTGGGGCAGTTGGCAGTGGTTAGTGGTTAGTAAGCAGATAGTGCTTTTATAACATGGACATACCTGCATGGGATCCTCCATGGCCTGTAGAGTGATCAACACACACACACACACACACACACACACACACACAGAGCAGGGTGGAGAGAAATTATTAATGTGAAAGAAAAAACAACACAGTCAAAGTCTTTGATAAGAAATCAAATCTCAAGAGGTAAAGATGAAAACACAGTTTGGTGGCGGGGTAAAAGCCCATAACTGAGCTGGCCTGTTTGCCAGCTAATATTCCCCTCCCTTGAAATCCTGGCTTGTAAATATTATTTATAGCAGCTCAGACACAATATGCCGGATACTAAAACAAAAAAGAATCTACTTAGTCATTGTTCCTGGTGAACCAGTTTTGCAAGAATTAACCTAATCCCTTGCATGAAACCCATGAAGCTGAAAAGTGTTTGCCAAAAGCTTCAGCGAAGGACAGTCACGCTCTTTGCCCACAGGTTAGCTGATCTCAATCAGGCTGCTACAGAAACGAAGATATTAGTAATTTACAGGGTGAACTGTTTTTGATCTGATTAAAGATGAAGGCATCTTGCCCTGTGCTGGCCAGTCCCTGCGGGAAGTGACATTTCTCTCTTTTACAAAATCCCAGTGAGTGCTATGAGAGTTGGAGTTTCTTTCCCTTTGCTCCACCCACGGGCCCCAGCATAACTGCTAAAGTGAGGCTTCATATCAGTTGTGCCAGCTTGTCACATCAACTCTCAGAGTGATTAAAGAATTTTAAAGCAATTACTCTAAAGGTAACTCTCCTACTTAGTGAGCTGCCTGTAGGCAAGAACAATATGGTGGCACCAGAATTTCTAAGAGGAGGGACAGAGGGTAGAGACCCCCTGGAAAAGGAGCAGTCGGAGGTTGTACCCAGAAGACCGGACTTGACATGATAGTTGTGCTAATTATCCTTAGATTATATGCTATCAGTAAATAAAGAAGAACAGCAAGTTTTTTGTATACCTGAAACTAGTATAAAATAATATTGAATGTCAACTGTAATTTAAAATGTTTTTAAAAGAGGTAAGAAGCAGTAAGTTTTCCTGAGGATAATTATGATAAAATTAAGAAAAATTCCAGTTGTCAGTGTTGCAGAATAAGAATGCCAAAGCTGGTGAAGTAGGAGTTGGGGATGCAGTGAGGGGCCGGGCACAGCCTGGCAAGTTGTCTCATGGTGCTGGGCAGGAAACAGAACTCACTCTTCTTGACACCCCAGCTCTTAGCACATAACTGGCACATGTTTGTTGATGCAAAGGGACACTGAGCATTTGAGGGAAACTAGGAAGGAAGCTTCCAGAAACTAGAAGATAGAAAAAGGAAGGAAGGAAAGAAGGAAGGAAAAGGAACAGAAAGAAGAGGGTCCAGAGAAAGAGTTCTAATAGGAAAGAGAAAAGAGAAAGGAAAGGAGAAGAAAAAGAAAAAAGAAGAAAGACCATGACACATTTTGCATATACACTGAGATTATCCAAGATATTTATGGGGCTCTTTAGAGTTCGAATATATTTTTAACTGCTCGGCCAACGACGACAGTTGTCGGAGCTCACCATAATCACAGTTCTTGCTCTATGAAATTGGATGTTTTTGATTGTTGTTTTTTTCTTTTTGCATCTGAGTTACTTTCTAGAAGTGATTCATCATTTGCTTTGTTATCTCAAGGGAGGGTCTGCCACAGGGCTTTGCGCAAGTAGTGCCATCTCTTTAGGCACAGAGGAAACGGCCTTCCGCAGGGTTATCGCTGCAAACATTTTCCTGGGGATCTTCTCCTAACAAGTTCTTCCTGTATTTCCAAACACTTGTTTACCGATGGAGGATATGTGTGAGCCCAGTTTTAATCACCCCAGCCCTCTTTCCAGATTCAGAGATACCAATCAGAAGCTAATAATGCTCTACAGCTCTGTCACTTCCACTGGGGGTGGTGGAGGAGGATGTCACAAGCCCCAGACTGTGAAGTAACAAGATGAGCAATACAGAAGAGACTAGAGAGAGAGAGAGAGAGAGAGAGAGAGACCAGAGCAAGGATCTAGGGCCACCCCAAAAGCTGCTGTGTCCCCACACCCTTCCAGTAAAAGGCTCCTTGGTTTCAGTTACTTGCCTTCTGGGCAAGAATGGACCACTAAAAGGCAAACCATCTGTGCACGTACTTCTCTCAGTTATGCCCACACAGACCCCGTAGTTGTTAACTTCCAAGAAGCTCAGAACATCATCATTGTTCCCAATTCTTGTTCCAGAGATTTGCAAATTTAAAAACATGGCATTTTGTTTTTAAACCTCATTTACTGTGTGGAATAATAATACAAATGAGACAACACATGTAAACCCATTATACAAGTGTATTATTATATTCCCTTTTAAGTAGCAAGATTGGAGATGAAAGGAAGAGCAGGCTAAGGGTTAGGAGGAACAGCCTGGCCAAAAGAAACACCACAACCTTGTGACAGTTGGCAGCTGGCTGTTCTCCCCACACCCACCACCAGCTGGGGAATCCAATAGTCAGCACTGGTCCTGACTTTCTAGGATTCTAAGTTATATGTTGGAGAAAGATAAGTGAACAGTTACAATGAGTAATTCCAACAATCGGAGGTAAGCACAGCATAATAGTTCATTTGTATGCACCCACTTGACTGGGCTAAGGAATGCCAGATAGCTGGTAAAACATTACTTCTGGGTTTCTCTGTGAGAGATTAGCATTTGAGTTGGCAGACTGAGTAAATAAAATGGCCCTACACCAGTGCAGGTGGGCATCATCCAACTTGCTGAGGTCCTCAATAGAACACAAAGATGGAAGAAAGGTGAATCTATTCTCTTAGCTTGAGCTGGACATCCACCTTCTCCTGCCCTCTTTGATTGGCTCCCCTGTTTCATGGTGTTTGGACTCCAATGGAACCAGTTTTTCTCGTTCTCCAGCTTGCAGACAACAGATTGTGGGACCTCTTGGACTCCATAATTTCGTGAGCCAATTCTTATAATAAATCTCATATATATATATCCTATTGGTTCTGTTTCTCTGCAAAGCCCTGATTAGCACACTGGGAGATGTGGGAGCATGTGTGAGCACTGTAGAAGGGATGAGTGGCCAGAGAATATTCTGACAGCTGACTTATAAACGTTCACCTTTGGCATGTGTCATGCTTCTCATGACTCTTATTGCAGAATAGGTATAGAAAATGACAAAGAAATAACTGTTATCCACCTTATGTTAACTTAGCACCTATATAAACCCGGACTTTCTGTGCTTAGCAGCCTTTTACAATCTCTCTATGAATGAGTTATGTTTCCCATCAAATTTCAAAACTGAGGCCCTGGCCAGTTGGCTCAGTGGTAGAGCGTCGGCCTGGCGTGCATAAGTCCCGGGTTCGATTCCTGGCCAGGGCACACAGGAGAAGCGCCCATCTGCTTCTCCACCCCTCCCCCTCTCCTTCCTCCCTGTCTCTCTCTTCCCCTCCGGCAGCCGAGGCTCCATTAGAGCAAAGATGGCCTGGGCGCTGGGGATGGCTCCTTGGCCTCTGCCCCAGGCGCTAGAGTGGCTCTGGTCGCAACAGAGCGACACCCCAGAGGAGCAGAGCATCGCCCCCTGGTGGGCAGAGCGTCGCCCCCTGGTGGGCATGCCGGGTGGATCCCGGTCGGGCGCATGCGGGAGTCTGTCTGACTGACTCTCCCCGGTTCTAGCTTCAGAAAAATAAAAAAATAAAAAAAAATTTCAAAACTGATTCCATATCATTGGAGGAGAGTAATGTTAAATGCATTTATAAAAGGAAGCAGTCTTTGACATTGTATTATCCGCTTAATCTGGGTTGACTAGGACTCTGGCAAAGCAAAATTTTCAGCTGGAGAGAAGTCTGAAGGAGTACAACCTCTGCAATGGAAGAAGTCTCTGCAGCAATAATCATATATTTGTTTTGCATCCCTGATATCACTATAGCAGTTCTTGAGGCCAGGGATCAGTCAGGATGGCCACCCATACTGGAGCACTGCGCGGGCTGAGCACTCCATTAAATGAACGTCATTCAACACACTCCCCTTTCCAAGTTCTTTAACCATATCTACTGGAGGAGTTCCTATTCATAACTCTTCCTCTTCTTTTTTACTAGTCCCAACCTTGCCGTCACAAAGATTTTTGGTTTCCAAGAAACACACATGTGGAGCACAGAGCAATGTTGTAGTCTAATCATATCAGGGGGAAAAAAAGATATAAAAAGGGAAACATTCTGACAAGTAAACATTTGACATGAAAACCACTAAAATGTTACAGAAACAAAAATCCTAATTAAAGAAGATGAAATAAGTGAGATTTTTTTTTCCTGAGAATTATTTAGGATCATTTTAAACCATAAAAGGAGAACAAGACCAACATTTTGAAAACTAATATCTACTTCCTTAATAGCTTAAAGTGAGGTATGTTCTCTCCCAAGGTCTACACGGAACTTAGCAATAGCATTTTTTTTCTTTCATTCTAGGTCATTGTGGTGGGCAGAAATGATGGCACAGCATGCCAATGTCATTATGTACTGAGACCATTCGTGGGTGATGCATTTTGTAGTAGCACATTCATTCTACCTCCTCTTATTCTCAAACCTCTATTTACAGAAACGCACATTGCCCATCTGCCATATCATTTTTCTTTATTCTGATTTAGCCTTCAAGTTGTCCAATTTATATTCAAACAGATATGACATTAAATTTTTGGGTGTAGGGGGATGAAGGAGGAAAGGATGCTCTTAAAGTATCTGAGAGAAAGAAAAGGATTGAATGGGCTAAAACTAGACACATATGAACTGGGCAAAGCATAGGAACTGAAAATGCATAAGAAAGAAATTCTAAATGGTTAATAAATGTGAAAGAAAATGTACAGTCTTACTAATTATCAAGAAAAATGTCGATTTGAAAAATACTGAAATAATGTTTTAGTCTGGATTTTCCAGAGAAGCAAACCAATAGGGATATCTAAATATATTTACAGGTAGAGATGATAGAGATAAAGATAGAGACAGAGACATAACTATAGTTATAGAGATAGATAGATAGATACAGATATAGGTAAATAGATATACTGTAGATGATAGAGATATAGTCCTGTTGTGAAGGCAGGAGAAGATTCATGACCCAACTTGAAGACAGTAAGACAGGGGGAGAGAATTCTCCCTTATTCTTCCTCTGTTCTATTCAGGCCTTCAGTGGATTAGATGAGGCTCACCCATATTGGTGAGGGTGGGAGAGGAGAGACCATTTACTCAGTCTATCAAATGTTAATCTCATTCAAATGTTAATTCAAATGTTAATTTAAATGTTAATCTCATTCAAAACTCCTTCACAGACACACTCAGAATTATGTTGAACCAAGTACCTGGATACCTCATGGTCCAGTCAAGTTGACACATAAGCTTGACCAATGATGGCACAGTAGATAGAGTATTGACCTGGGATGCTGAGGACCAGGTTCGAAACCCTGAAGTTGTTGGCTTGAGTGTGGGCTCAGATGGCTTGAGCACAAGGTTGCTGGCTTGAGCATGGGGTAGCTGGCTTGAGCATAACGTCACTGGCTTGAGCATGGGGTCACTGGCTCAGCTTAAGCCCCCCGGTCAAGGTACATATGAGAAGCAATTAATGAACAACTAAAGTGATATGAGTTGATGTTTCTCATTTCTCTACCTTCTTGTCTCTCTGTCTGTCTATCTTTTTAGCTTAAAAAAAAATGTTGACACATAAAATTAACCATCACAGATACCATTTCACAATCAACAAGATTTCCAAAAATCTTAAATCTAAATAAAGCAAGTGTTGAGAAGAAATGAAAGGAATCTGAAAAGTATACAAATTGCTAGGGGAATGTAAACTGGTATCACCCCCGCTGGAAAGTCATTTATCAATCTCTGGTAAAGTTGAGTATAGGTACCTCCCATAATCTCACTTCTATCAGGTCTTCTATATTTGTACCAGGAAAGGTGTTCAAGAACATGTTTTATAGCACTGTTAATACCAAGTGGAATTATGTATCACAGAGTAGATTTTAAAGAGTAAAAGTAACCTATATGAAGCAATATATAACTCAAAACAGATAATACCCACATTTAAAGAAAGCAAATTGAAAAATAATATACAGTACAATACCATGAGTATAAACATTTAATGTAAATAATAGAATAGAAAGTATTACTATATATTATTTCTAAAAAGATACACAAGTAGAAAATATTTTAAAAAGCAAACATGTATTTAGCTGATTCACACCAATTTTCAAGATCGTGCAAAATTCTGAGCTACAGAAAAGGAGAGATGAGAAGGAAAGAGAGAAAAGGAAGTGATAGCAATTGGGTGGTTCAGTTCTAAGTAAAATTTTATTTACATAAAAGAAGATTTGGCCCTGGCCAGTTAGCTCAGTGGTAGAGCATTGGCCTGGCGTGCAGGAGTCCCGGGTTCAATTCCCAGACAGGGCACACAGGAGAAGCACCCATCTGCTTCTCCACTCCTTCCCTTCTCCTTCCTCTCTGTCTCTCTCTTCCCCTCCTGCAGCCAAGGCTCCATTGGAGCAAAGTTTGCCCGGGTGCTGAGGATGGCTCCATGGCCTCTGCCTCAGGTGCTAGAATGGCTCTGGTTGCAACAGAGCAACGCCCCAGATGGGCAGAGCATTGCCCCCTGGTGGGCATGCCGGGTGGATCCCAGTCGGGCACATGCGGGAGTCTGTTTGCCTCCCCGTTTCCAACTTCAGAAAACTACAAAAAAAAAAAAAAATTTTTTTTTAAAAGGAGATTTGACAACATGTTGATTTCTTTTAAATCTAAATGTTGTGTATATAGGTGTTACATTATTTTCTGTACATTTTTTTCAAATTAAAAATGAAATGAATGAATTAAAAAGCAGTATTATAGGAAGATCTTATAAAATATAATGAGTGGTTAAGTAAAGACTATACTCTAGAAAAAACCTAGAAGAATGTAGATCAAATTGTTATAATAGTTTTCTCTGGGAATGATACTTGAGGGGTTTTATTCACTGCTTCCTACATTTTTGTTTCGTTTGAACTTTTGCCATGATCTTGGATTACCTTTGTAAGTAGAACAACCAGTCAAAGTGTTGAAAGGGGACAGAGGAGGTAAAGAAAGATGTAAAGAAACTTACATTTAGGTCTTTATTTAAAAAAAAAAAATGCACCCTTTGAGTTCCACCCCCTTGGTGTCATTTTTCAAAGAGTAAGCCAGGGGGAAAAGGAATGTGTTTATGTTCTCAGAGGCCAATAACTAGCTAAGACCCAATTTTGCAATTTTGCAACACCAGCTGCCATTTTTGAACATTCACAGAGAGCTAAAAGAAGGCTCATTATGGTCCTCTGAAATCTTTTTCCTACATTCTCTGTTGAATGTTGCCCCTAAGACTAAGTCCAATGAATTCTACCACCTTAATGTTTTCTAACCCCCTACTCTCATCTCAATGCTACCACCTTCATTCAAGTCATCTCATCAACTGGTTCTTGTCTCAGAACTTATCCTTCATCTAGCAAACAGTGGTCAGGGCACTCAACCTGAAGCGCATTTGATCATATAAATCCCTTCCTCAATGAATCATCTCCACAAAATGTGTCTTTGTTTTTCATCACTGACAAGATGAAATGCCAACTCTTTAGCATGGCTTTGATGAGGGAAGTTCAGTTTGGGGATTTGAGAAGAGGTAGAGGAGGAAGCAGTACATTTGAAAAGAAGCTTGACCACAAAATTTAAATCATTTTTATCATGTAGATCCTGAGCATTTCTCCTTTTTCACCAGAAATTCCCGAAGAAATAATCAGTATGAGCCCATGCCCTCCTCTTCCCTTCCCACGCTTCCACCTACTCACAGCTTTTCAATTCTCATAAGTCAAATCCTTACAGGCCACAGAAATGAAAATTTGGCCAAAGTGTAAAATTAATGTACAAAATAAAACAGGATCTAAGACTTCAATTACCACAAGGTTTTAGAGCCCCATCATAAAGTCTTGATCAATAAACAAAGACATAAGAGGCAGAATTGTTTGAGACAAAATAAGATGACATTAATATTTTAGCCAGCCTGACCTGTGGTGGCGCAGTGGATAAAGCGTCGACCTGAAAATGCTGAGGTTGCCGGTTCGAAACCCTGGGCTTGACTGGTCAAGGCACATATGGGAATTGATCCTTCCAGCTCCTCCCCAGCTCCTCCCCCCCTTCTCTCTCTCTCTCTGTCTCTCCCCCCCACCCGTCTTTCCCTCTCCTCTCTAAAAAATGACCTCAGACCAAAATAGTAGAAATAGATTAGAAAGAGGTAGATGGAATCCATTAGAAAGATATGGCAGAATTAACAAAGATAGGGGAAAGATCCTAAAGCTGCATGTTAAATAAGCTTTTTATGAATCCAAAGACTCTAAAATGTTTAGCTATTCACAGTTGAGTCTCCTTATGGGCTCTTCCTGTTTCTAGTCTGTGCTCCTGCCTTCACATCTATCACTGTTCTTTTAACATTTGTGGTTTACCTTCCATCTTCCTCTCCAATCGGGAGGATTAGTCTGTCCTCTCCCCTTCCCATGAGCCCCCCCCCACACACACACACACATCCTATGTACATCCCAAAGCCTAAGAAGATCTTTATGGCACGCTTCCTAAGGGCTTCCATTAGAAAGGCAAAACAGGGGGACCTCGGGTTATGAAACAGTTCTGTTCCTACGATAGTGATGTAACCTGAATTTTGGTGTAAGTAGAAACATACCCTATCATAAGTCACTTAACTATCCTAACACAGTTGTAGAACATAAAAACACAACTAAGCCACAGCAAAAGGAAAAGGACATAAATATACTGTATTGTACACTGTACTATAGTAACAGAAAAAATGATATAAAATGAATGTAAAAAAAAATTTCTTACTTTTTTTCCTGTGTTTGGCTTGCATACTGGGAGGGGCATTGCAAGGTGGGAGAGACTGACCTATTGGGAGAAGAAAGCTGGAGAGGCAGAAGAACCTGCAGAACGTGCTGGAGATACGGGGTCAGGTGAGTCAGGATTGCCTAAGGAACATGCAGGAGACACTGGAGATGATTCTACCTGTACTACAGGTGTTTCATCTTGAGAAGCAGCTGATGTAGAGGGTATAGGATCTGTTGCATGCCTCTCTATCTTCATAAAGAATTATTCCAGGTTGGTCTGGAACTAATTCGCTTATGTAGTCCTTAACTATGATGCTAACGGCATAAACCAAAACACTCACATCTCATTTTTTTAAAGTTTTTATGAGAGTGAGCATCATAAACGTAAAATGTCATATGTCTAGGCTGTCATAACCTGAAGACCCCCTATAATAATTCTTGACTTCCCAGGGCCTTCGGAGGAACTGATAGCAGATGAAAGAGGAGAAGAGGGAATTCTAGACAACCGGTCTCTTTTAAGATCTCACCTCCAGTATGAATCAGTGCTTTCTCCTGATTTAGTCTACAAATGGTCCATCAGTCACTGCTGAAATAACTGCATGTGCATATACACACAAGCCACAAACAAAATGCTTAATTCTCAATGATAGTTTATAAAATGATAAGAAAAAAGCTAAATATTTTCCTAACTACCTCATAATTTGCAAGGCACCTCTCATACACAATGGATTCAGTATTTTATTCCCTGCTCAGCTTCTGAATTGTTCTTCTTCTGTCTTGGCAGGAATAAGAAAGGGCTTGTTGCTGAGTTGTAACACTTCTTCACTGTTGCTTTCTAGATACCCATGCACCCATTCAAAACTTTGAGATTACCTGAACTAAAGACTTCATTAAATTCTTAGTCAAAGTTGCTCTGCCAAGAGTAAAGAATAGTAGGTAGTTTAATTGTTTCAGATATATCAATCTGTTGCATTCTTCTAGTTGGATAATAGAAATTGTTTAGTAGCAGTGCAACACTGTGGAAAAGATGCTGATTAAAGAAGGACTGTGCCTCAAAACTGCTCACTAACTGCCTGATTCTGAGTAAATCTTTTTCTCTGAGCCTTAGTTTCTTCATCAATAAATGATGGCTGACATAGGTTTCTTTGTTTTCATAATTTATATTGAGTGCATATACAGTACATATGTGAAAGTAGCTGACACTTAGTGCATGTTCAAAAATATACTTATTTTTTTGTTAAAGTTAGAAATCATCTAATGAAACCATTAATTTTTCTGTGTGTGTGTGTGACAGAGTCAGAGAGAGACAGAAAGAGGGACAGATAGGGACAGACAGACAGGAAGGGAAAGAGATGAGAAGCATCAATTCTTCATTTTGGCACCTTAGTTTTTCATTGATTGCTTTCTCACATGTGCCTTGATGGGGGGGGGGCTACAGAAAAGCAAATGACCCTTTACTCAAGCCAGGGTCCTTAGGTTCAAGCCAGCAACCTTGGGCTTCAAGCCAGCAATCTTTGGGCTCAAGCCAGTGACCATGGTATCATGTTTATGATCCTATATTCAAGCCAGCGACCCAGTGTTCAAGCTGGTGACCCTGCGCTCAAGCCAGTGACCTTGGGGTTTCGAACCTGAGTCCTCTGTATCCCAGTCCGATGCTCTATCCACTGTGCCACTGCCTGGTCAGGCCAACCATTAATTTTTGCAAATAAAATGCTGAAGCACAGAGAGAGGTAAGATTTGCCCAGTCCCACAAAGTGGCAGGGTCAGAAATACATGCCAAGTCTACTGATTCTTGCTCAATGTTCTTTCCATTACACCTTCTGGGGTGAGACTGAAACATGTGATTAAAGAGATGAAGCCTTTCACTACAGAATCTGTGCCCCAAGGACATGCCCCCCTTCCCCAAATGTCTAGGCTAATGCCAGTTCTTTTCAATGTCCATGTGGTTTTTGCCTTGGATGGAAAAGATTTTTTCCAGCACCACCTATCCTATTATTCTGTTTTGGAAGCGTAATCTGTCAGGCACATCAAACATTAAAAGCAGTGGGAACATTCTGAGGTTTGTAGTGTATATTTTTCTCACCAATTAAATCTTCACTCCTGAGCTATCAGACAAAGGGAGGGAAAACGGTTTCCCCCCTCCCCTGAAAGGAGAAAACTTTTTAAAACAGTTGGCAGAAGTCACTATTCAAAGTGGAAAAATAAAATTTTGAAGCAGATGTAAAAAGCAAAAGAACACGTGTTCAGGATAAAGTTTGTTTTCTCTTGGGCTAAAATATTGCTGGTTCATGATTCTCAACTATATCATTAGACCCAGATTATAGCCAGCAATCTTATCAACACAATTTAATGCTTTCCCTGACTTACTGTAACTAGAAAAATACAGAAGTTTTAAGCTGATCTCATCATATAACGACAACAAATAAAAACCTAGCATTGAAAAAAATATAATTTTTTTTTACATGGCAGAGTAAATAAAAGATTGGTAACAAGACTCAAAGTTTCTTCTTTATCCACAGTTGGTATGTTTGATGGAGATTATCACTAGGACTTTGATATGCTCACCTACAAAACGGTAACCAGGAAGGGTCTTGGCTCTTGAATGTCCTATCAGCATCTCACACTCAATACATTCAAATTAAAATTCAGTATCTTTCTCTCCCCTTCCAATTTATTCTCCCTCCAGTATCCCAATCTTAGCAAAAGCACCACCATCAAACTTATTCTTTTCCCCCATCTTCTATTTTCCTCCATTCCCAAAAGATCTCTCAAATCGATTTTTTTTTAATTCCTGAAATGATTCTGGATTCCACTGCCACTGTGTTAATTCTGGTTTTTATTGTCTCTTGAACTATTGGCACTTGGATGTGATGGATTGGTCCCTTGGAGTCTGCTCTTAAACCTCCAATCCATTTTTCTTACAGCAAGCCAAATTACTATTGTAAGGTATAAAGCTAATGATGGTTTAAATTTTTCTATGGCATCTTGTTGCTTAAATTTGGCCAAATTTTTCATCTAGTCTGGAAGATTTTTCTCAATCTCAATTCATTTTCCAATCTTCCCTCATCACCATGACCATGCAGCTGAAGCTTCATTTGTCCCCAAAGTACTGGAAAAAAAAAATCTTTGTTATGCTGTACTCTCTCCTTGTAAGTCCTACATTTGAACCCCATCATTGTCCACCTGGCAACTTTCTCCTTAATCTGAAAGACAGTTAAAATGTCACATTTTAGTCAAGTTTTCATTGATAATCCCCAAAGACCTATTTGGGTCTTTGGATTTTCCATACCACAGTTAATAAACTGTTGTTATACCAATTTTTTTCATTATATTATGATTATTTTCTTACTTGGAAAATTTTTAATAGACTAGGTTGTATCTCCCTTGTACCTTCCGTTCCTAATACAATGTCTGATACAATGGGTATTCAAATGTTTGTGAATCAAACTACTTATCAACCCCTCCTTTAGTGATAATAAATAAGAGCAATATTCATGTACAGTCTCAAACTTTCAGTTATAAAAAAAATTGATTCTCAAGCAATATACCATGTACTTCTAAATATGTAAAATGTTAATTAAATAAAATTATGCAAATTACATACAAGTACTGTTCTCATGTATCTGTCAGGCAACAAGTTGAGCAGATCATTATTACTAACAGATAGGAGGCAATCAACATGAAGTATATAAAAACTTAAAAGAAAATGCTGGTCCTGGCCAGTTGGCCCATTGGCTAGAGCATTGGCCCAGTTATGGACATCCCGGGTTCGAGTCCTGGTCAGGGCACACAAGAGAAGCGACCATCTGCTTCTCTCTCCCTCCCTCTCCTCCTCCTCTCCCTCTTCCCCTCCTTCAGCCAGTGACTCAATTGGTTCCAGTTTACGCTCTGGACACTGAGGAGAGCTCGGTTGATTTGAGCATTGGCCCCAGAAGGGGGCTGCCAGATGTGTCCCGGTTGGAGCGCATGCAGGAGAATCTGTTTCCCTATCTCTTCTTCTCTCACTTAAAAATAGAAAAAAGAAGAAAAATGTTGTAATGTTAAGCCAGTGACCAAAAAACACAAAAATGCTGGGGGTTTTTTCTTGAGGTGTTTTGTTTTGTTTTGTTTTATTAGAACCTACAAGACTTTTGCCTTATAGTCAGGGAAGGACACAGTCCAACTTAAAGAGTCAGTGTTTAAGGGTAGCCAAACAGATAGAGTGATAACTATGGGTGCTTTATAGCACTATGAGATATTGTTAAACAGTAGGTGTAATTATTACTAACTTTGGGGACCTTTTAACATTTTCAGATCGATGGCTGGAGATGTTAAAAGGTCCCCAAACATCCACTGTTTGAAAGTGAGCCTAAAAGGTAGAGAAGTAATGGAGGCAGAATTGTGGCATGTCATTTTGAAATTGACTGCCTGTATTTAAATCCCAGCTCTGTTAACTACCTCTGTTAACCTTTGGCAAGTCACTTTAAATTTGCCGCACCTCAGATTGTTCTGCTCTAAGACAGGACAGGACCTACTTCATAAGATTTTCTGAATTAATCAAGTTAAATACAGTGCCTAGCTTGGAGTAAGCCCCTATTAAACGTTGCCTGCTGTAATCTGTTGACATTGCTGTATTACTATGGCTCATAGTGAGAGTAATGAGCTAACTTCATTTTATCAGCTGTCCCTGACACTGCTGTGGTCTCTTAAAATTAATAATTTAACTTTCCTAGTTCTAGATTTTTCTACTTCCATGAAAATCCACTACATGGTTCAGAAACCTAAAAACAGCTCAGTTAATTTTTCTTCTCTCTGCAGAAGTTCAAAAACATAGTCTTGCTATTGTCATTGTCCTACTGTATCTGACTAGGAATACACATTTGTTGGAAAAATAAAATCTAAGTATCTCTGGCTATGTCCCTACAGAGGCCTGATGCAATCAGGAAATAAAATAATAATTGTTGTGCTTGTTTGTGTGGTAAAGTAAAGTTTAGTTGAGGAGAGCCAGTAAAACTTATATAATACTACCTGGGGAAGCAGACGCATATAAACACAGGAGAAGAAAATGAGAACTCTATTAAAGATATTTACAAACTGAGTACATTAAGGCAAAGTTCAGGTGCATTAGGCTGACTCAGGATAGATAAGGACACAGGAAAGCATGACCTTATCTGACCAAAATTAAATAAAGATCAATGGCTGGAAATGTTTATATTTGCATGTGTAATTCTGTGTTATATCAATGCTTTGCCTCTGCAATCAGACACTTGTGTAATTTGACTCCTAGGAAGTAAGTAGTAGTGACTTATGACTCATGACATAATTGTTTTCATCCAATAGTCAGAGTTTGACAGTTGCAGTATGGCAAGTATTAACACCTGTCTCTTGGGGAGATGGTGATAATTAGTGTTTTCAACAATGTTTTGAGCTATAGAAAGTTAGAAACAAATGTAGGGTGATCTACCATGGTTATCAGAATAACTATAACTCATTTTTCTTGTAATCAAGGTCACATAGGCCCAGTGGCTCCTTTTAACATACCTATTTAAAGAATAAATTGATATTCCTCAGTCAAATAAAAGCTTTGAGACAATGGAACTCTTCTTTAAATTCAACCTGAAATCAATATTTCAAAATAACTAATGCCTCCTAAACACATTGAGGTCCGGTTTTTGCACCCATTATCAATAACCTCCTTGTTGCTAAATCCATCTAGATACTTCTTAATCTTCATAGCATTTGACATGGTTGACCACTACCCTCTTTTGTTAGCCAACCATTATTTTAAAATATGTGTTTATTTAGAAAAAAATGATTATAAATGAATTATTTCTCTTCATCTCAACTTTCCAAAATTTAACGATTCTTTTTTGGTAGCCACCATGATATATTTTTCTGGGTTGACGTCTGCTTTGCAGATTATTTTTGTTCATCCATTCCACAGTTTGTTCTTTGTTTGTTTGTTTTTCCTGTCTAGGTCTTGTTCTTTGCTTTCTGGACTCTCTGCCGCTGAACAGTATCACCCATTACTGTAGTTTTATGTGAGAAGCACAGGGTATTGATTCTATCTCTTATTCTATTGTCTATTCCAACTTACTTTTTATGAAAGAAATGCTTCCCTCTGAAGGTAATCTGTTAGTTTTCATTCCCACGTCTGAAATCTAAATGAAGTCCATTTTAAAGAAAAAGATGCTCGGCTCCTTCTTCTGAATTCAAAAAGGTATCAGATTGAAAATTTATGTGACTTCCTTAGTCCTCAAGTTTTCCTTTCTCTCTTTTTTTAGGTGAGAGAAGAGTAGATCGTGAGGTAAATGCCCTGACTAGGAGCCACCCAGCAACCGAGTCTGTGGCCAATGCTCAAGTACAGAGCTATTTTTAGTGCCTGAGGTTGATGCTCTCCAGTGGAGCTATCCTCAGTGCCTGGGGTCATTCTCAAACCAATTGAGCCATTGGCTATGGGAAGAGAAGAGGAAGAGAAAGGGGAAAAGGTGGGGGAGAGACGCAAATGGTCACTTCTTCTATGTGCCCTGACCAGGAATCAAACCTGGTACATCCATACATCAGGCTGACTCTCTGTCCACCGAGTCACCGACCAGGGCCAGTCCTTAAGTTTTTCAAACAAAAATTCTTGTGATTGCAGAGTAGATTCTTCCATTTGGAGAGAAAAGTGCACTTTACTCACATTTTTTGTGTTCAAAACAATTGTTGAAATCAGAAATTACACAACTTTTTATAATAAACAGTTTCACTTACACTATTTTCAAGATATTAATATTTTAACATAATTCTTTTGCATCAGGCACACATTAAACATTTTAAATGGGGATCTAAATATCATTCAACAAAAAAGAGATAGGATATAAGAACCAGGAAAGTCAGTTTGGGAGGGGTGTGGACTTTGATGAATTTCCCCCAAGAAGACAGTTGGTACAGCATCTGGATGACTGCAATTTTGTCCAACATTTTTATATTTGCACAGTGCTTTGAAATAACTCCTCCTGACAAGCATGTAAGCCAGATCACCGTTATCATCCCAATTTTTCAAACAATGAAATAGAAATAGAGATCAGTGAAGCAATCTTCCTTTTTCCAACAGAAATATGGCAAGCGGTGACAGGTTAGACTGAGCCTGAAATTCTATTTTCCTGCGTGAGCTGGAGTCCAGGGATCCCGATGGATGAGTGCCTCTTGTCATTTGTCAAATTTGAACAGACAAAGCCACGCACCATTGTGACAATTTCTCCCAACACTTCAGGTCAGAATTTCCCTGTGACCTTGGAATCTCAAAAGCCACATAACCTGAATTATTTAATAAATTCATGGCTTTATGTTCAGCTTTAGACATGGGCCACCAACCTGCTAGCATTCCACAGGAGAGGGAAGAGATTTAACTCGCACTGGGTTGGACTGTGGTAAAGTAATAAACATAAATGGGAATTTTGCTGAGAGAGAGACTCACTTAATAAACAGACAAGTTAGAAATGTTTCCCATGCCTCTGTTTGAAGTTTCTGTTTGAGTTGAGGAACAAGTTTCCTCACTAAAGAAGCGTTCTTTTGCCTGACCAGGTGGTGGCGCAGTGGATAGAGCATCAAACTGGGATGCCGAGGACCCAGGTTTGAGACCCCGAGGTTGCCAGCTTGAGTGGGCGCTCATCTGGTTTGAGCAAAGCTCACCAGCTTGGACCCAAGGTCGCTGGCTTGAGGAAGGGGTTACTCGGTCTACTGAAGGCCCACGGTCAAGGCACATATGAGAAAGCAATCAATGAACAACTAAGGTGTTGCAACGAAAAACTAATGATTGCTGCTTCTCATCTCTCTCCGTTCCTGTCTGTCTGTCCCTATCTATCCCTCTCTCTGACTCTCTCTCTCTGTCTCTGTAATTAAAAAAAAAAAGCATTCATTTATTAGTATGATTATCTTTATGTTTAAAATGTATTTATTAATCTTAGAGAGAGGAAGGGAAAGAGACAGAAACCTCGATCTATTTCTGTATGTGCCCAGACTGGGGATCGAACTGGCAACTTTTTCATATCAGGACATTGCTCCAACCAACCAAACTATCCTGCGAGGACTAAAGAAGTATTCTTACTTAACTTCTGGCTTCCTTATGATGTTAGGGGAGCACATAATAGACTCTCTCTGAATATAACCTGAAATATTATTTAAAGTTTAATTTTAAAAAATCTTAATATTGAATGTTAACATTAAATTTAATATTAAAAGAATTACTCCCAGCGACTCTTCCGGTTCTGACGCACTCCACGCTGGCCCAGCTGTAGAGACTCATAGAACAAGGAGCCCCAGCCAGAGCTCTAGCTATTGCTCAATGGCGGTGCAAATTAAAGTGAAACAACACAGCTTGTTTTTCCTCTCCAGCCTCTCTTGAATCAAAACACAGGAGGACCTGAGCACGCAGGGCAAAGCCATAGGCAAATGACTCACTGGAAATCTTGAACGTTTGCTAAGTAAGGTCTTCTGCAACATCCCAGATCAAACAGTCTAAGTCCCGCGCCCCTTGGCCAGTCCTGACTAACAGCGATGAGGCCATATGGCATGTTGCCAACTAGGTCGGCTCAGGAGACTCATGGCCAAGGTCTGGGGTGACTGTTTGGTGGTGGTATTTTTACTTTTCAGTTCTTGAGTTTTTTGTTTGTTCAAATGACTGTATAATAGAAAATGAATGAAAACATAAAGTGCTCAAAATTGAACAGAAATGAAAGGTGCTCAATATTAAACATTTGGAAAGGACAGAACATCTTTTAAAACAGCAGGAAAATAATCACCCTTAATCTCTTCTAGAAGCAACCTGTTAACACTCCTGTCATTCTTTTCCACTCAGGTTTCTCAGCCTCCACCCTGTTGACATATTGGACTGTTTAATTCTGTGTTGTGTGCGGAGGTGGGGGTCTCTCCTGTGTGTTGCAGGGTGGCCAGCAGTATCCCTGGCCCCTGCCCTCTAGATGCCAGTAACACCACTACCTCCAAATGTCATCAAACATGTCCTCAGACATTGTCAAATGTCACCTGGGAGGCAAAAGTGCCCCCATTAAGAACAACTACTTTAGACAATATAGTTTTGGAAAGCAGTAATGAAGATTTAAAATTTATATTTGGGCCTGACCAGGCGGTGGCGCAGTGGTAGAACATTGGACTGGGATGGTGAGGACCCAGATTCAAGACCCCGAGATTGCCAGCTTGAGCACAGGCTCATCTGGCTTGAGCAAAATAAAAAATGCTCACCAGCTCAGACCCAAGGTCGCTGGCTCAAGCAAGGGGTTACTCGGTCTGCTGAAGGCCCGCGGTCAAGGCACATATGAAAGCAATCAATGAACTAAGGAGCCGCAAGGAAAAACTGATGATTGATGCTTATCTCTCTCCGTTCCTGTCTGTCTGTCTCTATCTATCCCTCTCTCTGACTCTCTCTCTCTCTCTGTCACTGTAAAGAAAAAAAAAATTTTTTTTATATTTGGGAAAGTTTTAGGAAATTCCTTCAGGAGAACTCAGTCCAAGCTTTCATTTCACAGGGGTGAAGGCTCACAGAGAAGGGATCTGTACAAAGTCACCCAGTGGATTAGTGGTCAGATTCGCATGGCTTGATCTTCCTACTTTTCTCTGTGTAAGTTTTGGATTCCTACTTGATAATTACATATATGGGAAACAATCAAAAGTGTCTTTATCTGTTGCTCTTGAATTTCAATGCAATTATCATTCTTAGGATGAAGTGTGAGCCTTCCCTGCTCTAACACTCATTCCGGCCAACTATGACCAGTTGCATGGGTGATGACAGATTCTATTTTGCTAAAAGGAAATCTGACTTTTTTGACTTACAGTCGTTCTGCTGAGGGGCACTCAAGAACTGTCCATAAGTTTAATGTTTCAGAACCTAATGACCCTCTTTTTTCTGCTCCTTGTCAGCTTTTTATCTTCATAGTGCAAAAATCCAGTGATTTAGGGCAGTGGTCCCCAACCCCTGGGCCGCAGACCAGTACTGGTCCGTGGGTCATTTGGTACTGGTCTGCAGAGAAAGAATAAATAACTTACATTATTTCCATTTTATTTATATTCAAGTCTGAACGATGTTTTATTTTTTTTTTAATTACCAGATTCCCTCTGTTACATCCATCTAAGACTCACTCTTGACGTTTGTCTTGGTCATGTGATACATTTATCCATCCCACCCTAAAGGCCAGTCCATGAAAATATTATCTGACATTAAACCGGTCCATGGCCCAAAAAAGGTTGGGGACCACTGATTTAGGATATGTTTTCTTCCCTCTTTGTTCTGATCCATTAATCTAAACATCAGACCTAAATCTCTCTCCTAGAAAGCCCCAGCTTCTATCAAATTCAAACACCCAGTATCTTCCATCTGGACTAAGGTTCCCAGTCCCCTTGCTTCTGCTCTTGTGTCTCTACAACCCACAATCCATTCTTCACAGAGCTCTATCTTTTTAAAATGCAAATCAGAACAAGCCATTCCCCTGCTTAAATTCTTCCCATGGCTGGCTTTCTATTATACTTTAAAATACAAATTCCTTGCTCTGGCCTGCAAGGCCTTATGTCTTGCTGACCCTCCACCCCCTCTGCTTCAGTCACACTGGCCTTGTGATTGTTCTCAAACATTCCAAACTCTGCCCACCTCAGGGTCTTTGCACCTGCCCTTCCCTCTGCCTGGAATGCATTTCCTCCATGTTCCTGTGTCTGGCTCCTTCTCATTACTTAGATTTCATCACCAAAGTCTATTCTTCAGGGAGGGTTCCACCTTATAAACATAGCCACCTCTGCCTGTACCTCCTTTATTATGGGTCATATTACCCAGTTTCATGGCCTTAATATATTTATTTTTACAACTTAATCTAAATAATCTTATTTATTAGTTTACTTTTTATTACCTTTATTTCTCTTATTCCTCATCAGAATTTCACTGTTTTTTTTTCACTGCTGTATCCCTATTTTCCACAATACTGGGATCATACACAGGTGTTCAATAAGTATTTTTGAATAAATGAATGAATGA
This sequence comes from Saccopteryx bilineata, assembly GCF_036850765.1. Lineage (NCBI taxonomy): Eukaryota > Metazoa > Chordata > Mammalia > Chiroptera > Emballonuridae > Saccopteryx > Saccopteryx bilineata. The sequence continues at coordinate 55,596,248 of NC_089491.1, forward strand.
ATGCATGACAAACTTACAAAACTTGTTCGCAAACAGAATTTAGGAACCTTGACATCTTTCTCTAATAACCATCACTCTTCTTATTCAAATCTCTGCACTTCCTGCTCCATCTTTATTGGGCTACATAATATAGCAAACAGTCATACCCAAAGCATTGGAGTTTTCATTTGGTAATATTGATTTAATAATCCATGCCCTATCTGACTCTGAATGAGTCACTTAGATTTTATAAAAATTTCCAATTATGTAAAATGTTGCAAAGAGTCCTGCTTCATATTTTAACTTTAGTCATGAATTCATTTACCTGAGTAACATCATCTAATAGTTAGGCCCCAAGCTAAAAAGACCTAAGAAAAGAGTTACTAAAGGGATTCTGCTTATTTGCATGGGATCACTAGTATCATCCAGATGTTGTGAGAACATATGAGATAATATCTGTGGAGCATTTAAATCTTAATAAGAGACATTCATTCACATGAAAAATGAAGCTATGAATTTTTTCCGACACTCCAGTGTGTCATTTATATGCCTTTTACTAATAATTATATTGAGGTAGGTCAACTTTTGTGCATTTCTCGTAAGTCAGGGGAAATCTAGTTGCTTAAGACATCTACCTCAGAATTTGAGGTTGTTCAAGGAATTTTCTACCTCTTTTACTCTCTGGAACATTTAACTGTTGTCACAGACCACAAAATGTCAGAGAGCAAGAAGGCCACTTATAAAATCACCTTACTGAACCCCTTTATTTTATGAGATTTTGTGATGACCAAACCACCTTATTTGTGGTGAGGAAGCCACACCAACAGTCATATACCAAAATCCTTCAAGCTTGTTAGTAGTAGATGCCAACTTCTCCTGCTTTCTCTCTAGGGATTGTTTGGTCATATGCTATTGCTTCTCATGTACCATGATTCTGTTATTCCTCTAACCTTCAAAGGTCAAGCTCAAACCAAAAGGGGAGAGTAAAGTGCTAAGGTCAAGATATCATGGAGAAACAACACAAAGTTTTGTCCTAGTACTTCCAGATTTTGGTCTCGTGATGAGAATAACTACTCTTGTTGAAAGTATGCAAATATGCATCTGGAAAGAATTCAGGTCAACACGGTTAACATTTTCAAACCTTTGCTGACTTGGACTGCAGCCCTCTGGAATGCTCAACAAACTAGAGAAATTAGATCCAGAAGTAAGTGGCTTGAGGCAAAGCATTAAGAAAAAAATTTAATTTAAAATTATTTTGAATAAGAAAGAACCATCCTTAGTTGTTCAGCAACAAATGAGCATAGCTAAGAAAAACCAAAGACCAAAAGACTACACCCTATACTATAGTATATTAGTCAGTTTCTTGTATGGGGTAATAAAAGAAGGAATTGATGCTTTTAAAACATCCAAGACTTTAAAGAATCAGAAGTCAAGAGTGTGAGTGCTATAGATCATGGAGAAATATTAAGTTAGATATATCTGCCCTGTTTGACAATATGGAGCAATAGTAAATGAGTTTTTTTTTAAGTACTTCCATTTGTAAAAGTTAACAGGAATACTCAGGCATAAAACTCAGCTTAAAAACTGAATTTGTTTTCAGATAGCTATAGAGATACACTACTACTTAGACACACACAAAAAAAAGGAATTGAAAAGATAAATTAAGACGGCTCCATATAGAACTGGCAGCATAATTTCTAATCATTATGTGTCTAAGGCCCCAGAATTTCAACTACCTTTAAAAGAAAATGTGAGATGAAAATAACCATAGTTGTTTCTGTACATTGAGTCACCCACTTCTCACCTGTTAATACAGAAGAGATAAATTTAAAATAAGCCTTTAAAATGTCAAGCTGAGAGAAAAATGTGTCAGAAGTATAGGCAAGCTCTGATAAAAGTATGAGCACACTATTATAGTGTAAATTCTACTTTCGATTCTATTTCATGCTTCATTTTATTCTTTTTTTTTTGTCCTTCCAAAACCTAATAATAGAGATTAGATAATTCATAACTAGATTATTTCATAAATAAATGGATTTCTTTTAGAATAGAGTCAAAATTAAATGAGATTTTTAACTGTTTAACTCTATGTTCCGTTTTCTTCATCCCGGGGTGGTTAAAATTTTGTAAAAAATAAAATTTTTTATAAAAAATTTTTTATAGCATGGCAACTGATTTATGTGATTGTGCTTTGTATCTTGAAATGTACTTTTATAAAATACAGTATTGAACACTAAAAGTCACACTTTATACAATGTTGAGAATTACATTTATACTTACACATATTTAATATTTAAACTTTAAAATAAATTATCATACATAAAAAGGAGATAGCATTAAGATTTGCTGATACTATACTTTTTTATATAATAAATAGAATAATGATATACATCAGAACAGAAATAGTCACAATATGCTAAGATCTAATTAATATCATACCTTGGTACAAACAACACAGATAGTTGGCTGGTGTTACATATAGCAAGTACTTCAATGTAACTATCATTTTCTTGCATGTGAAGTAATCTCTGGTTCTTTAATTTCAAATTTAGCTAATTCTAATCCAATTAACAGAAACGACTTTTCCAGGTGTCTTGTACTCTGTGTTAAAAAAGTTATATCACAACCAGTGTCCCGTCACAGTTCCAGGTACAAATAAGAATCGTGATACATCCCCTAAATATAACCCTAGCACCCCTCCCTCAACATTTAAACAATAACAGGAAGTTTAGAGGTATAGTTGGTCTCTTCCAGGCTCAAATCCCTTCCCTGTTAGCTTTCCAGGGGTCCCTGGTGCCTACAAATCTCTTTTCAGGAATTCCTTCCAGGCTGGGATCTTTCTTAATGCAGAGTGGAGAGACATGTGCACAGACTACAGAGTGGAGAGACATTCTTTCTAAAGCACAGAATCTCTCCAGCAATTAAGCATCAAGGCTCTCTCTTAGCTTCTGGTATTGTTGACAATTCTTTGGTTTATCGATGCATCACTCCAATCTCTGCTTCCATCATCACATGGCCTTCTTCCCGTGTATCTGTGTCTTTTCCTGTCTTTCAAAGACAGCAGTCATACTGGATGGGGGCTCAAGCTAATCCAATATGACATTATTTTAATTTGATTACATCTGCCAAGATCCTATTTCCAAGAAGATCTCAATTATAAGCACTGGAGCTAGGACTTCAATCTATCTTTTAGAGCAGTGGCAGTCAACCTTTTTATACCTACCGCCTACTTTTGTATCTCTGTTAGTAAAATTTTCTAACAGCCCACTGGTTCCACAGTAATGGTGATTTATAAAGTAAGGAAGTATCTTTACTTTATAAAATTTATAAAGCAGAGTTACAGCAAGTTAAAGTATATAATAATAATTACTTACCAAGTACTTTATGTCGGATTTTTGCTAAGTTTAGCAGAATAAATTTTTATAAAACAACTTACTATAGTTAAATCTATTTTTTTATTTATACTTTGGTTGCTCTGCTACCGCCCACCATGAAAGCTGGAATGCCCACTAGTGGGCGGTAGGGACCAGGTTGACTACCACTGTTTTAGAGGGACACAATTTAATCCTCAATTGCTATTTAAAATTGAAATTTTTTAAATATTTTATTTATTGATTTTTAGAGAGGGGAGAGAGAGAGAGAGAAGGGGGAGGAGCAGGAAGCGTCAACTCCCATATGTGCCTTGCCCAGGCAAGCCCAGGGTTTCGAACCAGCAACCTCAGTGTTCCAGGTCGAAGCTTTATCCCACTGCACCACCACAGGTCGGGCCTAATTGAAATTTTTTAAGAGTGCCTGAAGGCCACAGAGCTTGGTTTACTCTAGCCAAGTTCTTCCTAAACGTTTGCTTAAGAAAGCAGTGGCAAAGGCTTTTCCATTTCTTTCCATGGGTATTCACAATGCCATAGGCAAGGGTAATTTCCCAATAATTGCTTAGTCAAGGGTTTACAGTGCCTTTAGCATGCACAAGTAAAAAGCATTACTCACCTCCCTGCCCCATTAGCTGTTTGGTTTCAGGTAAACAGATAAACAGCCTCAAGACAGCTTGAGAAGATTGTTTCCAGGGTCTACTATATTAGTTTCCTATTGCTGTAAAAATTATCACAAATTTAGTGGCATAAACTAACACAAATTTATTATCTTACAGAAGTCAGAAGTTCCAAATCAATCTTGTTGGGCTAAAATAAGATGTTAGCAGGACTGCATTCCTCTGTAGACTTCAGGGAAAAACCTGTCTCCTTGACTTTTCCAACTTCTTAAGGACACTTGCATTCCTTAGCTCATGACCTTTTACTTTATTTCAAAAGCCAGCAGCAAGTGACGTGTTTAAATCTTTTCGTATCTTTAAATCTGTCTCTGACCTCTGTTTTCATCAACATATCTCCTTCTTCAACTTTCCTGCCTTACTCTTTTCTTTAAAAGACACTTTTGATTACATTAAGACATCCCAGATAAACCAGGATAATCTCCACATCTCAAAAATCCTTGTTTTGATCGTATCTGTCAGTTCCTTTTGCCACATAACATAGTCATACATTCTTGGGATCAGGAGCAGGACACCTTAGAGAGGCCATTATTCTGTCTGCCACACCCACCATCCTTCTTATTCCCTATATCCACTTTTTAGAACTATAGCAGCTATACTTTCAAATCAAGTTTTAAAAAGGTTTTGATTCACCTTTGTGTCAGGACATTGGGTCTAATTGCTCTGTAGTCATTTTGTGATTTTAAGTTAGTATTATGCCTCCATTTAAAATGAAACATGAAAGACTCACCACAGAAGAGAAAGCATAATTAAAGTCTTTAATAAAATACAAAATGATTTTTGATGACCACTTATGATGGAACTGTACAAGTAGATAAGATTATATACACTTAAGAGTATGAGGCCTTGCAACATACTTCTAGGAAGTAATAAAACCCAGAAAATATGTTTATGAATAAAATTGCTTCTTTAAAACATTATACTATGAGGAATCTATGGTTCTTATAAACTATTCAAAAACCTTGTTTCATTAATTTACTCCATAAATACTTGCTGCTTGTTCATGATGTGCCAGGCACTATGGAAGGCATTACATTAAAAAGTGGACAGCCCTGGCTGGTTGGCTCAGTGGTAGAGTGTCAACCCAGCGTGTAGAAGTCCCAGGTTCGATTCCCAGTCAGGTCACATAGGAAAGGCGAGCATCTGCTTCTAGCTCCTTCCCTCTCCCTCTCTCTCTTTTTCCCTCCTGCAGCCAATGGCTTGACTGATTCAAGTGTATTAGCCCTGGGCACTGAGGATGGCTCCATGGAGCCTCTACCTCAGACACTAAAAATGGCTTGGTCAAGAGCATCGGCCCCAGATGGGCAGAGCATCGGCCCCAGAGGAGGGTCACTAGGTAGATTTCGGTTGAGGCACATGTGGGAATTTGTCTCTGTATCTCCCTTCTTCTCACTTAAAAGAGAAAAAAGGTGAACAAAAGGAATGTACTTTCTTCTCTTATGGAGAATACAAACTATATCTAGTTGAGGAGACAGAAACCTCATATAAACAAGCAAATAAATATAAAATTGCACTGTGTTATAGATGTTATATGGGAGATAAAGAGAATTTGGAAATTAAGATTAAATGGAGGGGACATAAGTATGAAACTAGGAAATATTGTCTGACTGGTGGTGATGCAGTAGATAGAGAATCAACCTAGAATACTGAGGTTCTTAGTTCAAAATCCCTTGAGGTGCCTAGCTTGAATGAGGGCTCATGGGCTTGAGAATGGGCTTGCCAAGTTTAGTACAGGGTCACTGCCTTGAGCCCAAGCTTGCTAGCTTGAGGAAAAGGTCATTGGCTCAGCCTGAGCTCTCCCCCAACCCTAGTCAAGACACTATAAGAAGCAATCAATGAATAACTAAAGTGAAGCAACTATGAGTTGATGCCCCTGCCCTAAAAAAAATAATAATAAAATGAAAAAAGAAAAGAAACTAGGGAACATTATTACTCTGAGGAGTATGTGTGTACCCAGGGCTAGAACAGTAGTGTCTTTAGAAAGTTTAGAAGCAGTAATAAAACTGACTAAAATCAGTTTGCTTTTGCACTAGCAATTATAAACAATGTCAATGATAAAATACTTCTCTTGAGAAAAAAAATCTTTTGTTGATCTAAGTTCTAAACAACTGCTGCAGTTACTGTTGAGTTTTAATAACATAAACTATGAAGAAGTATATTTCTATTACTTATCCTTTAAGACACACTGAATTCTGCATGGAAGTTAATTTGAAGAACTCCCATTTATACAATCAGTCCTCAATACACAGAGACTCGGTGCTATGAGCTTAATGTTTGTGTTCCCCTCAAATTCATATGTTGATGCGGGTGGAGCTGTCATAATGGGATTAGTGCCCATATAAGAAGAGATATTAAAGAGATGGTCTGCTCTCCACCATGTGAGGATACAAGAAGATGGCTGTCTACAACCTAGGAAGTGGGCCTCACCGGACACCTGATCTGCTGGCACCTTGATCTTGAACTTCCTAGCCTCCAAACTGTGAGAAATAAATGTTTGTTGTTTAACCACCCAGCATTTGGTATTCTATTGCATATAGCAGCATGAACTAAGACACTCAGCTACACACATTAGTTTCTACCTTAAGTTCAAAGAGTACAAAATAATTTGAGTTAGCTTGTTCTCTGTTCATATCTCCGAGTCCTTGGATTTTTTTTTGTATAGCTCTTAATCCTCCTGATGTTTCATGCCTTGAGTAAACGTGAAGTGCTCAGTTATGTCCATATAACTATGGATGGCAAATTTGAAAGAAAGGTCGCATTTTCGGGTTTCTTTCCTATTTCTTGGATAACTGCTTCTGAATTCCAATAAAAATCACAATACAACTGGATAGTAAAAAAAGACATAAACCTCTTTTGTGGTTATATATATATATATATATGTATATATATATAAAGACATATACATACATGACAAGGATGCAATTGTAGCCATTATCCACTGTAAAGTTGTAAAGTTTGGGTAAAAAAGCAAACAGCTTAATCCCCTATATTTTTATATTGATTTTAGAGAGAGGAGAGAAAGAGAAAGAAAGGGGTTGGGTAGAAGTGGGAAGCATCAACTTATAGTAGTTGCTTCCCATTTGTGCTCTGACAAGACAAGCACAGGGTTTCAAACCAGCAACCTCAGCATGCCAAGTCGATGCTCCATCCACTGTACCACCACAGGTCAGGCAAATCCCAAATTTCTATCCATGCCTTGTGTAAATCATCCTCCAATATTTTAAGAGTTCATCATCTTGGAAGTTATTCTTTATGTACGATGTATTTTGAAAACTTATTTTCAAACAATGTATTGATCCCTTTCATCAATTTTGAAAAGACTTATTGGTGGAAAATACTGCAGACTGTAGGTATGTGAGTGAAAAGGCTTTCCCAGACACATGGAGTGTTCATTTTGAAGCTGTACACCAAATAAAGACAAATTTTGAAAAGTTAATCCCAACCTTTGAAGTACTATAAGATACTAAAGAAAAAGCATGCACAAGAAGATCAGTCAAATTTTTCGTCTTGCTGAGGCTAATTTTCTTTTCTGAGTTCACTTTTTCTCTGGAGTGAAGTTTTAGTTGACATTAATAAGACAAATAAATTTGCAGAGGCAAATCAGCTTTGGACAATGTGTATGAGATACCAAGCTTTAAAGTTATTTCTTGAAGATCAGTAAGCAGAAATTATGGAGAAGGCCAATAAATATACAACAACAAATGTAAGAAAATGGACATTTACATAGGAAAAAAACCCCAAATTCTGAAGAAGATCAGCAGCAACAATAAAATGAAAATGTTGTTGGAGTGCATCGATCATTTTTACCAAGAATGGGCCCTTGTTCTAAAGCAATGGATTAAATAATGTCAATGTTTGCTTTCATTTAGTGATTTTTCTCTAACTTTTTGAAGGAGAACTTAAGAGTTTTTCCACAAATGTAACAAATTTATGATGAATTTTTTTAGTGAAGATACTTTAGTAAAGCAATTTCAGTGAAGAGGCATTTGAAAGCCACTAGAGCAAGGGTCGGGAAACTTTTTGGCTGAGAGAGCCATGAACACCAAATATTTTAAAATGTAATTCCATGAGAGCCATACACTGACCTGTGTACGTTACGCATTATTCAATAAAAATTTGGTGTTGTCCTGGAGGACAGCTGTGATTGGCTCCAGCCACCCACAACCATGAACGTGAGCAGTAGGAAATGAATGGATTGTAATACATGAGAATGCTTTAGATTTTTAACATTATTTTTTTTTATTAAAAATTTGTCTGCGAGTCAGATGCAGCCATCAAAAGAGCCACATCTGGCTTGCAAGCCATAGGTTCCTGACCCCTGCACTAGACTCTACCTCAAAGAAGCAGTGACATGGCCAATTTTACATTTCTAGAAATTATTGTGCAATAAGATTACTATGATTCTGCCAAATGCACTAATTTGTTTAAGATTTTTTTGAACTATATTTGTTGCTTTGTGTAAAAGAGACCTTTCTAAGTTAAACTTGATGAAAATTATTCTTTGACTAACTATGAGTAAGACAGGTTGACAAATTGAGTTATATTGTCTATTGAACCTAAATAGTCAAAGATCAATTTTAATAAAGTCATGGGCAAATTTGCCAAGTTAAGGCTTAAAAAGAGAACCTAGGCCCTGGCCGGCTGGCTCAGCGGTAGAGCGTCGGCCTGGCGTGCGGGGGACCCGGGTTCGATTCCCGGCCAGGGCACATAGGAGAAGTGCCCATTTGCTTCTCCATCCCCCCCCCCTCCTTCCTCTCTGTCTCTCTCTTCCCCTCCCGCAGCCAAGGCTCCATTGGAGCAAAGATGGCCCGGGCACTGGGGATGGCTCCTTGGCCTCTGCCCCAGGCGCTAGAGTGGCTCTGGTCTCGGCAGAGCGACGCCCCTTGGGGGCGTTGCGTCGCCCCTGGTGGGCGTGCCGGGTGATCCCGGTCAGGTGCATGCGGGAGTCTGTCTGACTGTCTCTCCCCATTTCCAGCTTCAGAAAAATACAAAAAAAAAAAAAAAAAAAAAAAAAAAAGAGAACCTATAATATTATTATATGTTACTGTGGTAGACCAATATAATGTATAAGGTCTTTTTTTCTTAAAGAAAATCACAGCAGTGTAATTACAAAGTACTAAAACTAAATAATGAAAAAGAACAGGTCATTTTGAAGGGCAGAGTTAAGGTCATACCATGTAGAGAAAATTGCCAGAGCAAACACTGTGGGTTATGAAAATAAACAAACAAACAAAAAAACAGGCAGACAAACGATGTGTTTGTGGAATTAAAAAGAAATAAACATGGCTGGAAGTGAGTATGTAAACTAGAGAAATGCCTTGCATTGTGCCTGGAGAAGTAAGCAGGGACCAAATAATGTAACACCCTATGAGTTATAAAAAGGAATTTAAATTTTATTTTAAGCACAGAAAGAAAATATTGAAATATTTTAAGCCGGAAAATAGTGTAATCAAATTTGTTTTTATAAGATAACTCTGGCTGCAGTGCTAAGAATGGAAGGTAGGGAAGCAAGCTTGAAAATGTGAACTAATAAAAGGATTACTTTGATAATCCAAATGAAAATTTGTTAAGGTTTGGATTAAGTTGATGGCAACGGAGATGAAAAGCAGTGGATAAACCTAAGACCCAGCAGATAAATTTGGAATATGTATTTGAAATAGAACCGATGAGATTTGTTCACAATATAGATGACAAGAGTGAACAAAAGATGGAGTCAAGAAGTCCCATATTTTTCATTTAAACAATTAGAGGATGGTGGGGTCATTGGTTGACATGGGGGAGAAACTGTTTTAGTGAGAAAAATCAGTTCTCATAACTCAAAGACCAACTCACACACACACACAAACATACAGCAGTAAGGATCAAATGTAAAGTGACACCCTCATTTTTAAATATAAATACAAAAGACAAGACAAGTGAAAACCAAGACAAGATCTAACCCACATTTTCATTTTATACATTAGAAAGATGGAGGCTAAAGGTAAAAGATGAACTGTTCTGTGAGTCAGAAATAGGCCCTGGCCGGTTGGCTCAGCGGTAGAGCGTCAGCCTGGCGTGCGGGGGACCCGGGTTCGATTCCCGGCCAGGGCACATAGGAGAAGCGCCCATTTGCTTCTCCACCCCAACCCCCCTCCTTCCTCTCTGTCTCTCTCTTCCCCTCCCGCAGCCAAGGTTCCATTGGAGCAAAGATGGCCCGGCGCTGGGGTTGGCTCCTTGGCCGCTGCCCCAGGTGCTAGAGTGGCTCTGGTCACGGCAGAGTGACGCCCCGGAGGGGCAGAGCATCGCCCCTTGGTGGGTAGAGCGTTGCCCCTGGTGGGCGTGCCGGGTGGATCCCGGTCGGGCACATGCGGGAGTCTGTCTGACTGTCTCTCCCTGTTTCCAGCTTCAGAAAAATACAAAAAAAAAAAAAAAAAAAAAAAAAGAAATAGGATCAGAAGTCATGTCCTAGGTCAGATTCTTTCTACTATCACTCCAAATACTTCACTCAGGTTTTGTTTGTTTGCTTTATAATCCTTTCTCTTTTATCCCCTATTTCAGTTTTAGACTATGTTTGGTAACATAGCCCATGAATTCACTTTTTTGTCAAGTCATAAACAATCATGCCAAGAAGGTTTATTCTACCTTCATTCAAATCTCCCAGACCAGCCATACTTCATTTGTGAGAATCACAGGGAACACTAGCAATCAGGAAATTTTCATGCACTCTGTTGCTCCGTTGCTTGGCAACTGAGCTATTTTAGCACCTGAGGCAAGGCCATGGAGCCATTCTCAGCACTCGGGGCCAACTTTGCTTAAACCGTTCTAACCATGACTGTGGGAGGGAAAGAGAGAGAGAGAGAAATGGAGGGGGAAGAGGGAGGGGTGGAGAAGCAGATGACCAGGAATCAAACCTGGAACTTTCACATGCCAGGCCAATGCTCTACCACTGAGCCAACTAACCAGGGCTCAGTATTAACTTATAAAGTTAATACCTTCAAAACCATCCTAGAAGGCTTCTAGGCTTCTTAAGGCAGTATAATTGCTCAAACAATTCTTTCAGTTATTCAGTATCTACTATTCCATAAGCTATGAAAGATTCAAGGGGTTGATCTTTGATTCTTCACATCTAGAAGTTTTAGATTTGGTTGGAGAATGACTGTACTTTCAGGGATCATTTCTATAGTTTGTTCTTTAAATTTGGTTGGAGAGGTTATGATAAAGAGGTTAGAACTGGTTAGGAGACAGTGCTGGTTAACTTAGCGTCAAAATAGGTGGCTAGCCCAATGAGGATCATGACGTTTCAGAAAAAGTAGCTGTAAGGCCAGGAGCCGTCATCGTGACCATTCACATGCAGGTTCCCATTGGATTCGGGCAGACGATAAAGAAATGGCGGAGTCAGAGGATGGGGGGCCATCCTATTTATTGGTGTCTCACCAAGACAGGCAAACCACAAAAGAAGACAAGGGAAAAGCAGAAAACCAGCTCTTCCCATGAAGGGCAAGGGATCAGGGGAGCCCCTGCAATTGTGATAGCAGGAACTGTGTGTCTGAGCTCCTGGTCTGTCCCACTTTATAGTGTAGAAAACCAAAATCCCTTAATCCAATATACAAACAAGGAAGTCTCCGATACAAAGTCACTTATCCAAGGCATAATTGGATTTCTCATGAGAGTGCACCACCCAGATCATACAATCAGTCAAGGGTGTGGGGAAAAGCTTAGTCCCAAAACCAAACCTCAGGCTACAACAACCTGGCCTGCTTATAGCCTGTCCCCCACACCCATTATAAGTCACAAGCGAGCAAACATATATATCATGTTTATAAACTTATTTGACCAACAGTAGCCATCTACGTAACCTGGAGAAATCAAAGATTATGGGGGTAGAGATGGAAATCAAAGAACAATTTGGCTTTTTTAAAAGAAGTAAAGGAGATCAGATGCAAACTTTAACTGAGAGAACCCAATCCAGGTCAGGGCTTGGCCAAGACCCAAAAAAGGTCAGAAGTTTTTAATGAAGAACAGTAGTGTTGGTGATTGTATTTAACAAAGGCAGAACAGCTAAATTGAGAAAAATAATGAATCATTATTTTTGGGCAGATAAAATGTATTATGCTCACTTTGTTAAAAATGGCGCTGCCCACATGAGGCCGTCGTCCAGGTGATATTAATGTGTGTTGAGAATCCTTGGAGCCTGGAGCTTGGTTTTGGGATTAAGCCTTTCCCACCCTTTTTGCTGTGGGGCAGTACAATCCAATCATGCCTCAGAGAAGTGACTTTGTATTAGAGACTTTCCTGTTTTGTATATTGGATTAAAGGTTTGGATTTCTACACTATAAAATGGGGGCAAAACGAGATCTTGCTCTCTTGGTTCCTGGGATGATTAGCATGAGAGAGCAGAGGGAGCAGAGCAGAGAGCAGAAAGAGGCCATGTGGCCAGGAGAAGCAGCCAAGATGGCGGAGTGCTGAGTGAGATGCCAGTTTGTGCAGAGTTTGTATCTGGGATAAGGAAGGAGATGGGGAACTGAGGAGAATAAGGCTGGTGAGCTAGAAACCTTTGATTCTAGGAAACTTGGATAAGTCAGTGGCTTTGTGAGCACTGAATGTGAGTGGGTTTTGGAGCCCAGTGTGTGTTTTTACTTGCCCGCCGGGTGCAAGCTAGAATTAAAAAAAATGGCCTATCAGTTTTTGGCTCCATTGTTTCTTTACCGACTGTCCGAATCCAATGTGAACCTGCATGTGCCAGGTGGCGGCTGTGATAGTAGCCCTGGCTGTGCCTCCTGGCTTTACAATTATGCTTGTATAAACTCAAGTAAGCCTTATAATAACTTGTAAGGAGATACTATTTAGCTCCATTTTACAGATAAAAAAACTGAGGCATGGAATCATATGTAACTTTTCTCAGTCACAGTGTTGCATTTCAAGCCCAGAGAATTTGCTTATAGAGTCTATGCTCTTAACCACTATGGCATGTGACCTCTCACCTGAGTACTAGTGGTTTGTAGCAGTCAAAGAGAGAGGCATTAAAGTGACCATGACAACGTCTAGAAATAACGATTAGAGATAAGAAGAAATGACTACCAACAAGTTTCTGCAAATACAGAGTCAGATTGTAAAGACAGAAGCAGACCTAAGTACCAATTTACAAACAGTAAAGATGAGGATCAACATTGAGAACAAGTTCTAGGAAGACACAGCTCCTGGTTTAGAGAGTGGGTAGAATTAAAATTTAAAAAAGTAAAGACGTCATAGGGCAAAGATAAATCAAAGATAAGCAAGCTTCCTTGAGGCAGATTCCTGGCAGAAAGCTTGTCTGGCTGCCCCTGATGTCACTACCTCGGTCCTTGTATCTTATGGAAGATTCACATCAGCCTCTAAGAAGAAAATAAATGGAATAAAATGTGATATTGGAGACTGAGCATGAACTGTTCAGGATACACACTGTACCCCATCTTCCTATCTTCTTCATGAGGTAAAGAATAAGAATTAAAATATGTGAAGAAACTAGATTGTAGTGGCTGGAATTTAATTTCAGAGGTAATATGGAGCAACAGAAGTTCTTGAGACAAAATGGAAGAGTATACAATTGGCCTAACAAGTAGTCTCACTTGACTGTGATTTAGGTTGGATTCAAGGGGGAAAGAAAGGTGATAGCCTGACCAGGTGGTGCCAGTGGATAGAGCGTCAGACTGGGATGCAGAGGACCCAGGTTCGAAACCCTGAGGTCACCAGCTTGAGAGCAGGCTCATCTGGTTTGGGCAGGGCTCACCAGTTTGAGCCTAAGGTCACTGGCTTGAGCAAGGGGTCACTCAGTCTGCTGTAGCCCCCTGGTCAAAGCACATATAAGAAAGCAATCAATGAAAAACTAAGGTACCACAATGAAGAACTGATGCTTCTCATCTCTCTCCCTTCCTGTCTGTCCGTCCCTATCTGTCCCTCTCTCTGCCACAAAAAAAAAAGAAAAAAAGAAAAAAGAAAGGTGATAAGCAGAAAAGTTTAAATATAGCCATGATAAGAAGACATACAATTTATTATCAAGAGAATTTGAGAAGGCAGTTAAAACAATGATAGAAAGATGAGCTTCCAGGAGAAATCCAAACTTTAGGGCTGAATTCTTGCAACTCTGGGAGAGTTTCTTCCTGCAGTGCTAACAGTTTACAAGGGTACTTTTGTAGTACACTCAACAACATACAGAAGATGAGTTCCTCACAACAGAAGTGAACCATGTAATTTAGGTAGACTCATAGTTTCCCTTGAAAACATCTTTTCATCCATGATAAATATAGCCTTAAGCAATATCCCACATGATTCATGTGGCAGCAATTGCAACCAAGTAGTTTTTCTTTCTAAGAGACCCGTGAATCAACTGTCTTTGTCTAAGAATTAGGACAGTTTGCAAGCACCAGCCTAACAGATAGTAGATGTGCACCTGAAGTAAGAGTAGTGATACTGAAATAAAACCATTCCTACGTTAGTATTAAAAAAAATAATAATCCTTTTCTTTCACCATATCTTTGAGTACACTAAATCTTTATAACAGACTGTCAGCTATATTCTTGGACTTTGGTCTTTTTTATTTCTTAACCACTATTTTCAGAGATTTTTTAAAAAAAAAAAAAACATTTAGAATGAAAATCTAAAAGTAGCTTTAAAAAATTTTTACAGTCTTGCAAATTAAACTTTCAGTTTCTTTCTACATTTTTTTTTAAGTGAGAGGAGGGGAGATAGACAGACTTCTGCATGCACACTACCAGGATCCACCCGGCAACCTCGTCTTATTCTGAAGCTCAAATCAACCAAGCTATTCTCAGCACCTGGAGCCGATGCTCAGACCAATTGAGCCACAGGCTGTGGGAGGGGAAGGAGGAGAGGAGGGGGAGAGGGAGGGAGAGAAAAGCAGATGGTCATTTTTCATGTGTGCCCTGACCAGGAATTGAAGCCAGGATGTCCATACACCAAGCTAACGTTCCATCCACTGAGCCAACAGGCCAGGGCCAGCTCTCAGTTTCTTCATCAGTAAAGTAAGGAAGTTGAACTGAACACTCTCACAGGAACTAAATATATATGATTCCATTAATGTTTTCATAAATATTTTTCTAATGATGGTTTTTAAAATATCTGGAATTTTTTACTCCCCATGCCAAAATAATAGACTCAAATATTAACCACAAATTTAAGAAGTTAGATAATCCATAGCTATAGTAGCTATTAACCAATCTATTCTAATTTCTTTATGGATGCAATCTTTTAATTAATGGTTTGCCAGTGGGTTGTGAATGAAAAATGTTTCCAATGATCAGAAACAACAAATTGGATAATCTCAAAGATCTTTCTTTAGCAGAGCCCTTTTATGTTTATTAGCACCCTCCCACCATCTCCACCACCTTTCTGGTGACCTAGTGACCATCCAAATGGTTAAAGAGATGGATCTTAATGTCATACTTCTATTCCTTGGCCCTACCCCATGACCGTAGTCAGCTGGGCCAAGAGATGACATCTGATTCCACAATCTGGAATTCAAACAGAGAAAAAAGAAAGATAGTTGTCTCTTTTGAGGTAGCTGGAGGTGAAACATATAAGGTTGGTAACTTTCAGCAATTGTATTTTTCTATTTATGTACAAAAAAATAGAAAAAGCTAGTCCACCAAGAAAGCAAAAAGAGCCTGAAATTAGACACATAGAGGAAGAGGTGTTCAAGTCTCTTGCCTAGTTATTCCCGAGGTTTAGCTATTTCTCTTAGATTTTGTGAGTGCCCTATATCCTTATCATACATTCTCATGTTTGCATAAGTTACCTCAAATGGATCTCTGCTCTAAGTTTGTCTTTCTCTCTAGAATAAGAACACTCATGTGACAAGCAGTGCAAGGCTGTGGGGCTGGCATCTCCCCAGACACATCAAATTGCCTGGGTGCTCTCAGCCACAACTCTGGTGGTTGCTGGGAGACACCCCAGGTAGAGTGTGTTCAAGAGAAAATAAGGAGGGAGAGCACAGTCTGCTTAAAGCAGCAGCTCAAACTCACGGATTGCCAGGCTATGTCCCTTTTCTCCTTCAATTTATCACCCAATCTCTAGAGCAGCGTTATCTGTCTGAATAAAAATAAACCATTCTGGTTACCCAAAGGTTCTTATAGAGCCAGGGATCTCTCTTGGGTTTCTCAAAATCTCACAAGCCTGTCTCAAGTTATGCATTATGAGCTGTGGAAGTTCTCTTTAAAAGCACACTCCACAACAAGGTGCTCAGCTTTTGACAGAAAAAGTCAGAAGAGGAGCCCTTGAGCTGGGCCTGGCAACTGTCGCATAAGCATCCCTCTCCAAGGCTAGAGAAGAATCAGACCTCACTATACAATGTAGCTTCCTCCTACAAAGCACCACCACCCTCACTCCTGCATGGATGCAGATTAAGGGATCAGCCAGTTTGTCACAATCACAGGATCCCCTATGCCAAGTAAACCCAAGCCCAGACCAGTGACTGACTCCCATTTAGGAATTCTGAGCCATAGGATGATTAAAAATAGATTATGTTGCATTTTCCTTCTTAGGCATTTCTCAGGCAGTCAGAAAATTGAGTCTCATCAGCAAGATCTAACAAGACTACATTTGCACTCTGTCTTTCTGAAGATTAATTTGAATTTGAGAAAATTAAAACACACTACAGTGCTCTTTTTAAAGTCTCGCCATAGTCTATGGCCCAAAATCAGTGTGGTGCCTGGGAGTCTGCTTCATCTCACCTCACCATTTATGTTTTAGAGTCATGGCCATAGCCTCAGGATGATTTAATTTAAGTCCAATAAAGCATTTTTATTCAAAACTTACTTCTGATTCTGCTAGTAGAGTAGGTAATGTGGAACAATCCTCTCACAAAAGATGACTAAAGCCTGACCGGGCGGTAGCGCAGTGAATAGAGCATTGGACTGGGATGCAGAAGACCCAGGTTCGAGACCCCGAGGTCGCTAGCTTGAGTGCGGGCTCATCTGGTTTGAGCAAAAGCTCACTAGCTTGAGCCCAAGGTCACTGGCTTGAGCAAGGAGTTACTCAGTCTGCTGAAGGCCTGCAGTCAAGGCTCGTATGAGAAGGCAATCAATGAACAATTAAGGTGTTGCAATGTGCAACGAAAAGCTACTGATTGATGCTTCTCATCTCTCCGTTCCTGTCTGTCTGTCCCTATCTATCCCTCTCTCTGACTCTCTCTCTGTCTCTGTAAAAAAAAAAAAAAAAAAAAAAAAAAAAAAAAGATGACTAAAAAAGCTTGATGAAATTTTAAGAGACAAAAACCTTGGAAGCATCTAAGGGCTAATATAATATGAGAATTACCAGTTCCCAATATAGAAGAGATAAGAATCCAAAGAGGTAAGCTTGGTTCTTAGGGCCAATCTAAAATTAAAAATATATGCCAAGGCCCTGGCTGGTTGGCTCAGCAGTAGAGCGTCGGCCTGGCATGCGGGGGACCCGGGTTCAATTTCTGGCCAGGGCACACAGGAGAAGCACCCATTTGCTTCTCCACCCCCCCCCTCCTTCCTCTCTGTCTCTCTCTTCCCCTCCCGCAGCCAAGGCTCCATTGGAGCAAAGATGGCCTGGGCGCTGAGGATGGCTCCTTGGCCTCTGCCCCAGGCGCTAGAGTGGCTCTGGTCGCCCCCAGAGGGGCAGAGCATCACCCGCTGGTGGGCAGAGCGTTGCCCCTGGTGGGCGTGCCGGGTGGATCCCGGTCAGGCTCATGCGGGAGTCTTTCTGACTGTCTCTCCCCATTTCCAGCTTCAGAAAAATACCAAAAAAAAAAAAAAAAAAAAAAAAAAAAAAAAAAAAATATATATATATATATATATATATATATATATATATATATATATTTACGCCAATTGGAGAAAGGCATTCAAGAGGCTGAGTTGTACTTTTAGTACTTTCACAAAGCTGTAAGACAATAATGAGTGTCTAGAGCCAGGCAAAGTAGGAATTTCATATAAACTATCCCTCATTTTGGACTGGTAGCTCCACCCTAGAAGTAAAGGTAAGCCAGAAGTAAACTATTCCTTTCATGAACTACACATACTCTGTGTAGCTTAGAAAATATCATCTGGAACTTGGATAAAGTTTGTTCTGAATTATTAGTGTCCCAGACACTTGGCTAACATAATTAAATATCTTCTTTGGTGGAAAAAACATCATTGTAGGCTTCAAATTATTTGTGCTTTGTGTTTGGAAAGCTGTTTGTTCAAAAATGTCTAACATACAATCAAAGTATCAAGGCATACATGGAGACCAGATAATATGAATGTGAACCATGGGCAACAAATATATACTCCACAAGTTCCAGATATTGGAATTATTTTTAAAGGTTTATATACAACTGTGTTAGCTAAGTTCAAGGAGATAAAAGTCAGGCTAAAAATGTCTGGCAGAAAACAGGAAACAAATTAGATATCCTAGAACTGAAAAATTTGATAATTGAAATCAGGAATTCAATAAACAGACTTAACAGTATATTAAACACTGATGAAAACAGAATTAGTGAACTGAAACATAGGTCACAATAAATTATTTAGAATAAAACACAGAAACATAAAAATGAGAAATACAAGAGAGGAAATAAAGAGGCATAGAAAATACATTGAGAAGACCTTGCTTGCATTTCATTGGAATCTCAGAAAAGAGACAGAGAGGGCAGAGGCATTATTTGAAGAGACAATAGTTGAGATTATTCTGGAACTCATGCCATACACCATGTATTTATATCTTCAGTAATATAGCAATCATGTAGCATTTATTTTGTAGAATTATATACTGCAAGATAATTCATAAAAAAACGAAGGAAGAAACATCAGTTGTGGGCAATGTATTCTGGCTGTATCTGCTTATCCATTCTCTTCCAAATGTCTCAGTTGTTGCTGCAAACAAGATCAACTGCCGCTGTTGTATCCTTTATTTTTACTGCAAGATTATTTAGCTCTTTTCCATGACTATGCAGCTCTCAACCATGTAAACTATTCTGCTAATCTCCTACTGCCTGGGGCTTTGAAGAAACCCCACAAAGTCATCTCACATGATCTGTCTGGATACACCTCACTGATATTTTCTTTATTCCCAATTAATGATGGTCATGTAGCAAGTCTGAGATCTGCCTTATTCCCCAGACATTATACTGTGAGACTTTCTGACCTTCATTCTCCGAACTTATGGTGGGAAAGGATGGGGCTAGTAGCTCTTATTCTTCACCCTCAGGTCTTGGGCAAAGCTCTTATCAGGGATTCAAGTCTTCATTCCCCCAATTCTTTCCTTTCTCCTAGAAATTTTTATCTAGTTGCAAGTGGAAAAACTGGTTTAATCTAATAGCTTTATTCTAAATTTTTTCTCTTATGCCTAGACCAGTGGATATATATATTAATCAAAGGACAAACATTAAATATTCTCTTAAGTATTTTTTGAGTCACTTCCTCCTAGAGCAACAAATGTCACTAAATAAAACATAGTAATGGCAAAGGAAAAAGAAAATCAACCTGAGAATAAACGAATAAATATCTCAAAATATTATTTTAGAACATATAAAGCCAAGAATTTTGAAAAATGCATTTAAATTATATATTATATTAATTATATTATATTACATTTACATATACATATACTGAAGACAATGAACAGACATTATTTTATATACACAGGTTTATCACAGCAGAATTTATCATTCACCAAGTCATAAGACTTTTTGTTAAATACTTAAATATCTTCTAACTTTTTAATGTCTGGACCCATATTTTACCATTTTAAATAGATGCATAATTATATAATTTCTGGTCTTGTCTAGTTTTCATATTTGTCACATCTTTTACAAGTACACAAAAACAGTAAGGAGTGATTTCGCAATTATTTATCTAGTCCTGTTAAGAAATCTATCATGTAAGTGTGACAAAGGTTATTGGTGAAGTTCAGTTTACAGACCTACCAGCTAGGAATCCGGGAAATTTAGAGAGTAATGTGGATTCTCCCCCCTCCCCCCACCAAAAAAAAGAGGAGAAGACGGTAGGGCCGAGAGCCAAGTCTTGGGTATACAGATTCAGAATCTTTCCGAGGATAGAAGGGCCACCTTAAGTTCTGGGGAAACTGCCCCAAGAAAATGAGAATACTGAAGGACATGGGCTCATTCTCGGGTCTCGGGGAACAGGTACAAGTATTATCTGGAGAGGTAGAAACCACAAGACAGTATTGGGGGGTCCCACAGTACCAGTGTCATTTTAGTGAAAGAGCTTCTAAGTCTAGCTGACAGAAGTAGAAGCCCTTTTTTCTTGCAACAGAAACTGCCCAGTGATTGCAGCTTGATAACAGTGGCAACGGCAACAATAACAAGCCCTCTTACAACAAGCAAGGGGCAGACCAAACCACAGTGGTGGCAGCAGGCAAACAGAACTAGTGTGGGCACACGGAGCAGGCCCGGCCTGCAAAAGGCACAGCAGGGGTGTTGGCAACTACAACAAAGAGAGTTCTGCAACAGGAGGAGCGTGAGTCACTCAGGGCCTGGGGGAGGGTAGAGGAAAGAGGCTTCTCTCCTGATGGTAAACAGCCCCACGAGGAGCTGAGCCAAACCAGGAAACACCAGTACATCCACCTCTGGCCGCACAGCCAGATCCACAGAACTGCTACACTAGAGTATATGAATGTAGAATCTATATGTTTGAATTTTAAACAAGTTTTTAGGGTAATTTTTTTTAGCAGTATTACCCATAGATCTAAGCAACAGTGAATCCTGCCCTGGGCAAATAACTTTTATTTTTATTTTTTTTATTTATTGACTGATGAGAGAGAGAGAGAGAGAGAGAGAGGGAAACATCTATTTGTTGTTCCACTTATTTAAGCATTCATTGCATTCATTGATTAATTCTTGTATGTGCCCTGGCTGGGGATCAAACCCACAACCTTGGTGTATCGGGGTGATGCTCTAACCAACTGAGCTGCCTGGCCAGGGCTGGATCCTAACTTCTAGAGAAACTTCTTTGAGCCATGCTCCTCACAAGGCAAGGTGTCTCAAGGGGTCACGTGAACATATCCAACAGGACCCAATGCCCACCTAATACAAACACTTCCTACCCAGACCATGCTCCTGGTACCCAAGACCCTGAATTCTCTGTCCAAATGACACTAAGACTAATTCCAAGACCCAAATGGATTTCTTTCCTCAATCTATTCTTCCATGGATGGACCACACTACTGATGTGCACAACATCAAAAACAAGTATTTGCCAAGGGGGCTTAGTGGACATAGAACTTGGACTTGCGTGCTGGGCTGATCACATGTGCCCTCCAAGCTTTCCACAATAGGGCATGAACAGGACCAGGAGCAGGAAAAGAATGGAGGCCTCCCCTTTCTCTCTCTCCATGTGCACCCTGCGCCCACAGATGTTAAGGACTTCTAGTGGTCTAGACTAGAGTCTTATTCACTATTTCTTGGCTCTTTTTTTTTTTTTTTTTACTTACTGGGATTTTGTTTAGTTATTTTGTTTTGTTTCTTTCTCTTGTTTTACTTTGTTTTTAAGAAACAAAGAATGAACAAAAGCTCTTAAGAGTCAGAAATACCAATTATAAAATGAATGAATGCTAGAATTTAATCCTGCTGTGACTCTGCAAGCTCTTGATTTTTCTCTTGGTGGGTGAAGTCTTAGAGAACGAGGCTTGCATAATTAAGTGGCATCCTAAAACTTCAAATTCCTAGTTAATTTAGTTTCTGTATCTAAAGCCAGTGGCCAAGGCCACCATCACAGCTGCCTGATCCATGCAGGTTCGCATTGGATTCGGACAGTTGGTAAAGAAACAACGGAGCCAAAAACTGATGGGCCTTCATCTTTAATCCTAGCTTGCACCCGATGGGCAAGTAAAAACACACACTAGGCTCCAAAACCCACTCACATTCAGTGCTCACAAAGCTACTTACTGACTTATCCGAGTTTCCCAGAATCAAAGGTTTCTAGTTCACCAGACTTGATTCACCTCTGTTCCCCATCTCCTTCCTTCCTTCTCCCTGCACAAACTCTACACTAACTGGCTTCTCACTCAACACTCCGCCATCTTGGCTGCCTCTCCTGGCCTCTTCCACATGGCCTTTCTCTGCTCTCTGCTCTCTGCTGTCTCCTCTAATGTTAATCTCAAGAACCAAGAGAGTAAGGTCTCATTCTGCCCCTATTTTATAGTGTAGAAATCCAAACCTTTAATCCAACATACAAAATAGGGAAGTCTCTGATACAAAGTCACTTATCTGGGGCATGATGGGATTGTACCACCCCTCATCAAAAAGGGTGGGAAAGGCTTAATCCCAAAACCAAGCCCCAGGCTACAAGGATTCTGCCTGCCCACAGCCTGCCCCCAACACACATTAATATCACCTAGGCAACGGCCTCCACGTGGGCAGCGTCATCTTTAACAAAGTGAGCATAATACATTTTATCTGCCCAACACTGTAGTATCTGTTGTACGTGTTTCCTGTGCTCCCCATTGTCCTAGACAGTGACAGGATCAATAAGATATGAATTTTGTCAAAGCAAGGTGTTGGGCAAATAAGTTTGTAAATTTTGTGTTATTGATTTTGCTCACTTTTATTGTTAAAAATTGCTGCTGCTCATGTGAAACAGCTAATTACCTTCCTGCTTTGGAAGGGGCTTTGTTATGCTAATGTGTGTTGGAGGAGAGGTTTTCACGCCAAAAAGTTTTGTTGGGTTATTTTTGTATTTTTCTGAAGTTAAAAATGGGGAGGCAGTCAGACAGACTCCCGTATGCACCCGACTGGGATCCACCTGGTATGCCCACCAGGGGGCGATGCTCTGCCCATCTGGGGTGTTGCTCTGTTGCAACCAGAGCCATTCTAGCGCCTGAGGCAGAGGCCATAGAGCCATCCTCAGCGCCTGGGCCAACTTTGCTCCAATGGAGCCTTGGCTGTGGGAGGGGAAGAGAGAGACAGAGAGGAAGGAGAAGGGGAGGGGTGGAGAAGCAGATGGGCGCCTCTCCTGTGTGCCCTGTCCAGGAATCAAACCCAGGACTCCTGCATGCCAGGTTAACACTCTACCACTGAGCCAACCAGCCAGGGCCCACATCAAAAAGTTTTAAGAGGAGCCCACATTGTTGCAGAGAAGCAGCCAAGATGGTGGGGTGCTGATGGACTGAGGTTCATGTGGGGCCTTTGATTCTAGGAAAACTTAAGAAAAGATTTTCCTGGTTGTGGAACCAGAGAATGTATGAATGGGTTTTGGTGCCCAGTGTTTTTTACTTGCCAGCCAACTGAGAGGCTAGAATAAAGAAAATGCCCACCAGTTTTTGGCTCCGCAGTTTCATTACCGTCTATCCGAATCTAATGGGAACCTGCACATGCCTGGGTATGATGGCCATACACATGGCCATTAGATAATTCAAGATGTACACACGGAATGCAACAATAACAGCTATGCAATGGGAGCTGCAGATGTGCTAACTGCAATAGGAATTTAATGTGTCTTCAATAAAATCCTTTCCATCTATTCTCAGGGTTGTCACCTTCTAGAGAAGGACACACACACTACACACCCTCCTAAGTGATGGCCTAATGCTTTCAACACTCAGAAATAAGCAAGATGAGTGGGTGATACTTGGTGCATCAATATTTATTTAGTTTTTGGTTTTAAGGATTTTTTTTCACATGAGCAAGGAGAGAAGCACGACAGCTCACAATGTTTTCCTTTCAGCCATGATCTAGCTACTGAGCTTCATCAACTATGACAAGCTTTGCATTTATCAGTCACAGCTGTCCTTTGATAGGCTGAGTATGGTCAGTGTTCCTTTCTGGGTGGAATATTGAGCAATAAAACTTGGGAAGAGATTCAATTATTCATATTGTTATTAAAGTGAGACATTTGTTTTGTCCTAAATTTATCATACACAAGCCAAAGTCATCTGAGTCAGTACAAGCAACTATCTGGGGGACTCTCTCTTTCCCTTTTTTGCCCATGAAGTTGTGCCACAGAGGACCCAGAGCAGCAGAGATAGGAAGCAGTGACCTAAGAGTGAGCTGGGAAATTCCAGCTGCCCTCCTGCCCTACTTATTATGAATAGAGATGACTCATTGTTAGGAAGCACACAGATGTTGCTTTGGCTAACTAAATCCTATGCAAAATGTAACCTCTCTGGACGCTCGCTTCCTCTTCTGGAAAATTGAAACAGGTTATTATATTTGGACCCCTAGATAGTATTGTTCAATATTGATATAAAAGAATAGGCATACTCGTCATTTTTTAAATGTGCTAGTTCTTATGTCCTTGAAGCCAGCTCTCTTCTGGAATGTATGTGTCTACAGAAGACATACTGTGCAAGAGAAACCTCCATAATCCCGGCCGCTGCTGCGTGGATATGTGGTGGTCTGCTACTTGAGAGACATGGGATTTTCAGGCAAGCACACCTACTAATAATTCCTCAGGTATCAACCCAAACATAACAGTCCAGAGACATGGGTTATAAATTCGGCTCTGATGAGTAGCTTTGTGACCTCAATTTCCTCACCTGTGAAATCAAGAGGTTTGATTCTAAAGGTTTCTGCTTTCTTTTTTGTTTTAAAATTCTGGGGCCTTTAAAAAGTTGAAAAAATAACCTATAGTGCCTACCCTCTCTATTATCTATCTGCCATAAGAATAAACACTTAAATGAGATACAAAATGTTTCTATGACCAGTCTTCTTTCAGCGTAAGAGGTAGAAGAGTATGGCTTGGGTAATACTGAGTCAAGGATAAAACACAATTTGTAATGGAGTTAAAAACAATTCCTTACTTGAGTTGTTGTAGTCATCAAATGTGACCACATCCTTGAGAAGTTTATTATAAATATATTCTATAAAAACATGCTATAAACGGAATGTTTATGTCTTTTCACAATTTTATGTTGAAACCTAATCTTTAATGTGATGGTATTAGAAGATAGGGCCTTTGAGAGGTACTTTAGTGATGAGGACAGAGTACTCATCAATGGGATTATTGCCCTTACAGATTAGACCCCTGGGACCCGTTACCTCATCTGCCATGTGAAGTTACAGCAAAACGACAGCTGTGTAAGAACAAGAAGGTTTGATATCACCAGATGCTGAACCCGCTAACACTTGGACTACCCAGCCCCATGAACTATGAAAAAGAAATTTCTGATGTTCATAAGCCACTCAGCCTGTGATATATTGTTATAGCAGCTCAAATGGACTAAGTACAAACATAATATATATTTTAGCCAATAAATTTTGGTCAATCATCTATATATCAGACCTGATCCTGTTTTCCCAGAGCTCACAAGAAGTCAGAAGAGCTTAGTTAAAATAATATCAATACTCTTAAATTTTCTTTTTACCTTTCTGAAAAGCTTGGGGTTAAATAAAGGAACAAATTTCTAAAGCCATTTTCCTCTCTATTTTCAAGCATTTTATATCTTTTTGAATGTCCCTGCCCATACCTAAAGAAAAATATGCTTGAGATTTGGCAAAAGCTCAACTGATTTCAGTGCTATGTGAAGAAATAAAAGATGCCACATCTATTAACTGTTGGGAACAAGTATAGTAGCAAGTGTTTAATTCTGGGCTTCCCAGCAATGACAAGAGAAAAATGGGTAATTACAACCTCTCTGTATGTAAAGGGTAACAGAAGACTGACCTTGGGCTGTGAAAGATGTGTCTCTCTGGCCTTAGGGCTGCAAAGCCCACTGTCCCTCTTCTTGCACTTCGCTCTTAGGTAACAAGGCACTTACTAGCTTCTAGGTCCCTTAATATAACATGCTGGTTCAAACCTCTGTGCATTTTTTCATTCTGTGCCCTCAGCTTGGAGCAAGTAATTGCCCATCATTCTTCACTCCTCTTCTCTCATTGGTCCTCCTTTTCCTCCCCACTCCTTCACTTCTCCTATAGACTGTTGCTCAGTTTTCAGGATTTCACTCCACTTCATTTCCTGCCCACAGTCTTTTTAATTCCTCATCACCTCTAGTCTTTGTGAGATACCCCTCCACTGCACTCCTATCTGTCCTATGGCACCATAGTTCTTACCACGGTGTGGGAGAAACTTCTCTGTTGTGTCTGTTTTCTCCATTAGCCCAGTGGTTCCCAACCACAAGTGGAGATTTTTGTCCCCGCCCCAGGGGGACAGGCAATGCCTGCAGACATTTTTTGACTGTCACAGTTGAGGATAGGGGATGACCCTGGCATCTACTGGATAGAGCCCAGGGATACTACTTAGACAGTAAGTAGTCTACTTACAATGCACAGGACAGCCCCCACACAAAGGATTATCTGGCCCCAAATACTAGTAGTGCCGGGCTTGAGAAACTGCCTTAGACTATGAGCTCCTTTAAAGCAGGAAATTTTCCATCCCTGTTCTAACAGCTTTAAGCAAAGTGCTCAGTGATCAGTAGAAATCCAAACATTTTTTATTTAAATTGAACTAAATTTGAAAATTTAACTAAAAATTTTTTTTACTACAACTCTATGAAAAAACTAATTTGAGAATGTACCAAAAGTCAAAGGAAATCCAATACTCAGGAGTAGAGAGAGGTTCACAGCCCTCAGTCTTCCCTGACATTTCCTCCTGTCCAGCTCTCTCCATACTTCTTCCCTTTCCTCCTCTTCATCTCATACTTATGTAGTCTTTCTCCCTTTACTATCATGTTTGATGCCACTCTAAAGTAAGAATTTGAACACTGTGATAAATTGCCCCACATTTACTTACCTTAGGCATTCACTCAATTTAATTTTAATTTTTAAACATATCAATTAAACATGCTGTGCCCTGCCAGCAACATGACATGAAGTTGAATAAAAAACTGGGCCAGCCTGACCAGGCGGTGGCGCAGTGGATGGAGCATCGGACTGGGATGCAGAGGACCAGGGTTCGAGGCCCCAAGGTCGCCAGCTTGAGTGCGAGCTCATCTGGTTTGAGGAGAAGCCCACCAGCTTGAACCCAAGGTCGCTGGCTCCAGCAGGGGGTTGCTCTGTCTGCTGAAGGCCCACGGTCAAGGCACATATGAGAAAGCAATCAATGAATAACTAAGGTGTTGCAACGCGCAATGAAAAACTAATGATTGATGCTTCTCATCTCTCTCCATTCCTGTCTGTCTGTCCCTCTCTCTGACTCACTCTCTGTCTCTATAAAAAATAAATAAATAAATAAATAAATAAATAAATAAATAAATAAATAAAAATTGAAAAAAAAATCTGGGCCAATCTTAGTGGGGAAATTTCCATAGCAGTAGAATAGAGGAAATATTCTTTCATTTTCATTAATGTAATCAGTGACAGCTTCACAGAAGAGGTCAGGGGCCACTTCATAGAAGAGAAGGCCTTGAATTGAGTTTTTCACACATGTTTTGCAAAGTGTTTCAAAAATGCCACACATATGTCACCGTATTGTCTTTCCTTACCTGACATCTGACTAGCAAAGTTGTCAGTACCACCCTGTAGGACATGATTTTTAAGCTTTGCCTGGGCCCCACCCTCAGTTTCTGATTTAGTAGGTGTTGGGTGGAACCAGAACATTGCATTTATAACTAGTTCCCAGGTGCTGTTGCTACTGCTACTGGTCTTCTGACTCTACCTTGAGACCCCTGTTGCAATATAATCAGCCAGGTAAGTCCTTCCCTGAAAAAATGTGCATCCTTCACTTGGCTAAACCAGTAAATTTCCAGTGTTCACAAAGAAAACAACTTGTGGGTTTCTGCAAGCAGGAGAGGGAAACATACTCTATCTATTCCTATAACCAAAGAAGGGCTCCATTTCCCAAAGTAAGTTGTCAGACCCACTTCCATTATACCCAGTGCCATCTGAAAACATAATTACTTACTGGAAATATATCAGAACTAACTTACATTCTTGAAAGTCTTTATAATTAAGAATTAAATGTTGTATTTGCTGATGTTAAACACAGGGCTGTAATATTAGAAATTATACTCCCCATAGTCATAATACATGTTTGAAATATTTTCAACTTCTACTTTAATTATAGCTTTTGGTTACTTAAATCTAATGCTTCCATTTAATAATTCTTTTGGTTACTTAAATCTAATGCTTCTATTTAATAATTCCTGTATTACTTTTCTTCTTCCCCTTAATTTTAATCAATCTTCTCCTTTTCCTAATTTTTTTGCCTATATTATCTTATAATTCTGATTTGGTGTTCTAAGCTATTTACTTTCTCCTCTAGTCTTTTACTGGCATGTCTTCGATCTTTTTCAGACTTCTTACAGAAGGTTTAACTATTTTTTTTCTTTTAAAACTTTTAGGCTTTGATCTGAAAATAAATGCTAAAAAATATGTTTATGAATATATTATGTACAATATTAAATTCAAAATAAGTTGTTTCTTGTCATATATTATAAACATGCTAAACTTAATTTATTTTTTTTAAGATTTTATTTGTCTTTGTAGAAAGGAGAGAGAGTGAGAAAGGAGAGAGAAAGGGGAGAGCAGAAGTATCAATCCCCATATTTGCCTTGACCAGGCAAGCCCAGGGTTTCAAACCAGCGACCTCAGCATTCCAGGTCAGTGCTTTATCTACTCTACCACCACAGGTCAGGTGCTAAAGTTAATTTCAATCAGATTAAATAAAATACATGGAAGTGCATGTACTTACTTGTACATAGACTTTCTGTACCTACTGTTTTTTACTATCAGCAAATATAAGCTCACAGGTGTGGTTTTCAAATGATCATTGAACATATATGTATGTCCATTGGTAGAGCCACTTATACTTACTAATATTTGAGAAATGTGCTTGAATACACAACATAGTGTCTCCTAAAATCATAATAGTGTCTTCTCCCACGTCCAAGAACAGTAATTCATTTCATTAAGCTTCATTCACAAAAAAATAAAGAAAAACAAATTGAGACCTGTTGAAGAAATATTTCTATTGGGAATATGAGCTAATGAGTAACTCTAAGAAAGCTTTCACAGACATTTTTCACCCATTATGAAAACAAAGACAGCACAGGAAATAAATGGTTGATGCCGTTGACATCGTAAATTAACAACTGAATACTGTATACTATATATCAGTGGTAGTCAACCTGGTCCCTACCACCCACTAGTGGGCATTCCAGCTTTCATGGTGGGCAGTAGCAGAGCAACCAAAGTATAAATAAAAAGGTAGATTTAACTATAGTAAGTTGTTTTATAAAGATTTATTCTGCCAAACTTAGCAAAAATCCGACATAAAGTACTCGGTAAGTAATTATTATTATATGCTTTAATATGCTGTAACTCTGCTTTATAAATTTTATAAAGTAAAGTTACTTCCCTACCTTATAAATCACCATTACTGTGGAACCAGTGGGCAGTTAGAAAATTTTACTACTAACAGAGATACAAAAGTGGGCGGTAGGTATGAAAAGGTTGACTACCCCTGCTATATACTATATGCTATATCATTGACTTTGTTTTTCCATCTCTTGTTCACCATGAACTTTTGTGAAGACTACTTTTCCTAAGTTTTAAAAAGAAAATTATAAATTATAATTTTAAACTTATGAACAATAAATTATAATATTATCCACCCTATTGCAAATAGCTTGCATGCTGAAGGGGCATGATTTAAATGTATCCAGTCCTCTCTGATTTCTATAACTCAGAGCTCTATTCCTGTTACCTCAGCTTCACCATGATTTCAGGGACACAGAAATATAAAAGTGGATCCTCAAACGGTCTTTATTAAGCAGGCTATTTTGCACAACTGAGGAGCCGTTTTCCAAATCTTTTTTGTAATATTCATGTTAATATATTTTGGGCTCTTTCCAGAAATTATTCTGGCCAAAGGGCTCTCTGAAACACATCTGAGTACTCACCATTCTAATAAAGAAAAGAAGGTGGCACTAAAACAGTGGTTGCTTCTCTGCTTTCTTTACTTCTTCCTAAGTTTTACTGGAAAAACCTCCTCTTATATCTATATCTCTATATAACTTCTCCTATATCTCTGTATGCCATAGCAATCCATAATATCTATCAGGTGACTACAATGTGCTATGTATTATATGCATTAGTCCATTTAGCACTTAATATCACCTTATAAGTTAGATACTAGTATTATCTTCATTTTACGAATGAGAAAATGGAGGTTTGCAGAGGTTTGGTCACACAACTAGTCAGTGCGAAGCTGAGTGAAACTCTCAGCTGATAAGCTGAACTACCATTCACTTTTTCTTACCTTTTTATAGCCCACAGGTACTTCTGTTTTCTAAGTATTCTCAACTGAAGTGATTTGCTATTTCCTGATATGGTACTGGAATACAGTATATTAAATTTTTTAATTTTATTTTTATTTTTATTTTTTTACAGAGACAGAGAGAAAGTCAGGAGAGGGATAGACAGGGACAGACAGACAGGAATGGAGAGATGAGAAGCATCAATCATTAGTTTCTCGTTGCATATTGCAACACCCTAGTTGTTCATTGATTGCTTTTTCACATGTGCCTTGACCGTGAGCCTTCAACAGACCGAGTAGCGACCTTGGGTCTAAGCTGGTGAGCTTTGCTCAAACCAAATGAGCCTGCGCTCAAGCTGGCGACCTCAGGGTCTCGAACCTGGGTCCTCAGTATCCCAGTCCGACGCTCTATCCTCTGCGCCACCACCTGGTTAGGCTAAAAATTTTTAAATTTATTGGGGTAACATTGGTTAATAACATTATTTAAGTTTCAGGTGTATCAGTGTACTTGAATTGGAATGACACAGGGGAGAAAAGGAAGGAAGAAGATAAGAAAAAAATTGAGCTCTGCTCCCAGATAATGGAAGACTCTGAACTTACATATTAAGCAATTGAAATCTCTATTATGTACAGAACAGTAAAACCAATATAAACAAATGTGTTCTTCACATATGTCTCAGGGCCTTGCATGGAGTAAGTGCTTGATAAATGTTTGTTGAAATAATTGTGGAACCAAATGAGTTCTAGAAGCATGAAGAGGATCTAATTGTGGGCGTGAACAGTGTTAGATGTGAAATGATTTTGTAAGAAAATATAGATGTCTTCTTTACTATACTAACACTACTCCCCATACCGCTTCCCCATCATCGAAACTTCCAAAGGTCCTGTAAATATTATGATTATTTTAAAAAAAAAAAGTATCCAGCTAAAGAAAACAATTAACCACAGTGAGAACTGCTATGATTCAACCAAATTATTATTAAATGCTCACAATAGGCAAACACTGCACAACAGATATTTTGAAGTCTTAATTTGCTCACAATACTGGCAAAAATCCCTAAATAACTATTCAAATTGTGGTCAGTATAAAATGGTAATCAATGTAACCACATTTTATTAGCTTACTTCTCTCTAAATCAGAAACATTCTGTCCTGACTTGTGGTGGCACAGTGGATAAAGCAATGATCTGGAATGCTAAGGTCACTGGTTTGAAACCCCAGGCTTGTAATGGTCAAGGTACACACTTGAAGCAACTACTACAAGTTGATGCTTCCCGCTCCCCCCATCCTTTTCTCTCACTCCCTCTCCTCTCTCTAAAAATCAATAAATAAAATCTCTAAAAAGACATTCTGAATTAGGAATTTGTAATTCTAATTTGATTTACTTCAAGTACCTATTTTTTTCTGCTATTTAGTGTTTAAAATATAAAGTTATGTCTTCTTCAAAAATATAGCCTTTAACATCATTTCCTAAATTCAGTATGTTTAAAAATAACTAAAACCAAAATGTGCTATGGATTCCCACATGCTACAGTAAACTGACCCAGATCTCTTCCTTCCACAATGGAAAGCTCTAAACCACTTCTTCTTTCAAACAGTCCTCACTTTATTCAAAAAAACCAAGAGATCACCTTTATCACCACACGTATTTAGACACTAGGTTCTACCAACAAACTACATTTTCACTGTTTCAAAAATGATTTTAGAAAGTAGAATCTCTGTGTAACTACTGAATTTCAAAATACTTTTGTCATGCAAAAATCATTATAACAATATTAAAAAAAAGAATAGACTCATGAAACGGAATCTATTTCTCAACAATCAACATTAATAATATCAAAGGGCTAAGATGATCACAAATCTTAGAAAGGATGATCATGTACCAAGCAAATGAGCATCTGAGTAAGAGTTCCACGAAGAAGTGGGACACAGGTAGCAAAGGGAGTCGATTACAAGGGTGCCAGGTAGTGTTATTTTTTATTTTTTAGTTCATGAACCTGAATACGTATTTCACTCTACTTAAACACCTCTACAGTTTCCCATTGCCTAGAGCAGTGGTCCCCAACCTTTTTTGGGCCACGGACTGATTTAATGTCAGAAAATATTTTCACTGACCGGCCTTTAGGGTGGGATAGATAAATGTATCACGTGACCGAGAGAAGAGTCAAGAGTGAGTCTTAGACAGATGTAACAGAGGGAATCTGGTCATTTTTTAAAAATAAGACATCGTTCAGATTTAAATATAAATTAAATGGAAATAATATAAGTTATTTATTCTTTCTCTGCGGACTGGTACCAAATGGCCCACAGACTGGTACTGGTCCGCGGCCCGGGGGTTGGGGACCACTGGCCTAGAGTATAAAATCTAACTCAGTCTCTTACTACAGTTCTCAATAACTGGATTGAAGCTCACTTGTCCAGTTTTATCCCTCAGTACTCACTAAATGCTCCCTTGATTCTTGTTACACTAGCTTGTATGTCGCGCTTTGAATAACCCACAGGAAAAACTACAGAAACTTTCATCCAGTGAATAAAATTCTCTTCAAAGAATCCTGTTTTTACATTTTGTGTTTCCCCTAACTGAAATGATTTTCCTTACCTGACTCACCTTCCAAACCCAGGCTAAGAGAGCCTTCGTCTGAGAAGCTATTCCAAATCCCTTTCCCCAAATCCCTTTCTCCTGCGTTCAGGGCATCACTATTCCATTATTTATTGCAATTATTTGTTCCCTTTTAAGTTGGGAACTCCCTTCTGGCAGTTTGTGTCTTAACCATTTCTTTTATTTCAGGCCCTAGCAGTTTCAGGAATATAATGATGTCTGATAAATGTGAAATGTTATGTTGATATTGTTGAATCCTAAGGAGACATATAATATACATTTGAAAATCGTTCCTGTATTTAATAGCTATAATTTTAATTAAAAATATCTTCTAACAATATCTATGTACACTGCTCACAAAACTTAGGGGATCGTCCTGACCAGGCAGTGGCGCAGTGGATGGAGCGTTGGACTGGGATGTGGAAGACCCAGGCTTGAGACCCCAAGGTCACCAGCCTGAGCGCGAGCTCATCTGGCTTGAGCAAAAAAAAAAAAAAAAAGCTCACCAGCTTGGACCCAAGATTGCTGGCTTGAGCAAGGGGTTACTCAATCTGCTGAAGGCCCAGGGTCAAGGCACATATGGAAAAGCAACCAATGAAAACTAAGGTGTCAAAACGAATAACTGATGATTGATGCTTCTCATCTCTCTCCGTTCCTGTCTGTGTCTATCCCTCTCTCTCTCTGTAAAAAAAAAAAAATTAGGGGATCAGGGAATGTGCAGATACTCCAATACTTTCAGCTTTTTGTATAGTGCAGTTCCACCAATGAAATAAAAATTGGTTTTGCATCTCATTTGCATAATTGAACAACTTTCTTTGACTTGTCATTTGCTTTTCTGACGTTCTTGTTTAATAAAAAAAAATTAAATGCTTTTTTTTTATCACTTCATATTCATTTGAAATACCCCCTAATTTTTGTGAGCAGTTTATATTTTCCTTCTATTTTATCTTGCCTCATATCAAAACCCCTTGCTTTTCTACTGGGTATAATAGGCTGTGTCTTACAAGTATTCAACTGGCTTCACTGTAGCAACATTGTCTAGCAAAAGAACACAATTTATATAAACATTTCGTCTCATCTCTTAAGATGTAAAGCTGTCCAGTAATTACAAAATCTGTGTGTGTATATGTGTGTGTGTGTGAATCACATAATTGCTACTACATAATTTGGAATGGAGGCATGAGCTCAAGTTCCATTTCAATAGTTTTTTGGTTATCAAGACCTGTCCTACATAGGTTATCAGAAAATTACTAATAAAATGATAATAAATAATATCACCCAAAGACTCTTGACCTTTTTTAACTATGAGCACAAGTAATGTCACATTGTCCATAATACTCAGACTTGCTCTTGAAGGAATTCCAGGCCCTTTCAGAGTGTTTCTCCCTCCCCATTGCCCAGTATGACAGAATCGCTCAGGAAGGTCTTACAAGCCATTTCCGGTCATTGCACACTGACTCCATCACTGGTGGCACTATCAGCCCCACAGAATTCTGCAGACCATGCTCCTCCCACTGATTTTGTCAACCCAAGTTTCTTCTCAGCCAGTAATGCATACAGAGAGTAGCATGTGGATTAAAAGCCCTGTCTGTTATGCCTTCCATGGCGACTCTCGCAAGTATTGGACAGCAGTTGGGGAAGGTGAAAAACATCAGGTTCCCGGGGCTCACAGCTGCAAAGGTAGCAAGATAACTTTGTTCTCCTTTCTCCTGGAACTGACACACAAGGTGGTTTTATGAGGACTCCCATCCAAGTACTAACCAGGCCCGACCCTGCTTAGCTTCCGAGATCAGACGATCGGGCGCGTTCAGGGTGGTATGGCCGTATACAGGTAGCGAGATAACTTTGTTTTCCTTTCTCCTGGAACTGACACACAAGGTGGTTTTATGATGACTAATTTTTGGTTTCAGTTGCCACACTTGAACACCTCTTTCATTCTCAAAGATTTTCTGACCTTTGGAGTGTACCTGAGTCTAACTTGTTCCGCTGAACATTTTCCTCAGGGTAAACTCAGTTTCAGGGACTCCACTTGGCTTCACAAAATTTGTCACCTTGTGCCCCTACCTCCAACACATGCACACTCCAACCTCAAATCTACCAGGTATACCAGACAACATTTGACCCCCAAGTGTGAACTATATACTTCAGTTGTTTATTTTTTCTTTCAGGAAATTTTCTCAACACCCTCTTAGAATCAGTGATTACAAAGATACACTCCTTAGGAAAAGGAATGTCATCTAACTCCAAGTAACCAAAGTGTACAAAACTCAGCCTTGAATCTGAGATGTCTCCCTCCATGGCAACCACTATCATTATAAGAAATGTTGTGATTATTGACAAAAGGATGCTTATAAAAATGGTTGGAATTTGAATTAGACAGTCATTGAAAAATTAAGTAGTAGGAAAGCCATGAAACCAAATGTGTTTGTTTTTCTCCATATATTAAAACCCATTCTCTTCTTCTTTTACTTGGCGAATCTTCTTGATATAATATAATTAAAGGCACCTCATTTTCTTTGATGCATAGCTTTGGTTTGAGCAATTGTTTTCCGAAACTGTGCTATATGAAAATATTGACTGAGATGCAACATACTCTATAAATTAAGGTTTTATTTATTTTTATTTTTATTTCTTTCTTGAGAGAAAGGAAAGGGGAGAGAGAGAGAAAGGAGTATCAACTCGTTGTTCCTCTTAGCTGTGCACCCACTGATTGTTTCTCATATGTGCCCAGACCAGGACTTGTGCCTAGGACCTCAGGATCAAGCCAGTGCCCTCAGGATGGAGCCGACCACCCTGGGATCCAGCCGGAGACCCTGGGAATTAACCAGCGACCTCGCGCTTCAGGATGACATTCTATCCACTGTGCCACTGACCAGGGCCATTAATTAAGGTCTTAAATTCATGAGCTAATTTTGATGTGGATTATATCAATGAGGTTTCATTGAAGATAAAAATAGTTTGATAAATTTTTAGAACTCAGTGAGTCAGAAATAGTAGAAGTGTGTACTTCCCCAATTAGAGAGAGGCTAGTCACCACTCTTCTTTGAATTCTCTGGTCTTGCAATGTAACAGTAGCTCTTCTTTGAACAAAATATTGGACAAAAATCAGCTATTTCAGATGACTGAATGGGAAAAAGTAAAAAAGTAATTTCCTAGTGAATGTATCTAAAATATTATTCATTATGAGGTCTGGGTTTCTACTAACTTACTAAATCACTTCTTTTGCATGGTTATATTTTGACATTAAGGTCAGATTAAAATGACACACAAGAGCAGAAGCCAGTTGCCCTAAGTACATATATACTTATCTTTCTATTTTAAATGCTTCCAGATATTACAGTTGAATGGGGTAGAGCTGGTTGAAGTTTATTTTTTGTTAGATCTTTTTTGACCTGCATGGGCTCATTTAAGAGACCTTTCAGGGCCTGACCAGGCGGTGGCGCAGTGAATAGAGCATTGGACTGGGATGCGGAGGACCCAGGTTTGAGACCCCGAGGTCGCCAGTTTGAGCATGGGCTCATCTGGCTTGTGCAAAAAAAAAAAAAAAAAAAAAAAAAAAAGCTCGCCAGCTTGGACCCAAGGTCGCTGGCTCAAGCAAGGGGTTACTCAGTCTGCTGAAGGCCCGTGGTCAAGACACATATGAGAAAGCAATTAATGAACACCTAAAAGTGTTGCAGTGAAAAACTGATAATTGATGCTCTTATCTCTCTCCGTTCCTGTCTGTCCCTATCTATCCCTCTCTCTGACTCTCTCTATCCCTGAAAAAAAAAAAAAGAGACCTTTCAGGTTAAAAAAAAAAAGATATAGAATAAATATCCACCCACTGTTCTGTTTTTTTTTTTGGGGGGGGGGTTATTATTGATTTTAATTTATTGTGTTTACATAGATTCTAGTGTTGCCCCAAATACATCACCCCTCCCCCATATTCCCCTCAACATCTCACTTGCCCCCCTCCCCATAGCGCCCTTCCCCCTTCCCTTCAGGTTTATCCCCTCCTATCATCCCCTTTTCCACCTATTGTTCTGGGAGAAGAATATGAGGCCTTTGTTTCTGTTCCAGCGGGTGAGTAAATCTACCCACATCCTGATAAGCAGAGGTTTTACTGGGGATGGAGGTGGCCAATCTGCATATGAAGCCCAGCCCCTAAATGCTAGGCAATACTTAAAGTGAAAATTTCTAACTATGGAAAATAAAGTTAAAAACTAGAGCTGTCTGTGGGGACTGGTGACACAGAGCCAACACTGGTGTCTAAATGTTTATGACCGAGGGCCAGTTTGAGCAGTATGACTAATGCTGGAACTTCCTCCAATACAGGCACCTGAGCACAGCAGCTGTACTTTGCAGAAGTCCCAAAGCACTGACAAGTATGGTGCCTTGTGTGATATTGTGATTTATAATAAGAAATAAATATTTCGTCTGCACCCCCTTTTCTAATATAGAACTTTTAAAATCTTTGGAATTTCTTAAGTTGTGAGAATGATGTGACTTTTAGAATGCCCCTATGTCACTGTAAAGCCAGTAGCCACGGCCACCATCACAGCCGCTTGACCCATGCAGGTTCGCATTTGATTCAGACAGATGGTAATGAAACAACGGAGCCAAGAACTGGTGGGCCATTACTTTTAATCCTAGCTTGCACCCGGCGGGCAAGAAATACACACAGTGGAAAAACACTTCCTTTTCCATTCAGGCCTCCCAAAGCCACAGATTTATTCGAGTTTCCTAGAATCAAAGGTTTCTAACTTCAACAGCCTTATTCACCTCTGTTCCCCATCTCCTTCTCTCTACACAAACTGCACAAACTGGCTTCTCCTTCAGCACTCCGCCATCTTGGCTGCTTCTCCTCTCCTCCACGTGGCCTTTCTCTGATCTCCTTTCCCTACTCTCCTCCAGCATGGGCTCCTCTGCCCCATTTTATAGTGAAGAAATCAAAACCTTTCATCCAATATACAAACAAGGAAGTCTCTGATACAAAGTCACTTATCGAGGCATAATGGAATTCCTCCTAAGCATGCACCACCCCCTATTATGCAACAAGGGTGTGGGGGAAAGTTTAGGCTTAAAACTAGGCCTTAGGCTATAACGACCCTGCCTGC
Organism: Saccopteryx bilineata; assembly: GCF_036850765.1. NCBI lineage: Eukaryota > Metazoa > Chordata > Mammalia > Chiroptera > Emballonuridae > Saccopteryx > Saccopteryx bilineata. The sequence goes on from NC_089491.1 coordinate 55,634,096, forward strand.
TTACAGCTTGTCCCCCACACCCAATGCAAACTATAAGTGAGTAAACATATATATCATATTTACAAACTTATTTGACCAACAGTCACCTAAACATGGGGACTGGTTACCAGGGGAATCAACCTTTTACAGTCCTATGCAGCCATTTCAGCCAATAGATTGACCGCACATATAATGGTGGTCCTATAAGATTACAATGAAGCTGAAAAATTCCTATCACCTAGTGACACTGTAACAGTTATAATATCATAGTACAACACCTTATTCAAATACTTCCCATTGCAGTACCATTGCCTACAGTATTCAGTAGAGTAACTTGTTGTACTGGCTTGGAGCCTAGGGGTTGTAAAGAAACAAAATTTGTCACCCCAGAATATGTCTCTTTGGCATAAGGATAATTTTCGTCTGGTTAATTTTAAGAAACTGCAGACAGGAGAAACTCTGAAAACCAAAGAGGAGTTACTTTTCTTAAAAGGCATTTACATTGGTAAGGGAAATCTCCATTTGCAAGGGTATCACCTTGGATGTACCAGGAAGGGGAAGAATGCCCTGATGTCTGGAAACTCTTATCAGTGCAGAGATGACTGCTCAAAGCTGCATAACTACCTAAGCCCTTGTTTACTGGGATTTTTCTGGTAACTTCTCATAACTCATTCCTCCTACCCTTAATATTTTTGTCTTTACCTGAAGATGTTATTTAAGATAGTGGTTTCAATCATTTTGGCAAGTTACTCAGTTTTCCTGGTGTTACTGGACGGTAACCAGGACCAGAGCCGGTAGTGTGTGGGTTCCTGACTTCGCAGGAAAGATTTCACAACACAAGTCAGGTGATTTTGAGAGCATATTTATTAAAACTGGGGACAGTGAAACAAGGAAGGGACTAGGACAGCAGACTAAGCAGGACTTCTTTGGCTCTCTAGAAATGTTATGGGAAAGAAGTAAACCAGGGAGGGGCTGCTGTCAGTCCAAGAAAAGGGAGCCTTAAGAACAGGTTCAGGGGTTTAAATGGGGATGAGCTGCCATTGTCCAATTCTCCCCTGGTTGCAACTCTCGTGGGGCCCCTAAAAGTTTAGGAGCAGCACTCCTGTGGGGGAAAGGCATAGGCATGCTCCTGGGAAGGAGAGAGTGTGCTGGGGCCTTCATCTTGAGGGTGTTTAGAGTTTGGGAGTTTAGGGGAGGTCTTAGTGAATGATCTCAATAGAATATTCATCAGCTTTAGGCTGATGCACCCAAACGAGATTTATTCCCTTAACTTCTTCCACCCTTGCACGTGGTTGGTACAAATGGCACCGTAAAGCCAGTGGCCGCGGCCACCATCACCACAGCCTGGCTTATGAAGGTTCGCATTGGATTTGGATAGTTGGTAAAGGAACAACGAAGCCAAAAACTGGTGGGCCATCATCTTCAATCCTAGCTTGCACCCAATGGGCAAGTAAAAACACACTCTGGGCTCCAAAACCCACTCATGCAGTGCTCAACAATGGGGACAAGTTCTGAGAAATGTGTCTTTGGCCGTTGTGTTGTGCCAAGGTGCTCTTACACAATCCCAGATGATATGACTTAGGCTGTATTGTACAGCCTGTGACGCTGTAGAAGAGGATGTGTAATTTTCCTTGTTGGCTGAGACATTTTTGCAAAAAAAGACAGATTAACAGGACAAATGCAAGTTTAGTAATAAAGCAGGACAAGTGGGAAAGGGAAAATGAGATAGTAAAATGACCAAACCTTCTAGTAAATCCTATCTTCCCTAACCAAGGACACTTAATTTTACAGTTTTCCTCCCCAACCAGAGGGTAAATAACTTAAATAGCACTATTCAGGGAGATAGATAACAAAAATCTAGTTAGTGCTTGTTGGGCAGATAAAATATCAATGCTCACTTTGTTAAAGATGGCACTGCCCACGTGGAAGCCCGTGGCCCAGGTGGTGATGGTATTTGTTGCCCTTCTTGCTTTTTTATTTTCAATAAATCCCAATTTTATTTGAAAAAAATTACCAAGTGTTAACTCCTGGCAATACTTATTATTATTTTTTAAAAAGAGGAGACTCAAATAACAACTATCAGAATATAATATTTTTCAAGTAGATAAAATTTTGGATTTTAATTTAAAAGATCTTAAAAGGGTATTATGAAATTATTGAATCCAATGTACGTGTTTTTTTTATTTAGATTGAATAGATAGCTTGTTTAAAAAATACAACATACCAAAACAGACACACACAAAAAAAGGAAAATTCCAAGTTGTTGCATAACTATTAAATTAAATCGCTAATTCCAAACCTTACCACAAAGAAGATTACTGGTCCCAATGATTTCACCAATAAAGTCTGTCTTTCATCCTCATTCCCCATAGCTAAATCTGCACGGGAAGCCAAATAATAATGAAAATTAATGTATGTTGGGGGCGGGCTGTGGGCAGGCAGGATCCTTGTAGCCTGGGGCTTGGTTTGGGGACTAAGCCTTTCCCACCCTTTTTTGATGTGGGGTGGTACACTCTCACAAGGAATCCCATTATGCCTCAGATAAGTGACTTTGTATCAGAGACTTCCTTGTTTGTATACTGGATTAAAGGTTCTGATTTCTACACTCTAAAGTGGGGCAGACCGGGAGCGCGCTCTCTCTCTCTCTCTCTCTCTCTCTCTCTTCCTGAGATTAGCATTAGAGGAGAGAGCAGAGAGGACAGCAGAGAGAGGCCACTTGGAGGAGGCCAGGAGAAACAACCAAGATGGAGGAATGTTGAAGGAGAAGCCAGTTTGTGCAGAGAGAAGGAGATGGGGGACGGAGGTGAATAAGGCTGGTGAGCTAGAAACCTTTGATTTTAGGAAACTCGGATAAGTCAGTAGCTTTGTGAGCACTGAATGAGTGGGTTTTGGAGCCTAGTGTGTGTTTTACTTGCCTGCCGGATACGAGCTAGGATTAAAGATAATGACCCACCAGTTCTTGGCTCCGTTGTTTCATTACCATCTGTCCGAATCAAATGCGAACTTGCACGGGCCAGGCGGCTGTGATGGTGGCCGTGGCTACTGGCTTTACAGGAGAGTAGAAGGGGGCTAGAGTCAGATCACCAATGACTGATGATTTAATCAATAATACATATGTAATAACACCTCCCCCTCAAAGGGGACTATGATATCTAGAGAGCTTCTGGGTTGGTGAACACATGGAGAAGGGGGGAGAGTGGTGCGCTCTGAACAGGACATGGTAACTCTGGGCCCTTTCCCAATGAGACAGCATAGGTACTTGGATCCAGGGATAGAAAATACCAGGTGGTCAGGAAGCCAAGTTAAGACCAGGTGGTCAGAACAAATTCCAGATAAAATGACCCCAACAATGTCACCAACCTTCCACTCCTTGCTCAAAAACACAAAGGTAGCTGATTTAATCTCCTTCAGATTATGGTACTGAAACCACTGTTTCCCATGTGTGGTTGATGATGGTTTGGCTGTGAAACAATCTTTTTGGGGTAGTGGTAGTAAACAACATCACCATCTTGCCCCCACAGCACAGGTACCAGATAGTTAGTTGCCAAGCAACCCAACAGAAGAAAGAGGTAAACTCACCCCTAGAAAACTCCATTCCATGAACCCTTCACCATCCCACCTTTTCATATAAGCTTACTTTGTTCCCAGCTTATAAAAGCAGCCCAGACCTAGCTGTCAGCCAGTTCATAAATCCTTCCTTTCCTCTGTGCTGCTTCCCTTCTGCTTGAGCATAAGCTTAATAAAATATGTTTGGAAATTCTATAAAATTTTGTCTCAATTTCTATCTTGGGGGACTCAAAAACCCTAACGATGATAACACTCATATGTTGTCTATGCATCAGTTCCAAATGGCTATCCCTGAGCTATATCTTCTTACAATAATAAATTTCTCTGAGTTCTGTGACTCACCCTAACAAATTAATTTAACCCAAGGAGTGGGGTCAAAGGCACCTTTGATCAATAGCTAGTTGGTCAGACAACCTGGACTTGTAACTGGCATCTGAAGGTAGTGGTGATAGTGGGTAAGGGCAGTCTTGTGGGACTGAACCCTTCTCTTGTATAGTCTGATACTATTTCCAGATAGTGTCAGAATCGAGATAAATTATAAGACACCCAGTTGGTATCAGAGAATTGTTTGGTGGTGTAGAATTGGGAAAAGAACTCTTTTTACTCTGAAACCCAACATGAGCTCTGGTAAAACAGCCAGATCATCCAATCAGACCATTCCAGTAACAGTGCAGTGTTCATCAGACTGTGCAGGACCAAGCTTCAGCCATGATATTAAGTAATAGCAAGAAGCAATAACAGTACTATCAGACCTCACAGCACCATAGTCATTGCCATCACAACCTTTTAACTGAAATTCTTGTACTCTTTGGAGGAGGAGATACAGGGATCCTCGGATTATGACACAGTTCTGTTCCTATAACAGTGACGTAACCCAAATTTTGGTGTAAGTTGAAACACACCCAATGCTAAGTCACTTACCTATCCTAACACAGTTTAGGAGCCGTGATAAGGGCCAAAAAGTCACCAAACAAAGCAAGACAAACAGAACACTTGAGCTTTTAAGAGTTCAAAATGGCGTAGGTAAGCGTACTGGGGAACACCAACTCCCTCACTCATATTCCGCATTACTGCATATTCTTCTACTGTGTGCAACTAAACTAGTGCCCACATGTAGTCTGTAAGTATGATGCTAATGGCATACGCTGAAACACTCACATCTCAATTTTTTAAAGTTTTTATGGGAGTGAGCATCGTAAACTCAAAAGGTTGCATCTCAAGACTGTCATAACCTGAAGATACCCTATATTAGAATTCTTACTACTAAGTCAAATGGGGGTTACTCATACCAAAAATCAAGTGTTTCATGCATAATAAGGTCAAGTACTCCAGATGTCCACGGTTACTAAAAGAGTCACACTTACATTACAATTTAGAATATAAATATCTGCTCCAATAACTATTAATTAAACTTGTGAAATGTTTGGTTTTCCTTTGCCATGTAAATAAAATCTAGCCACTAACTAATCAAGTAGAAAACTCAGGGACTGAAATAGGACGCAAAAACAAAAAATAGCTTTTTTTTAGCTTTACTACACCTGACTAGGTCAGAAAATAGTAGAGTGGGTGGCTGCGGTTAAGACTGAAATGTTTCAAGAGTGGGAACCATCAAAAACCCAACTTAACCCTGGGTAACCACACAAATGCACACATACTCAGAAACATCAGGCATTAACAGTCTAGAGATTTTTTATATATGTCACTTTTAAAAATTGACTCCACAGAAATGACATCTTAAATTCTAACTAGTGGCTAAAGCCTCTATTATATGACTCAGACTTTCCATTCTTGTTAGGACAGTGGAAGGAGAGCAGTCCATCTTAGTTTATTTAGTTTTTCTCCAAACCTACTTATCAGCTAAGGTTACTATGAAGGATGAAGTTATGGGATGGTTGAATTCTCTATTTTAAGCAATGAAAGATATACTGTGATTGTCTATTATTAAATTTCCTTTCCAGAGACCACCCTTTAAGGCATTTTTTAAAGTTATTTTTCAAATCCACCTGGATTGTTCAGTCTCTTCACTTGCTTTGGGGATAATTTGGTGAAATATACTGCTAGCATGTCATGAATTATGGGATTAAAAAAAATGTGGTTAGTCCCTTCAAAATCCTTCAGTACACTGTATTTCATTTTGTATTATAAATTTCACATACTCAACTTGGACTCCCCTCTAGCTCCTTTGTTCCACTTTATTCGTACACCCATCTGAAAGATAAGAATATATGAATGTTATCTTTGTCTACTCAGACCTTTAGAGTATTAGCAGCAGCTTTGAAAACCTTCCACCATAATTAATCTAACCTATGACATCATGTAACTGTTGTGACTCATATTTGGGTAGTAGTTCAAGACTTACATTATTTTCTCCTTTGAGCCTTACCAAACCCAGTGAGATATATAGAAGAGGAATTGTTATAACTCTCATTAAACCATGGACAAAATTGAGCCACTCAGAGGCCAAATGATGTCTTAAAGCCAGCTAGCTAGGGAGTGGCAGAACTGGCTTGTCTGACTCCCAAACCGATGTGGTTTTACTAGACTATTTTGCCTCTTTCCAACTCTAATGTGACTTTCTACTTAGCATATTTCCAACATGTTCAGCATTTATTTTTTTTTATGAACATAAGCCAGATAGCAATAGCAAAATAAAGAAGGGAATTTAGAGAATTCTCTAGAGAAGTTGCTCTGAATATAAGTATTTATTTAAATTTCTATGAACATTGCACATAGCCTTTACATGAAATACCATACATATCTTGCAGCCAAAACATAAGTATCAGTTAATGTTTAGAGCAAGAAAAATGAGTAACCCAACAAATTTTCTTAGATTCTATGGTGCAGCTCTGTCGATTTTTATAACTCTTGTCTTTATTGATGGTATTGGTACTGAAAATATGTTTGTTATTCCATAATTATGTTTAGAATGTACATTTTTGCATTTAATAACCTTCTTAAAGCTTGAGTCCAAGTCTTTTTTGCCTTTATATTGTTGCAAATAAGCACAGTGACTTGAATATAATAAGCATTCAGTAAATATTTGGCTTTGTTGTTAAAGCATTTGACAGGTAGCTAGAAGCCACCATAGGTTCTGATTTAAAGTGACTAGTCATCATGTCTCAACAGTCTGCTAAACAAAAGTTCACTATTATTCCTGATATGTACATAGTTTATTCTTTAAAAAAATCACTAACAAAGGTTATTGTGTTCACAATCCTGTATTCAATCATAGCATTTGTTGATTAAACTGAGTCTCTAACTTACCAATCATAAGTTGGTAATAAATGTCTGTGTATGTCTGTGTTTGAATGTGTGTGTGTGTGTGTGTGTGTGTGTGTGTGTGAAGGGGTGAAGAGAACTAGCAATAGGCTTGGATTTTACAAGCATATGGTTATTTCAGTATTATTTCCTAGCATGGCATCCCTCATTTTCATTTTACTATAAAACAACAATCCTGAGCCAAATGTTTAACTTAATATAAAAAAGAAATGCATGTTAATAGATTTTAATATAATATGTGCAACATATAAATAAAATTTTATACACCTGAAATTCAATATATATGTATATATATAGATAAAATTTTAAGAAAAAGATTTATATTAAGGAATTGGTTTGTGTGATTGTGGAGGCATGGCAAGTCTAAAATCTAATGAGGAAGGTGGACAGGTTCGAGACTCAGGAAAAGATTTACAGTTTGAACCCAAAGCAGTTTGCTGGTCTACTAAGGAGAGCCAATGTTGCAGATAAAATCTGAAGGAAGTCTGCTGGCAGAATTCTCTCTGGCCTGGGGACATAAGCTTTTTGTTCTTTTCAGGCCTTCACCCGATTAGATGAGGCCCACCATATTATAGAGAGCAATCTGCTTCATTCAAAGATTTAAATATAAATCTCATCCAAAAACACTTTCATAGGAGGTTCCAAAATAATTTTGATCAAATATCTGGGCGTGTCATGGTCTAGCCAGGTTGACACATAAAATTAATCACCACACAGGGTCTTTCCTCTATGTGTATATCACTAGCATCTCTCTGTGTCCAAATTTCTTCCTATAAGAACACCAGTCAGATTAGACTAGGGCCCACCCAAACAAACTTATTTTAACTTAATCACTTCTTTAAAAGACCAATCTCCAAATATAGTCACATTCTGAGGTACCAGAGGTTAGTGTTTCACATATGGATTTGTGGGTGGGGGTGCGGTAGAGGCACATCATTCAGCCCATAACACTATGATAATTACCCTTTACTACAATCTCAACAGTACTACGACTGCACTTCTTACTCTACTTTCTTATTAATAACACTTCCATAAAGTCCTTTCCAGTTCCAATTTCCCATGATTCTATAAAATAGACACACGGTGCCATGAAGCTCTGTGTTTCTACCAAGATTGCATACAAGTTCAGGCAGAGTTGGTTCATGGAACACAGATCAGATAGCTATTGGAGATTTAAAGATACAAGAATTTTGGTCAAGGAAGAAATGCCAAACTCTAAAAAAGTTAGGCCAGGAAGATGGGAAAACCAAGATAGCATATCCCAGCGGAGTGTGAATCTGTAAGTGCTCATCAACAAGAGAGTTATCCTGCTTAGGGAGCCCAAACATTCTAGCACTAATGACTCAGCAGCAATTGTTTGTTAAAGGGGTTGGGGATTACCAGTGGAATGGCTGGTCCAGCATTTTTAGTAGTAAGCACCTAAGGAATGCTTACCCTTTATTTCTCTTACAAGCATTAACTACATAATTGTATGTATCAATTCTATGATAATCCCTAGAAAATAATTAAGAAATGTTGCCAATGAAGGATGAGATGGTAAATCCAAGTGGGAAACACTCCAAAAACACATGTGTATTCATACCTCACTCACAGATATTTTAACAGGCCAGGAAACAAAGGGCTTTCTCTGTTTCATCTTATATTCTACATGAATTTCTACATGAATTAAATTGTACACACATGGGCCATAAGATTCCCAAGGATGAACACCGTCATCCTTCAGTTTGTTTCTCCCATTCATTGTGCCTCGTTCAGTGTCTTTTACATCATCTCTGTTCGGAAACATTTGCTGAGTTTAGTTAAAAAAAAAGAAGAAGAAGAAGAAGAAGAAGAAGACTATTGAAATTCTGATGATGCTAGGTCAACTGCAGCTCTGTTGCTCATTCAAAAATATGTACCAGGTTCAGCTACCCTGCTAGCAAGTGAACAAAACAAGGCCACAATGTGGACTTCCCCTGAAGTTTGAGTCTATAACACAGTAAATAGTTCAGGTCAGCCCTACAGTCATTTATTCAGCTTTTTCTATGTGTCAGATTCTACAGAGTTTATCATCCATTAAGTCAGACTGTGTGTACATGAATATACATAATTCAAGGCAATTTGCTCTATTAATAGTGATATAAATAATGTACTGGGCATGGGGAACATGACTAGGACAAGACAGGAACTGAAAATGGCATCAGATTATGGAGCAGTTTGAAGGCTGAGCACTACTCTAATCACCACTGATAAACTCTACGGTTGCCATTCTTAAAGGTTGAAAAACTAAGGAGACACAAAGCCTAGACAGCCTTATTACCCTAATAGGCACAGAATGAAGTAGTTTGATCATACTAACAGCACATCAGGGAATAACACCATTTTAATGATTAAAAAGCCCAATCTCACTCTCTCCAAAACAGTTGGTTATGAACAGTTACATACTAATTTTTTGTATTTTAATCCATATTATTAAAGCAAGCAAGATTTAAAACATTTTAATGCCATATGCAATAAGATAAAAATTATTATAGGGAGAATATTTACATAATCCCTGCCCAAGGCCGCCATTTGGCAACTATAAGACTGATTCACCCCACCCTGGTCCCCTCCATCTCTCAGAGTGATAAGAGGAGCAAAAAGAATCAGTAAAAAAGGTAAAGGTGACTCACAAAAATGAGCTTTGAGAGAGGGAAGAGGGAAGATAGAGATCAAAAGCCATTTAGACTGGAAAGAGAGAGAGTTTAGGTGGGGGGGTAGATGGGAGTGGGGAAGCAGGCAGTTATTTGTGAATAAGAAAATGTGAAAGAATTGGGGAAGAGGGGAGAAAAGGATATGATGACTATAATTTGGATCTTCGTCTTGTCCTTTGAGAGATACAAACAACTAAAGGATGGACTTCCTTTTTAATTTGGGAAGAGACCAGATTGCCTGCTGCATTGCACTTCTTAAATGCCATATTCTTCAGAGAGTAAAATCTTGGGGTCTCCAATTTATTAGATTTTCAATAGAACTTAAATTATTTACATTGGGGTGAAATGCAATACATGTATGTATAAAAGACATTTCCTAACCAGCGATTAAACTCTAATTTAACCCAGAAAACTATTCTCTTAACCTACTGATACAATTTCAAGACAGTGGATATGAAAATGAAACATCTTAGGGATTTTAATTAGGACATGGGTTTTTGTTGTTGTCTAACTACCTATTATTTTTCCCAGAAGCAAGCTACTTGAAGTATCTAGGTCAGAAATTAAAACCTCTCCACACCAACTGAATCATAAAGGCCAGCAGTTAATGAAAGCTTTATTTCTTTACTATCTATAGAATACATTAGCCTGTGTGTGTGTGTGTGTATTCATGCCACATAAGTGACATGCACTGACATATTTATCGAATTAATTTAAGCCAGTAATAACAATAATGCCACCAAAAAACAGCCTGGTGATTGTTTATTGTTAATATCTGCCACAAAAGTTCCTGGAGTCTCACAACTATAGCCTTAATAATTAAAAAACAGACAACAAAACACTATTGATTGCTCAGTGCTTCAAAAAATCTATACCTTCCCCAGAGCAGGCTAAGAGATTAAACATAGGTTAAAGGTACTGAATATTTGCATCCAGGCCCAAGGCAACTCTAAAGAAGCAGCTGGGTAAGTGGGAGGATCACACAAACTGCAGCAAATAAATTCATGGCCAGAGCCCTTGACATCCATAAAATCAGCGTGGAAATAGGAATCTAAATCAGAGGAAGAACAGCTCTTAAAGAAATATCTATATGATAAAGTGCTTATCATCATGGCTTGCAACACATCATCATTTAATGGCCATTACTGTGACAACCAGCTAGCAACTGCTTGCTCAGAAAGTGAGTACCTCTCAGATCTGTATGAACAATATGTGTAAATATATATAAATGACAAATGTAATGCTGGTGGAAACACCTGGCAGTTTCACTTAAAAGGAAGAATTTTATACCTCAATTGAATAAAAGCTAAACTTCATTGTAACCCCAGTTCTATTATTCTCTGGGGGGGGGGTGAGTGTGAAAATGGGGCACACGTCTCTTCTCTTGATAAAGACTGATGGAAGGGAAGAAGGTTGAGCAGCAATCCTCATGTCAGGTTCTGACCTCCAGAGTCCATTTCAGGCCCATGGCCTGTCCAAAGGAAGGTAGGGATAAAATGAGGAGAGAGAAAGTGGCCCCAGAATCAATCTAGAGCAGAGGTTGATCCTGGTAACCTGCAGATATGTTGTTTGGCCAATACTGTGTTTTCAAATGAAGAAAGTTTACACTTAAAATAAATCCAGATTTTCAGCTTTTTTGGAAAAAATAGAAGATCTGGTATCTTTAAGTTCATATGCTCCTTTCAGCTAGTTGAGTAGTTCTTGCTACCTTAACTGGGGCAGGTATTCTCTAATTTACTACAATTCTGAGCTCTCCCTACCATCACTTTAATCATGTGCACTGCCTGCCTGACCCTATAGGCATAAGAGTATAACACTCTGTATTCATATATCTCCTAAAAGCTCCAGACAAAACTGTCTGAAATTTCATGCCTTCATAAAGGATTCTATAAGTTCCAGAGCTCTCCCAAATTGTAGGTCTGCTTTAGGGTGGGTAGCAAGACATGGAAACTTGCCTTGTTTATAATTGGCTCTCTCATAGTCTACATAGTACCTGTCAAATAAAAGACACTCCATAAATGGATCATAATCACCCTCACAGAGTTCTGAACATATTTGTTTTACTCAAATCCAAACCCATGGATCCTGTATTGGCCTTAAAATAAAATGGTCCTGGATTGTTAGGTGATCACAGGGCTTGTGTTGACATGAAGATCAGAACAGACAACCTACATAACAGGAGATAAGTTGATGTATGATGAGAAAAGGTCTTGCCTAGTGCAGAGAAGGAAAAACTTCCCTCTACCCTCCCAGGTTCTGTGGCTGGGCCTAAGAATTAAACTGATATAAGGCAGATTAACAGAAGAAAAATATGTAATTTTTTTAATTCATTTTTTTTAATTCTTTTTTTTCTTTTTTTAAATTTTTTTTTAGTGAGAAGCAGGGAAGCAGAGAGACTCCCACATGCACCCGACTGGAATCTACCTGGCATGCCCACCAGGGGGTGATGCTCTGCCCATCTGGGACATTGCTCCATTGCAACCGGAGTCATTCTAGCACCTGAGGTGGAGGCCATGGAGATATACATCCTTAATGCCCAGGCCAACTTTTGCTCCAATGGAGCCTTGGCTGCGGGAGGGGAATAGAGAAATAGAGAGAAAGGAGAGGAGGAAGAGTGAAGAAGCAGATGGGCGCTTCTCCTGTGTGCCCTGGCTGGGAATCAAACCTGGCTGACGCTTTACCACTGAGCCAACTGGTCAGGGTCAAAACATGCAAATTTTGTTTAATAATTGTATATATACATATAAGTCATTAAAAGGAAAATAAAAAATTTGGAGAAACCATAGGCCCAAAAGCTTTTATACCTTTTAAAAACAAAGAACAATAATTATGAACTCCTTCACTAGCTATTAAAATTCCTGGATATATCGGTTCCATAAATAAATACCTGTATATTGCCTACTATGCACTAAGTGCTAAGGATACAAACACAAATACAATATTCTTTCTGCCCAGGGAGGATTCAAATAAATGGTTTCAGTGATAGCCAAGTGAACTTGGGCATGCCATTTAACCTTTTCAAACTCTGTTTTTCAGCAGCAACAAGAGGATGATGTGTCTGTTACCTGGGGCTTATTTCCTGCTACAGTGAGAAACAGCTGAACCAGTAGGATTGCACACTTTGCAAACTATGAAATATGAGTAAAAAGATGATAGATAAAATTGGATTCTTCCTGCCTTTGTTTCTTGGGATTCTGTAACATAATAGACTCGATTGGACTCTTTGACAGATGGATGCTACAAAAAGGAATCTAAGAGGCAACAAGAGAGAGGTGATGGCTAAGCTAAGACTGCCACCACCACATCTCCTTCTCAACTCCAGCCCGAGGGAGCAAAGCATACCCCAGATATCCAAAACCTGAACAAGGAATTGCTGGTGAATCCCTGGGTTACTGATGCATCCATGGAGGTAAAATGAACAACCAGAGAGAGGAGCTCAGCAATGGACAAATCCATGAAATTGATGCTCAGAAGAAAAAGTCCATTTCTAGTCCAAACCCATGCTAGCCAGGATTTCCAAGAGACACCAGCTTTAACCATCTGCCAAGTCAAAGAGTGAAAGTCACCTGGCCAAGAAATCATGCTCTTATCCTTTTATCTCTCTCCTCTCTCACACACATTTGATCCTAGAAAGGAGATGCGCAAGGAGCATGAAGGAGAAGGAGGAGACAAACTTGTCCCCTCTCCTACTGTGGGCTTCAGGCTGCAACACAATAGATTTTAGGATTTCAGATTTCGGGCAGGAGAGCTTTGATATTTGGAGTTTTGACTTGGATATTGTCAAGACCATATTAAAACTATGCTCACGACTTAAAATGACCAGAGGACTATTGTTTACCTTACTGAACAGAAAGACATGGGAGTAGCCCAGACCGTCACCTAGGGTCAGATGAAGACTACTCCTATAAATGAAAGTAAAGGGGAAATAGGAAGCATAAGATGTATTTGATTAAAATGCACATGTTGTGCACCACACATATGCATCCTATAACCAAGAATAATTCTGATAAGTAGCAATGTCATTATTTCTTTTGAAAAACAGCCTTTAATAGTGAACTATTGCCAAAGTTGCCATAATTGGCTTTTTCTGCTTCCTTATTAAGATAAAATATGTATCAAGCCTAGTGATAGAATGATAATTGTTATAGGTTATGGCATGGTTACAAGGTTGAATGTCAACCGAAGAACCTTAACAATTTTATTAGGAAGTTGTGCACCTCCCTTGTAATGTTAATCCAGTTATGACTCCCTCCCTTGAAATGTAAGGCTTTCTTCAAATTTTGGAAGCATGAGGAGTCAATGTATTATGCCTCATGCCTCAGTGCTCAAGTTTCTGTGATCTGTCAGTCAAGTGCAATCCTTAGAAGCACCAACTGGCCGCACTTGGCAATGAAATTGAGTATAGATAGAATAATTATGCTATGCACCTGTGCCTCTATGCCACTCGAATAACACTTTCAAAAGAGAGCCCTATCTTCCCCATCATCCTACACAGAAATTTGAATTTCTTATAAAAGACATTTAAAAGAAAAGCTCCATAACTCAAATAAGAATTACCCTCAAAAGTCTTCCATTTAGGGTAGTCTTAAATTTTTTCTAATCTTCCCAGTAAGTCATCTGTGGTCTTTAGTTGAAGATTGTAAGGGTGAAAAAGGAGAGGAAATGTTATCCTTCTCTCCAAAGGTACTCTTCTAGATTTACAGCCCTGATTTCTCACCACTACTCTCCAAATTTTATCTAGAACAGTTTACCATTGAGAAGCACCTTATTTTGTTTCTGCAATGTTGCCTTGAAGCCATAGTGCTTATCTTTTATTTATTTATTTATTTATTTATTTTAGTGCTTATCTTTTAGACAGTTACTCTCACCTCCATCACTCTAGCCAATTATCAGTGATGGCTATATTTAAAAAAGAACAATCACTTTAGTGTCATGAAGATCACCGCTAATTAAAATCAACCAGAATATTTGCTGAGTGTTTGGTGTCTGTGCATTGTGTATTTTCCTAAAATCTTCTTATCCCAAAGTTAATTATACCAGAAGACAGCAGATTGTCTGAACCTCAGGGGGGATTATTCCTCAATTTTCATTTTTGCCATTAATCTCAGAGCATTGCTTTTGCTCATTAGTTGAAGAAGGTATCTTGAAAAGAAGATAAAATTTACAATAGACATTTTAGATTTTGAGAAAGATGATAAATTAAGTTTACTAAAAAGTATAAGCAAATGTATATATAGAAATATGTTATTGCATTTCTACCATAAAGACATAACAAGCTTAGAAGAAATTGGAACTATAATGAGAAACTTGTACTCTACTTATAAAATACTATATGATAAAAAGAAATATAAGGCATGGGCCATGCCTTCCCAGACCCTACAACCTGGTTGAATGTGTCTGAATCTTTTGAATTTCAGGGGCCAATAACTTTTCTGGGGAAAAAAAATGAGAGGGACAGATGAAATAGAAATGTCAACTTTTTCTTCTGTCCAGCTAAACAGTGAAAATTACTAACATTTACATAGCGCACTCTGTGTGCCAAACATCAGTCTATGGCCTTTATATTTTCATAGCAATCCTTCTGACATTTTATAAATATATAAAACATGATTAATTGTTAATGTTATCAATATAATATACTATTGATATACATATAACCCTACAGTATTATTTATAGGTATATGTGTATTGGTTATTAAATAAGAAACTCAGGTCCACAGAAGCCAATGAAGACTGGGGGTTTGAATGCACTAGGGTTTGAATGCAACCAGTCTGGCCTCCTAAAAACCCTTAACCATTATACTATCTCACATCAGTTAATTCCTTAATTCATGAAATTTATCTTAATACTAAAAGAGTAAAGCATGATCAGTGGTGATGAAATGGAGCATCAACCTGGGATGCTGAGGTCCCAGATTCGAAACTCCAAGGCTGCTGGCTTAAGCACAGGCTCACCAGTTAGAGTGTGGGATCATAGATATGACTCCATGGTTGCTGGCTTGAAGCCCAAGGTCGCTGGTTTGAGCAAGGGGTCACTCACTCTTCTGGAGCCCCTCAGTCAAGGTACATATGAAAAGCAATCAATAAACAGCTAAAGTGACACAACTATGAGTTGATGCTTCCCATCCTTTTCCCTTCCTGACTTTCTTGCTCTCTCTCTCCTCTCTAAAAAAATAAAAATACTTAAAGAGTAAAGAAGTCAACTAAGTACAAAGTAAAGATGCAATGTATTAAATTACCTTCATGATTAAAGCTGCACTGTCAATTTTTGTCATTTTTTTATGAATCTATAAAATCTGGTGTTTGGGAGTCATGGAAGAACTTGGAAGAGACAAGACTTATACTTGTAAAGAGGAATTAATATATGAGTCAATTTGTGATTCAAGTGAACAATACAGATCATAATTGCTAAAGAAGCAGGCTAACTGTGGATTGAAAGACTGAATGACAGAATGTGGACAAGTCCTGCCGGGGGTGAGGACGACGGAGAGCAAAGACCCGACTCTGGGGACCAGGTTCAGTGACGCAGATCCACTTTATTCAGGAAGTAAGCTAGCTTATATACATGGGTTCAGCCTATAGGGTGTTACAGCATATTCCTCAAAGCCAATGGCTGAAAAGATCAGGGAGCTATGTGGTTGGCGCTGAGTCACTTTCTTATAGCGGGTGAGCTCCCTTCCTGCGTATGTCCAAGAGGGTTCTGGGAGCTAGAGTATTCTCACAGCATTGCATCAGCCACAGCTGCTAGGAATGTGCTCTGTGCTCCACCCACAACCGAAAGAAGGAGGGAGAGAATTCTAGATAGGTAGGTATAGGACGTAGGCAAAAGCAGTAATAGAAGTGCAGAAGAGTAATAATAGAAGAGCTCAGCTCAATCAGAAATTTGACACAGGATAAATGGCACAAACTGTAGGCCAATGAACTTTACAACACTTACAGTTATGTTTGTTTGACTTGAGCAGTATTTTTTAAGCACTCTATCATATATATATGATACCGGAAAGTTCTTTCTGTTTCTATCACAAGTTTCGACATGTAAGCACATGTTTATTTGGCGCATGAGTGCCTCTCTACTTTTATCACTTAATGTATACATACTGATGTAGCAAATTAACTAAAACAAAGTTGATTCACGTTAGTCTTATGTGTGAAGCGATTGTGTACCCATGGCTACTGATAAAGTTCATTTACACCACTGTATTGTATACGAATTTCAACAAGGAAGAAATGCTATAGAAGCATGTAGAAATTTATTGAAAGTGTTTGGTGAAGGTACAGTTTCTGATAGGACATGCAGAAGATGGTTTGAAAAATTTGAAACAGGTGATTTCGACCTTTCTGATAAGCCACGTTCTGAGCGACCATCTTTGATCGATGACAATGTTGTTAAGACCATGTTGGAGCAAGATCCTTTTCTGACAACATTGGAGATTGCAGAAAGGCTTAATTCAGCTCAGCAAACCATTTCAGACTATATTCGGAAGATAGGATTGGTGCGGAAATATTCAAGATGATGCCACATGAATTAAATCAGAAAAATTTGTATTTTGTTTTATTCCAAAAATGGACAGAACTTTCTGGTAGACCTAATATATATATATATATATATATATATATATATATATATATATATATACACACACACACACACACACACACACACACACACACTGCTCAAAAATATTAGGGAATATTTCAAAATGAATATGAAGCAATAAAAAAAGAAGCATTTGATTTATTTTTTTTAAACAAGAACATCAGAAAAGCAAATGACAAGTCAAAGAAAGTTGTTCAATTATGCAAATAAGATGCAAAACCAACTTTTCTTTGTGACAGAGACAGAGAGAGTCAGAGAGTGAGACAGATAGGGACAGACAGACAGGAAGGAAGAGAAACGAGAAGCATCAACTCTTTGTTGAAGCACCTTAGTTGTTCACTGATTGCTTTCTCATATGTACCTTGACTGGGGACTACAGCAGACTGAGTGACCCCTTGCTTGAGCCAGCGACCTTGGGCTCAAGCTAGTGAGTTTTGCTCAAACCAGATGAGCTTGTGCTCAAGCTGGCGACCTCAGGGTCTCGAACCTGGGTCCTCTGCTTCCCAGTCTGACGCTCCATCCACTGCGCCACAGCCTGGTCAGGCGCAAAACCAACTTTTACTTCATTGGTGAAAATGCACTATACAAAGGCTGAAAGTACTGGAGTATCTGCACATTCTTTGACCCCTAATTTTTGTGAGCAGTGTATATATACATATTTTCAGAGAAACATACAAATCGTAGGTATACAGGCAGCACGATAAATTTTCACAAATTTTTGAACACACTATAACACTTAACAAATCAGGAAACAGAACACCTACTAACACCCCATAAGTCTCCCTATGCTCCCTTCCAGTGACTAATCCTCAAAAGTAATCACCATTCTGACTTTTATCATCATGAATTGGTTTTGTCTGTTTTTGAAGCTTATATAAAGAAAATCATGTAATGTATATAATCTTGTGTCTGACTATTTTTTGTGTGAGATTCACCCATCATTTCATGCAGTCATGCTTTCTGTTTTCTGCTATATAGTATTCTATTTATGAATACACCACGTTTTATTTATACACTATTGTTGATGGACCTTTGTGCTACTACCAGTTCGGGGGTATTATAAATAAAGCTTTTCCAAACATTTTGGTACATGTCTTTTGGTTCACATGTGTTCAAATTTCTGAAGGTAATGGAATTACTGGCTCATAAGTGTAGGTGTACACTCAGCTTTAGTAGTTACTACCAAGCAGTTTCCAAGGTGGTTTTACCTACCTTCAATCCTACCAACAGTATCTCATTGTAGTTTTAAAGTGCATTTCTCTAGTAATTATTGAAATGACCATTTTTTTCAGATGTTTAGGGGCCATTTAGATATCCTCTTTCATGAAGTTCAGGTCTTCAACTTATTTTTCTGTTAGGTTGTATGTCTCTTTCTTATAGATATGTAGATTTTTCTATATATTCAGTATATGAGTCATTCATAAAATATGTATTTTACATAGATTTGTTTTGTGTGTGTGTGTAACATAGACTGAGAAAGGGACATATAGGAACAGACAGACAGGAAGAGAGAGCGAGAGATGAGGAGCATCAATCCTTTGTTATGGCATCTTAATTATTCATTGATCGTTTTTCCATATGTGCCTTGACAGGGGGCAGGGTGACTTGCTCAAGCCAGCGACCTTGGCTTCAAGCCAGTGATCTTTGGGCTCAGGCCAGTGACCATGGGGTCATGTCTATGATCCCATGCTCAAACCAGCAACCCCATACTCAGCTGGTGAGCCCACACTGAAGTTAGATGAGCCCGCGCTCAAGCCAGTGACCTCGGGGTTTCCAACCCAAGTCGACCGCATCCCAGTCCTATGCTCTATCCACTGTGCCACCTCCTGGTCAGGCAGATTTGTATTTTATATAGCAACTCTGTTCACTTTTTAATTTTTTTTGGTATCTTTAAATAAACAGAAGTCCTTACTTTTGACTTATTGGCTAATATTTGTTGTTTTCTGTTTAAGAAATCTTTGCCTCCCCCAAGGTTATGAAGATATTTTTCTATGTTCTCTTCCTTCAGTACAATTGTTTTAATTTTCATATTATATATACAATCTATTTGGAAGTGATTATTGTATACTGTGTAAGGTAGAGAGCAAGATTAATCTTTTCCCATATAGATATCCAATTCTCCCAGAACTATTTAAATTATTATCCTTCAGCAAAGTGAAATAAGTGAGAGAAAGAAAAATACCATATGATTTCACTTGTATGTGAGTCTAAAAGGCAAAATAAATGACAAATAAAATAGAAACAAACTCATAAATACAGAAAACAAACTGATGGTTGCCAAGTGGAAGGGGGTTTGAAGAACTGGATAAAAAAGGTGAAAAGATTAAGAAATACAAACTGCCTGGCCAGGCCATGGCGCAGTGGACAGAGCATTGGACTGGGATGCGGAGAACCCAGGTTCGAAACCCCAAGGTCATCAGCTTGAGCGTGGGCTCATTTGGTTTGACCAAGGCTCACCAGCTTAAGCCCAAGGTAACTGGCTTGAGCAAGGGGTCACTTGGTCTGCTATAGCCACCCGGTCAAGGCACATATGAGAAAGCAATCAGTGAACAACTAAGGTACCACGGTAAAGAATTGATGCTTCTCATCTCTCTCCCTTTCTGTTTGTCTGTCCCTATCTGTCCTTCTCTCTGTCTCTGTCACAAAAAAAGAAGTACAAACTGATAGTTAAAAAAAATAGTTACAAGGATATAAAGGATAGCACAGGGAATATAGAAAAAACTATTGTAATAATTATGTATGCTATAAAATGGGTACTAGCCTTATTGGGCCAATCACTTCATAAGTTATATAAATGTCTAACTATGCTGTACACCTAAAACTAATGTAATTTAGAATGTCAACTGTAACTGAAAAATAAAAATAAAAAATTTAAGAAATTAAAGAGAGCCTGATCAAGCGATGCCACAGTGGATAGAGCGTTGGACTGGGATGTGGAGGAACCAGGTTAGAGACTCCAAGGTCGCCAGCTTGAGCGTGGGCTCATCTGGTTTGAGCAAAGTTCACCATCTTGGACCCAAGGTTGCAAGCTTGGACCCAAGGCTTGAGCAAGCGGTTACTCGGTCTGCTGTAGCCCCATGGTCAAGGCACATATGAAAAAGCAATCAATGAACAACTAAGGTGTCACAACAAAAAACTAATGATTGATGCTTCTCATCTCTCTCCATTTCTGGCTGTCTGCCCCTATCTATCCCTCTTTCTGACTCTCTCTCTCTGTCTGTAAAAAAAAAAAAAAAAAAAAAGAAAAAAGAAAGAAAGAAATTAAAGAGAGAACTAAATGTCAAAATAATTAATTAATTAATTAATTATTCTTTACCCACTATATTACAATGTCACTTTGCAATAAATCAAATTAACAGTCTCTGGTTTTTGTTTTGAAACTCGGTTCTATTTGTCTATCTTTACATACAACTCTTTACATTTGTTAGTAAGTCCTCCAACTTTTTTTTTTTTCAAGATTGGTTTGGCTATTTTTGACCCTTTTATTTTCAGATAAATTTTAGAAGTGACTCATTAATTCTCACATTTTTTTAAAAAGGAATTGTAGCTTGACCAGGTGGTGGCGCAGCGGATAGAGCATCAGACTGGGATGCAGAGGACCCAGGTTCGAGACCCCAAGGTCACCAGATTGAGCGTGGGCTCATCTGGTTTGAGCAAAGCTTGGACCCAAGGCCGCTGGCTCGAGCAAGGGGTTACTCAGTCTGCTGAAGGCCCACGGTCAGGGCACATATGAGAAAGCAATCAATGAGCAACTAAGGTGTCGCAACAAAAAACTGATGATTGATGCTTCTCATCTCTCTCCGTTCCTGTCTGTCTGTCCCTATTTATCCCTCTCTCTGACACTCTCTCTGTCTCTGTAAAAAAACAATAATAATAAAATTAAAAAGGGAATGGTATTAAATACACAGGTCAATTTGGAGGGAATTTGCACTTTTATAACATTGGGTCTTCTAATCAATTAAATTACATAGTATATCTCTCTGTTAATTAAACATTACTTTAATATTGCAAAGTATACTCTTAACTTTTTTAGTCATTATATAAAAATTGGAAGATTTTATGTACAATCAAGGATTTTTAGCTTCTCTTGAAAATAAGAGTATCTGGCAGAATCAGACCAATCTGATGTGGCAACACTAGGCAGGAGCTGCCCAGTGTAACCAGGACATGTATTCTTTCATTAATCACAGTTCCCAGCATAAACACATGCATGAATCTCACTCACAACTCTGGCTTCACACATTTATTATATGAATGGGCCACTGTGGCCAAAAAAAAAAAAGAAAGAAAAATAGGGAGAAATCATGTTAATTTAGTCATTCTTTAGGTATTATTTAGCCTGACTAGTGGAGGTACAGTGGATAAAGCACTGACCCGCAGTGCTGAGGTCCTTGGTTTGAAACCCCGAGATTGTTGGCTTGAGTGTGGGCTTGCTGGTTTGAACGCTGGATCCCCAGCTTAAGTGCAGGATCATCAATATGATCCCCAGGTTGCTGGCTTGAGACCAAGGTCACTGGCTTGAGTAAGAGGTCACCAGTTCAGTTTGGACTCCACCCCCCATCAAGGCACATTTAGAAGCAGTAAAGTAAAGCAACTATGAGTTAATACTTCTCTCTCCTTTCTCTCTCTCTCTCTCCTTTTCTCTCTCTATCAAATCAATAAAAAAAATTTTAGGTGTTATTTAATGGTATGTGTCAAGTACTATGCTACATATTGGGATATATGAATGAACAAAAAAGAACATAATTATTTTTATGTTTTAACCCTGAGCACTTTAATAGCATCATTTGAATCAGAATTACAGCAACATTAAAATTTTTAACAAGAGCCTATTTTTCATGGAAATCTTCACTCAGTCAATCTAACGGAGTGGAGGTGGTAGAAGAGTGAGCATACAGAATGAGGACCCAGGGAAAAACCTAGAAGGAAATGGAGAAAGAAGTTATGGCTGGCTGTTCTGTCATATTAGTAGTTAAGTTCTCAAATATACAGGGACATTAGAGCACTCAGTTCACAACTTCCTCAGGTTCCAAATGACAGACACAAAATGCCCTGGAATTAAAACAATGTGGACAAAGCCTTTGCTCTGAAGAAGCTTCCATTCTACTGGTAGCAAACCCATATTAGAACCAGTCCTAGGCCCTGGTCAACTGGCTCATTAGCCAAGCATGTGGAAGCCCTGGGTTGGATTCCCAGTAAAGGCACACAGGAGAAGCGACCATCTGCTTCTCTACTCCCCACTCTCTTCTTCCCCCCCCCTCACCCCTGTCCCCTGCAGCTGTGACTCAAATGGTTTGAGCAACTTGGCCCTGCACTGAAGGTGGCTCCATGGCCTCACCTCAAGCACTGAAATAGCTCAATTGCAGAGCAATGGAGCAGTGGCCCCAGATGGTCAAAGCATCGGCCCCAGACAGGGTATGCTAGGTGGATCCCAGTAGAGGTGCATGCAGGAGTCTGTCTTTCTGCTTCCCTGTCTCCCTGCTGATAGATACATGAATTACAACTGCCCTTTTGCTGTTCCACTTGGCTGCCTGACCCCACCCTTAATTACGGGACAATCACCCCTGGGACAAAGGAATTACAGGAAGCTGGTCAATCACCCCAAAGAGGAGTATTCCAGAAAGCCGAACATACCAGCACATCCATGCTCGGGGCAATCCCCAACCCTGTAAAGTTTTACCTCAGTCTGTTT
This sequence comes from Saccopteryx bilineata, assembly GCF_036850765.1. Classification (NCBI taxonomy): domain Eukaryota; kingdom Metazoa; phylum Chordata; class Mammalia; order Chiroptera; family Emballonuridae; genus Saccopteryx; species Saccopteryx bilineata. The sequence continues at coordinate 55,656,882 of NC_089491.1, forward strand.
AGGGGGCCCTTCTTTTGGAAAAGTGCCCCAGCAGGTCTTTCTCCTCTAATAAAGCCTGCACACCTGGAATTTGAGTGCTGTTGGGCAGATAAAATGTATTATGCTCACTTTGTTAAAGTGGAGCTGCCCACGTGGAGGCCGTTGCCCAGGTGATATTAATGTGTTTGTAGCCTGGGGCTTGGTTTTGGGATTAAGCCTTTCCCACCCATTTTGATGTGGGGTGGTACAATCCAATCATGCCTCAGAGAAGTGACTTTGTATTAGAGACTTCCCTATTTTGTATATTGGATTAAGGGTTTGGATTTCTACACTATAAAATGGGGACGGTGCCTGACCTGTGGTGGCGCAGTGGATAAACCGTCGACCTGGAAATGCCGAGGTTGCCGGTTCGAAACCCTGGGCTTGCCTGGTCAAGGCACATATGGGAGTTGATGCTTCCAGCTCCTCCCCCCGTCTCTCTTTCCTCTCTCTCTCTCTCCCCCTCTTTCTCTCCTCTCTAAAATGAATAAATAAATAAAAAAAATAAAATAAAAAAAAAAAAAAATAAAATGGGGACGGAGCGGGAGCTTGAGCTCTTGGTTCCTGAGATTATCATTAGAGGAGAGAGCAGAGAGGAGAGCAGAAGGAGGCCACGTGGAGTAGGCCAGGAGAAACAGCCAAGATGGCGGAGTGCTGAGTGAGATGCCAGTTTGTGTATAAGTTAGTATCTGGGATAAGGAAGGAGATGGGGAACTGAGGAGAATAGGGCTGGTGAGCTAGAAACCTTTGATTCTAGGAAACTCGGATAAGTCAGTAGCTTTGTGAGCACTGAATGTGAGTGGGTTTTGGAGCCCAGTGTATGTTTTTACTTGCCCGCCGGGTGCAAGCTAGAATTAAACATGACAGCCCATCAGTTTGTGGCTCTGTTGTTTCTTTACCGACTGTCTGAATCCAATGTGAACCTGCATGGGCCAGGCGGCTGCTGTGATAGTAGTAGTGGCCCTGGCCTTGGCTGCTGGCTTTACAAGTGCCATCTCATTCTTACATCTGCCTCCTTGCCACTCACTTGAAAAAAAAAAAAAGAACCAGACCAAGAAGTTCCTTGCATTTCAACCTCCAGAATTTTTACATTATCCTCTTACTAGTGGACAATCATCAGCATTCTTCTGCCTATTATTCTAGGTTTCTTAGTATCATCACAAAAGTTTGTTTTTTCATTAGATTCCAGGGCTGAAATAAATCAACCATGACCTTCAGGTGAATAACTGAACTTCTGTGAATAGGTGGAGAAAAGAAAAAGAAAAAAACTTCCCCCATCCAATGACTTTTTATAATATAAACAGGCAGTTGAGAGGAAGTATAATTATTTCTTTCACCACAAATTTAAAGCCCTGTTGGGCAGATAAAATATATTATGTTCACTTTGTTAAAGATGGCACTACCCACATGGAAGCCTGTCGCCTAGGTGATATTAATGTGTGTTGCGCCCTGGCCGGTTGGCTCAGCGGTAGAGCGTCAGCCTAGCGTGCCGAGGACCTGGGTTTGATTCCCAGCCAGGGCACACAGGAGAAGTGCCCATTTGCTTCTCCACCCCTCCGCCGCGCCTTCCTCTCTGTCTCTCTCTTCCCCTCCCGCAGCCAAGGCTCCATTGGAGCAAAGATGGCCCGGGCGCTGGGGATGGCTCCTTGGCCTCTGCCCCAGGCGCTAGAGTGGCTCTGGTCGCAACATGGCGACGCCCAGGATGGGCAGAGCATCACCCCCTGGTGGGCAGAGTGTGGCCCCATGGTGGGCGTGCCGGGTGGATCCCGGTCGGGCACATGCGGGAGTCTGTCTGACTGTCTCTCCCTGTTTCCAGCTTCAGAAAAATGCAAAAAAAAAATAAAAAAAAAATATGTGTTGGGGGCGGGCTGTGGGCAGGCAGGATCCTTGTAGCCTGGGGCTTGGTTTTAGGACTAAGCCTTTCCCACCCTTTTTGATATGGGTGGTACAATCCCATCATGCCTCAGATAAGTGACTTTGTATTAGAGATTTCCCTATTTTGTATATTGGATTAAAGGTTTTGATTTGTACACTATAAAATGGAGGCAGAACGGGAGCTTGCTCTCTTGGTTCCTGAGATTATCATTAGAAGAGAGAACAGAGAGGAGAGCTGAGAAAGGCCATGTGGAGGAGGCCAGGAGAAGCAGCCAAGCCAAGGTGGTGGAGTGTTGAGTGAGAAGCCAGTTTCTGCAGAGTTTGTGCAGGGAGAAGGAAGGAGATGGGGAACAGAGGTGAATAAGTCTGGTGAGCTAGAAATTTTGATTCTAGGAAACTCAGATAAGTCAGTAGCTTCGTGTTGGGCAGATGAAATATATTATACTCACTTTGTTAAAGATGGTGCTGCCCACGTGGAGGCCATTGCCCAGGGGATATTAATGAGTGTTGGGGGCAGGCTGTGGGCAGGCAGAATCCTTGTAGCCTGGGGCTTGGTTTTAGGATTAAGCCTGTCCCACTCTTTTTGATGTGGGGTGGTACAATCCCATCTTGACTCAGATAAGTGACTTTGTATTAGAGACTTCCCTATAATGTATATTGGATTAAAGGTTTGGATTTCTACACTATAAAATAGGGGCAGAGCCCTGGCCGGTTGGCTCAGCGGTAGAGCGTCGGCCTAGCGTGCGGAGGACCCGGGTTCGATTCCCGGCCAGGGCACATAGGAGAAGCGCCCATTTGCTTCTCCACCCCTCCGCCGCGCCTTCCTCTCTGTCTCTCTCTTCCCCTCCCGCAGCCAAGGCTCCATTGGAGCAAAAGATGGCCCGGGCGTTGGGGATGGCTCTGTGGCCTCTGCCCCAGGCGCTAGAGTGGCTCTGGTCACAATATGGTGACACCCAGGAGGGTCGCAACATGGCGACGCCCAGGATGGGCAGAGCATCGCTCCCTGGTGGGCAGAGCGTCGCCCCCTGGTGGGCGTGCCGGGTGGATCCCGGTCGGGCGCATGCGGGAGTCTGTCTGACTGTCTCTCCCTGTTTCCAGCTTCAGAAAAATGAAAAAAAAAAAAAAATAGGGGCAGAATAGGAGCTTGCTCTCTTGGTTCCTGAGATTAGCATGAGAGAGCAGAGAGATCACAGCAGAGAGCAGAGAAAGGCCATGTGGAAGAGGCCAGGAGAAGCAGCCAAGATGGCGGAGTGTTGAGTGAGAAGCCAATTTGTGCAGGAAGGAGAAAGGAGATGGGGAACAGAGGTGAATAAAGTCTGGTGAGCTAGAAACCTTTGATTCTAGGAAACTCGGATAAGTCAGGAGCTTTGTGAGCACTGAATGTGAGTGGGTTTTGGAGCCCAGTGTGGGTTTTTTACTTGCCCGCCAGTGCAAGCTAGGATTAAAGCTAATGGCCCACCAGTTTTTGGCTCCGTTGCTTCTTTACCGACTGTCCAAATCCAATGCGAACCTGCATGAGCGGGGCTGCTGTGATAGTGGCCGTGGCTTCTGGCTTTACACTTCGTGAGCACTGAATGTGAGTACGTTTTGGAGCCCAGTGTGTGTTTTTACTTGCCCGCCGGATGCAAGCTAGGATTAAAGATGATGGCCCACCAGTTTTTGGCTCCGTTGTTTCTTTACCAACTGTCCGAATCCAATGCGAACCTGCATGGGCTGGGTGGCTGTAATGGTGGCTGCAGCCACTGGCTTTACAAGCCCCTTTTCAACACAGATCAGTTTGATTTTCCTATTCCAGTGAGTACTATAATATCAATATGTGTGTGTGTGATTGGGCAGTGGAAACGGAAGTGAAAGGGAAGTACAACTCAGTTAATACTTGCCGTGGACCAGAGCGGCTAGTAATTGTCCAGGTCCTGAATAAGAATGACGCGGAATGAAGAAATAAACTCAAAGAGAAAACGGTTGGGATAGGAAGGTCTCTGCACAGCCTTTAGCTTGCCAGACTGAGTCTCCACCCCTCAAACCGCTTTATTTATAGGGCAGAGTAAAGTCATTAGCAATTCAAAGCGATCTCTGATACAAAGTCATATTTCCAAGGCAACCCAAGAATTTTTCCCAGTGCAGAAAACCCTCCACCCTGCATAACATCTTAATTTCACAAAACAAAGGATAAAAAGAAAACTGCCTCCAGTCTCTTCCATGGACATGGGGGATGGGACAAGCGGAAACACAGCTTACATGGAGATTACATGTTCAGAAGCGGTGGCATTCCTTATAGATCTAAAGTTAAGTTTATAGAACTGTCAGTAAGGGACCTTGTGAACTGAACTTGCTAAAAGTTTTTAGCAACTTAACCAAGCAAGTGAGGTGGGGGATGAGTAGCCTTTCAGTTAACTGCCAGCCCCCTACACCTCTGTCCCCCCAAAATTTAAACTGTAAGGACCCTGTCGGAATGCAGTCTCCAACAATTACTAGTGTATTGCTCAATTTTCTCCCATGCAGAGAATTTTTAACCATCTTTTTCTCATGCATCTTATGTCATGTCTTGGTATCCAATCACTCCTATTAGAGGCAAGCAAGACCAAGAACCCTATCATACACACTATTCAGTGCATTTTTAGCACTCTATTTTATAAGTAGACCACACAGTGCTGTTTAGTTCAATACACCAGTGACACAGAAAACAATTTCTTGAAGTCTTGAAAGAGTTTCCTGTATTCCTCCCCCAACATTTGGTTTAATGCAAGGGATTTACTGAGAAACTGGGAGAATAGAGCCCAAAACCCCATTAACTGACACAAAATTATGATGACACAAGCAAAAACAAACAATATTATCTTTAGTATACAAATGGAAAAACTGAGAAGCCCAAGAAGGTTTTGCCCAGAGTCACACAATGAGCTGGTCTCAGAGCCAAAACTATTTCCAGGTCTCCAAATGTTCCATCTGGACTTCTGCCTATGGGTTCCTCTCACTTCCAGCTCCTGCAGGGAAGGGGGTGGATGGAATTGTGTGAGAGGGCAGAGGTTAACCCAAGAGTCCTTGTGGGCCCTTCAGGGTCCAAAATTCTGTCTCTGCCCCCACCCCCCATTTCTCTGAAATGCAAATGCTGATCTGCTCCATTGTAAATCCTGTTTGAGATGAAAAAGATTTTAAGTAGAATTTGAAAAAACCATCCCTTCACAATTTCCTTCCTGGACAAGTAGTTACAGTCACCCCTGACCACACCAAACCCAGCAGCCTTTCCACATTTCAGTTCTCATCAGAATGTTTGCAACTTCCCATGGTTTATTTTCATCTCTCCCTAGCAAGCAAGGCCTTGTGAAATGAGAGACGGAAGGGTCAGCACTCTCACTCACCTGCTGGCTTGACAAAAACCCTGCACGAACCCAGGGAAGCCTGGGGAGGGGGCAGGGCTGCCAGGAGGTGGCAGCTAAATTGCAAGCTGGCACTGCCCCTTAGATTCCATCTGAGAGAGAAATCTCAAGTTTAAATAACTTTGTGATTGAGGGCGGGGCTGTGAGGAACACCAGGACCCATGGAAAGGCCATGTAGAGATATTCCAGCAGACAGCCTGAACTAAGTTCTCAGTCAAGAACCAGCATCAACCTCCGGATATATTAGTGAATAAACCTCAACTCATCCCAGCCCTCACCTTTCAAATCTTCCACCCAAGGTTCCAGACACCATGCTTCAGAGTAAGTAATCCACTGCAAGCCTTGTTTGAATTCCTGTCCCACAAAATCTATGAGCATCATTAATGGTTGATTTCTAGGCGTCCCCAAACTACGGCCTGTGGGCCGCAATGCGGCCCCCTGAGGCCATTTTCCAGCCCCCATTGCACTTCTGGAAGGGGCACCTCTTTCATTGATGGTCAGTGAGAGGACCACTGTATTTGGCAGCCCTCCAATGGTCTGAGGGACAGTGAACTGGCCTCCTGTGTAAAAAGTTTGGAGACCCATGATTATACCATTTAATTTAGAGGTGATTTAGGTAGCCATAGTAAGTGGAACAGCCCTTTTATTTCTTTATCTCTGTGACAGCACTATTTGTGGGAATCATCACAGGAATCAGCTGATATTAAATTATCTCTAAAGCTGGGTTTCTACACCACACTTTTTCTTAACCAAGAGGTAGAAGATAATCTAAAAGCTCTACTTTAAAAATGCATAATTTAAGTCATAGCTGAAGAGTGGATATGAGACTTAATTATGTGTAATTTGAAAATGTTCCTGTTTAACTTCAACAAATCTCAACAAGAAGAAACCACTGACATACCTAGTCCCCACTCTCAGTTTAGAGGCAATAGCTGAAGACTTTTATCCATACTTATTGGGAATTTACCAAGAATCCATATGTACCCAGCTCTGCTTCCTGAGGACCTTAAGGGAAGACCAGACTCCTATTCTGGGACTGAATTAAAAAGACATCAGATATTTCTGCTTTGTAAGCTTCTCCTGATGCAATCCAGGTCAGGAATGGAAGATACCAAACTATAAATTTCTTCACTAGTAAATTTCTAATATATTACCATCAGTCCATCAATTCTTCCCTTCAAAATATGGAAAGCTAGATACAAGATGAGGATGTCTGCTCTCACTATTACTACTCTACATTGTACTGGAGGTTTTTGCCAGAGCTATTAAGCAAGAAAAAGAAATAAAAGGTGTAAGGTATTTCCCGCCGAGGAAGAAAGAAGGACGTAGCCACCAAATGTGGACAAGCAAAAGCTTTATTTAGAGTGCTCCCAGGCGAGATTCACTGGTCCGCAAGACAGGGGCCAGGGAAGTTGTACAGCTTCTCCCATGTGGGAGGGGGGGACTAATTTATAGCGTTGGTAGGGTGGTGGTGGGTGGTGAAATTTCATTGGCTGACAGGCAGTTGTTCTTTTTCAAAATGCTCCTGGGCCGTTTCTTTTGGCTGGCATAGGTGTGGCCATTTCTTTTGGCGGTCATGGGTGTGGGTGGTTCCTCATGTGACCCTCCCCCATTGCCAACCAACACAAAAGGCATCCAGATTGGAAAGAAAAAAGGAAAACTATCTCTATTTACAGATGACACTTTCTTACAAAATCTGGAGAGTTTAATAGTGTGTCCTTCTGGGCCCTGAAGACCAAAAGGACTTATTTTCCATCTCCTTTCCCCACCCCGAGTTCAGTGATTCTCAAACTTTAGTGTGAAAAGAGAGCTGCTAAACACAAGTTCTTAGGTCTAAGTCCCAGAGATTCTGATATAACAGCCTAGGAAGCTTAAGAAGCACCTCAGGATAGTCTGATGTGGGTGAATTTCAGGCCACACTTTGTAAAACACAGAACTAAATCTTTGAGGAGCACAAGGATTAAGGGTGTAGTGTCTAGAATTCAATTGCCTGGGTTTCATTTTTGACTCTTTCACTTGTTAGCTATGTGGCGCATGGCACGTAACCTCAGTATGCCTCTGCTTTCCCAACTGTAGAATGAGATAAATGATAGTGCCTACCTCACAGACTTGATGCATTAAATGCATTAACATATATGAAGCAGATAGAATAATAAGTGTACTTATTGTCAACTATTTACAGTAAGGGAACTCCTGGCTGTCCCTAGAAGCTAGACCTTGCCCATAGACAACTACAGTAAAATTCAATAATAAGAATAACTGTAGGAAAAAGACATTAAGTTCTCTGTCCACCCTCTTTTCTTTTCCCACTTTCCCTTGCCCCTTAGAATAGTGATTTTCAACTTTTTTTGAGCTGCGGCACATTTTTTACATTTACAAAATCCTGGGGCACACCACCTACCAAAATGACACAAAATGACACTCTAACACAGTACATATTATACATATAGTTAATAATATAGTTTCTAAATGTATTTATACTCACTTATGAAACCTGGGCCTGTTTCGATGAACACAAAAGGAATATCCTGGCAGGAATGGTAGAAAGACATATACGAAGCTCTTCCTCAACAGTTCTCAGTCTCTCTCTGTTTTTAGTTTTTTTGTTTGTTTGTTTTTGTTTGTTTGTTTGTTTTTTGTTTTGTTTTGTTTGTTTTTCACAGAGACAGAGAGAGAGTCAGAGTGAGGGATAGACAGGGACAGACAGACAGGAATGGAGAGATGAGAAACATCAATCATTAGTTTTTCGTTGCGCATTGCGATACCTTAGTTGTTCATTGATTGCTTTTCTCATATGTGCCTTGACCGTGGGCCTTCAGCAGACCGAATAACCCCTTGCTCGAGCCAGCAACCTTGGGTCCAAGCTGGCGAGCTTTTTGCTCAAGCCAGATGAGCCCGTGCTCAAACTGGCAACCTCGGGGTCTCGAACCTGGGTCTTCCGCATCCCAGTCTGACGCTCTATCCACTGCGCCACCGCCTGGTCAGGCCTGTTTTTAGTTTTTATTGCAGTCAAGCTTGAGAAGCTCGGCTCACATAGATATGTGGTTGAAATGGGAGCCATGTCAAATAGCTTTGTT